>NC_134178.1:857849-1160661 GCF_964188355.1 Buteo buteo
GAAGAGGGTAGGTTAGAAGAGGGTAGGTTAGAAGAGGGTAGGTTAGAAGAGGGTAGGTTAGAAGAGGGTAGGTTAGAAGAGGGTAGGTTAGAAGAGGGTAGGTTAGAAGAGGGTAGGTTAGAAGAGGGTAGGTTAGAAGAGGGTAGGTTAGAAGAGGGTAGGTTAGAAGAGGGTAGGTTAGAAGAGGGTAGGTTAGAAGAGGGTAGGTTAGAAGAGGGTAGGTTAGAAGAGGGTAGGTTAGAAGAGGGTAGGTTAGAAGAGGGTAGGTTAGAAGAGGGTAGGTTAGAAGAGGGTAGGTTAGAAGAGGGTAGGTTAGAAGAGGGTAGGTTAGAAGAGGGTAGGTTAGAAGAGGGTAGGTTAGAAGAGGGTAGGTTAGAAGAGGGTAGGTTAGAAGAGGGTAGGTTAGAAGAGGGTAGGTTAGAAGAGGGTAGGTTAGAAGAGGGTAGGTTAGAAGAGGGTAGGTTAGAAGAGGGTAGGTTAGAAGAGGGTAGGTTAGAAGAGGGTAGGTTAGAAGAGGGTAGGTTAGAAGAGGGTAGGTTAGAAGAGGGTAGGTTAGAAGAGGGTAGGTTAGAAGAGGGTAGGTTAGAAGAGGGTAGGTTAGAAGAGGGTAGGTTAGAAGAGGGTAGGTTAGAAGAGGGTAGGTTAGAAGAGGGTAGGTTAGAAGAGGGTAGGTTAGAAGAGGGTAGGTTAGAAGAGGGTAGGTTAGAAGAGGGTAGGTTAGAAGAGGGTAGGTTAGAAGAGGGTAGGTTAGAAGAGGGTAGGTTAGAAGAGGGTAGGTTAGAAGAGGGTAGGTTAGAAGAGGGTAGGTTAGAAGAGGGTAGGTTAGAAGAGGGTAGGTTAGAAGAGGGTAGGTTAGAAGAGGGTAGGTTAGAAGAGGGTAGGTTAGAAGAGGGTAGGTTAGAAGAGGGTAGGTTAGAAGAGGGTAGGTTAGAAGAGGGTAGGTTAGAAGAGGGTAGGTTAGAAGAGGGTAGGTTAGAAGAGGGTAGGTTAGAAGAGGGTAGGTTAGAAGAGGGTAGGTTAGAAGAGGGTAGGTTAGAAGAGGGTAGGTTAGAAGAGGGTAGGTTAGAAGAGGGTAGGTTAGAAGAGGGTAGGTTAAAGAGGGTAGGTTAGAAGAGGGTAGGTTAGAAGAGGGTAGGTTAGAAGAGGGTAGGTTAGAAGAGGGTAGGTTAGAAGAGGGTAGGTTAGAAGAGGGTAGGTTAGAAGAGGGTAGGTTAGAAGAGGGTAGGTTAGAAGAGGGTAGGTTAGAAGAGGGTAGGTTAGAAGAGGGTAGGTTAGAAGAGGGTAGGTTAGAAGAGGGTAGGTTAGAAGAGGGTAGGTTAGAAGAGGGTAGGTTAGAAGAGGGTAGGTTAGAAGAGGGTAGGTTAGAAGAGGGTAGGTTAGAAGAGGGTAGGTTAGAAGAGGGTAGGTTAGAAGAGGGTAGGTTAGAAGAGGGTAGGTTAGAAGAGGGTAGGTTAGAAGAGGGTAGGTTAGAAGAGGGTAGGTTAGAAGAGGGTAGGTTAGAAGAGGGTAGGTTAGAAGAGGGTAGGTTAGAAGAGGGTAGGTTAGAAGAGGGTAGGTTAGAAGAGGGTAGGTTAGAAGAGGGTAGGTTAGAAGAGGGTAGGTTAGAAGAGGGTAGGTTAGAAGAGGGTAGGTTAGAAGAGGGTGGTTAAGAGGGTAGGTTAGAAGAGGGTAGGTTAGAAGAGGGTAGGTTAGAAGAGGGTAGGTTAGAAGAGGGTAGGTTAGAAGAGGGTAGGTTAGAAGAGGGTAGGTTAGAAGAGGGTAGGTTAGAAGAGGGTAGGTTAGAAGAGGGTAGGTTAGAAGAGGGTAGGTTAGAAGAGGGTAGGTTAGAAGAGGGTAGGTTAGAAGAGGGTAGGTTAGAAGAGGGTAGGTTAGAAGAGGGTAGGTTAGAGAGGGTAGGTTAGAAGAGGGTAGGTTAGAAGAGGGTAGGTTAGAAGAGGGTAGGTTAGAAGAGGGTAGGTTAGAAGAGGGTAGGTTAGAAGAGGGTAGGTTAGAAGAGGGTAGGTTAGAAGAGGGTAGAGAATGGACCACTTTAGATGGACAGATGTGGACAGATGTGGACAGAGTTGAATAGAATGGAGTAGGATTGAGTAGGATATAATGAGGGAAGGGGGGGGTAGAAGGGAAAGCGGGGGGTAGAAGGGAAAGGGGGGGTAGAAGGGAAAGGGGGGGTAGAAGGGAAAGGGGGGGTAGAAGGGAAAGGGGGGTAGAAGGGAAAGGGGTAGAATAGTTTAGGATTGGGTAGGATATAATGAATGGAATGGCATAGAATAGTCTGGAATGGAATAGAAAATAAAAAAGAATAGAATGCAATAGATTAGGATTGGGTAGAATTACTACAATAGGGTAGGATAGTGTAGAATAGAATATGATATTATAGAATAGAAAAGAGTAGAAAAGAATAGAATATTTTAGAATAGAATACAACAGAATGCATTTTTTTTGGACAAGTCTGTTTTCAGAGGTAGTGCAGCTTGTTCTTTTTTCCTGTGGGTGGGGGAGCTTCAGCAGAGGACATGGACTGTTTGCACAGTGTGTTTTATTGCAGTACTGAGCAGGGGAGTAGCAAAGCCTTGTGTGAGCTGGACCGCAGATTCTCTGGCATCAACTCTGAAGTAAATATGAGTGGCACTGTAACAGCTCAGCTGTAGTGTACCAGTAAAGGTAGGTAGCTGTAAATTACAGCTGTAGAGGGAATAAATACATTTGTGATTAAATGGATAATAAAATAGATAGTTAATAAATATATTAATGAGAAACCTTTGAAAGCTTGCTTTTTAAAAAAAAAAAAAAAAAAAGACCAAGTTCTTTTCCCCTAATGCCCTTGACTGAAGAGTTTTCAAAGCCTTCCTCTTTTCCAGGTAGCATTTCTAACCCCAGGTCTCTCAGAACTTGCTGCAGGTGGCCACCCTTCCTACCAAAGAATAGCTGGCATTTTTCTCCTACAAAGTCCTACAAAATTTGGCCAGTTGGGCTTGAAAGTCAAAGCAACTTCAGACTGCAAGGACTCACCACCACTAAGTGCTCTCAGCACATTCTTTACCCTGGAAGGGTGCTCAGCACTTCAAAGAGTTAAAAAACTACTTGCAAATTTCTAACTTAGATTTATTCCTAGACAGTTCTTAGTCATTTATCCTCCTCCTTCTCAGTGGCGGTGATTTTTCCTACTATACATCTGTAGGCCAAAATCATACTCTGCCTCATATTAATGCACTTCCTTCTCTGCATCTGTTCCACAGCTCAGTAACCATTTTTCAGAACACAGAACCAGACCTGTGCAGTGTTAGTCACCTTGGATGTCATTAAAATGTTCTACAGTCATTTTCTTTCTTACTAGAAAAGCTCCAGTTTGGACTGAATTTAATTTGCCTTTTTTTGTCATGGTTGGACCACACTGGTGGTGCAGAACCACTGTTATCTCCTAATTATGTGCTGCTGTACTGTCAGTACAGCATTAATCCTGCAGATCAACACTTCTTTCTGTACGACATTCTGACCCTGTGCCTTTGATGTAGTGGCACATGGGATGCAGTTAATCGCATGCTGACAGATTAAACATCTAAATTGTTCCATTTGCTATCACTCTTTGATATGCAAACAGCCACCTTTTTTTTTTTAAAGCTTATTTTCAGCAGCTTTGATTTACCTGGAGTAAGAATAGTGACTGCTGCTTGGACTGCACGGCGAATTATGTTATCCATTGCAAACATCCAGTGGGGCCTTATTAAGTGGTTTCTTAACACTTTATTCACCTATAAATAAATAAGCAAGTTAAAGTAGCAGCAAACAACATTTGCTTACACCTCAGGAAAGACCATCTTGTTTTTTCAATAGTCAGATGAAGTTTTATAAAGTAACAAACAACTGCATCAGTCACTAAACCCCTCCCACCTTTGAAAGTCTAAACAACAGATTTGTAACCCTAAAAAACAGTTAGAGCTTTCAGACCATACCCAGGCTGCGTCAGTCAAGCCCCTCTACAGTACAAGGAGGAAGAGGAGTGAGGAAGAGCAGGGAAGCTGCAAACCGCTGGGGTGAGCTCTGTCCAGGAAGAATTCTTCTCCCCCTCATGCTAGGCAAGGAACTCACCGCATCCTGAAATCCAAACAGCACCAGATGAATCTGATTGATGGAAGTGCTGTCAAAATCCAAATCCATTTTCAACTTGGATATGGTAGAAGCCATCACTCTCTGCTCAGGAGAGCGTATGAAGTCCCTTAAAATCCCTATAATTTGCTTGATGTGGGCCACTGAAAGTTGCAGTTCTTCAGAGCTCTGGAGAATAGATAATGCATGTATATCAAGTAAATCCCAGAGTCATTAAACATCTAGTTAGTAGCATTAATATTTTTTAGGGTTACAATTTATAGTTTTGCCCATGTATATTTCACACTGATGCACAGAAATCACAGAACTTTTGTTTCTGCAAAGCCTTTATTTTCTACCTTTTTCTAACTACAGTTTTTTTAATAGTAATTCCTATTTTCCAAAAAATAAATTAAGTCTAATGCTACTGTGGCAGTCACAAAGGGAAGAGTGTCCAGATAATACCTATACATGTCTGCAATATACTGCAGAGGGCAGCTCTCCTCCATAAAAACTGCAGAGTGAATTGATGAGAGACCCAAATTCTTTAGATGCTATCCTTTCAATAAGCTGAATCTGGACTTGTACCCAATTACGCAGACATTTGATTTCCTTAGGCAAAAAAACGTTTCTAGATGCATTTAACATAAGTCAGGAAAAGGTCTAAGATTACACAGTGGTAGGACTCAAGTGTTCACTCTATGATTTGCCATCCATAACCCCTGCAGTTAAAGCCATCCAAGTGCCAGTGAGAACAACGACCTGTATAATTAAAGGGAGAAGTATTCCAGAAATTATGGAAAAGAGATGGTTACAGCAGTGCTGCAAAACAGCTGGAGACTGAGGTAGGACTTGCTGTTAACTAAATAATCCTTCTTTATCCCGGCAAATATTTAGAGCCCTGGTTATCTCTGACTGAGATCTCACCTGTGAATTTTAGTCCTCCATAAGGCTATTTCGCAGTTCAAGCTCAGAGCAGAAATTTACCCCAATGGCTTTGCCAGCTGGAGTTTGTGGGCCTTTCTCTGGGGCCTGTAGAGCTCTCTGGGAGCCCCCCCCAGGTCTGGGGCAAGCTGATCTGCACCGTGAGGCGGTTTGGAGGGGAGTGAGTGATGGGGAGAAGTAAACCCCTGCGCTGCGTGGAGCCAGCTGCCCACACCGGGCTCGGATGGAGCTGCCCCGGGAGCAGCAGGGCCCCGGCCGCGGTGCTGTACCTGCCTTTGCTCCGAGACTGACGGCGGACCGGGATCCCACAACAAGAGTCAGCAGGCTCCCCTTTACGGACCTGAAGTCCAGGTGAAAAACCACAGCTTGATAAGAACAGGTAATGTCAGTGGCACATCAGAAGCAGACATGAAGAGGCTGAGCAATCAACTCTTACTGGTGTGTGGCATTGCTTGGCTACGGGTTAACTGAACACATGATTTTTCTTGCTCCTCTTTACAGTCACTAAATCTTCCCAATCAACCCTTCCCTCTACAGAAATCTACCCTGGCCTTTTTAAGATTCGTGTACTGTGTTCCTGGCATCTAGTTTACATATAGTTTGAATTAAAAATCATTAATCGGTTCTCTGTCCTTAAAGCAAATCATACATCTTACTACCCGGTGTTCCATTTCCATGTCTTTAAAACCCAAAACAAACCACATAACCCCCCCCCTCAAACCACCAACCTCAGCCACCCCCAACCCCACACCAAATGCCCCAAACTTCCCCCTCCAAAAAACCCAAGAGCCCGGCAGTGGGCAAAAGGCGGTGTTTGCTGTCCGTTCAGGCAACAGCAAAGGGCTCACACAGTTGCAGGTCTCCGAGATTAAAGATGTTCAGAAGGAACAATCCAAGCACCTTCATTTATTAGTTTTCAGAAAAGGCATACTACTGCCTGGCTTGTCATTCTCCTTTTGACAGGAGAAAAGGAAAGCTGAACTGAAATTACCTGTGCAATACAGTCCTGCAAATTGGAAGCAACTTTGTTCTGTTCTTCCTTAAGGATTTTATATAGGATCGCCCGCCGTTCACTGTCCTTCCGCAGCAGAAACAAACCGGAATCCTTGTCTTCAAGGGAAGGAGAGGTGCTCCTGTCCTCCGAGGCCAAGCCCTCATCAGGCACACTGCGTCAGCAGCCAGGCCCCGTGCGCAAGAGAGACCTCAGCATTAGCAACACGGCAGTACTGTCAGAAGTGAGTAGGGATACTTCAGAGGTTAAAAAGTGAGTTAAACTGCACCAGCGGACTGATCAGACTGTTGAACCCTAATTCTGAGACAGAAGATGGCTCAGATCCACAGCTGGTGTAAACCTCACTGAAGCCAAAAGCACAAGGCTGATTTCATCCCGCTGAGAAGCTGGCATTAATGTCAGCCAGCACTGGTTCAGTTTTGGGGAGGAAAGCTGAAAACCCTGGAGTGAGATAACTATTCACTTTTTCTGGCACCATACTGTAACATACTCATTTGGAAGTATATCCAAATATACTTCCAGAGAGCTTTGTGCTCTCTGATCAGCAGAACTATCTTTCTGCTGCCCTTCTTTTGCCACATTTTTTAAATGAGTACATGGAAGTTTCAACTCTTCCGCTAACTCCAGAATCCATATCCACTCAGTCAATAAGACGACTGACATTTATTCACCAGGGAGGGAAAAGTATATAAATACACAGAAACCTTAAGGAGAAAGAATCATTTTTCATTAATTAAATATAGACAATATTTAAATTAACTGGTAACTTGCCTATGCAACTTGCTTGCTGTTTAACGCACCTGCTTATCTAGTCATTATGTGAAAAAATTGCCCTGAGATAAAATATAATGTGAATTAAATCCACATAATCCCTCATGGGTATCAAGCAAAAAGCAAATGCTTTACCTTAGTAAATGGGAAATGGGATGCTTTGTCTGAATCTCTGAAATGGATCTCTTTGGCCTTTCAAAAAACACGTCATGCTGTACATCAGAGTCTGGCGAAACGGAGCCATGCTCACTGCTGCTACTGCCGGCCTGTTCTCCATGGATCGGCAGCGGGAGAGATGTATTACGATTGTGATCTAGGAACAGACATTGTAAAGCATGTAAGAGTACTAGGCAGGAAAGGGCAATGTGCTTAAAACAGCCACGATCATCTTCAGTGATATCAAGACCTCATTTTGCAAAATGGCTGAAAGAGAGCTAACCTTGTTGATAGAAAGCAGCAATACAACTCAAAACACAATAAAAGGTGTGAACAAGCTAACTGCTGAACCCAAAGATAGCAAAGCAGCTAGATACTCACATGAAATGCCATTTTGTTACCCTCTCTTGCGCGCACACACACACATATATATACACACACTCCCCCTTAGTGCTGGTACAACTAGATATACAGCTGTTTAAAGAGCCTGAATCCAACCCATAGGTTACCGTTGGCTGCTTCACCAACCATACACATCTCTAAGCAGAGAGCACTCTGCTACCCGCTCTCCTCACTTCTGCCTGTGTTAATGGACATATACTTGCTCCCTCTCCGATACCCGAGGCATCTGCCTTGCTCACATGTCCCCGTGCCCTCAGTAAGGACTCTCTCTCTTAACACTAGCCTGAAGGAAATCTCTTGTCCCTTTCCAATTCATCTTGAAAGTAAGAAGAAATAAAAAAAAAATAACAGCTATTGAGAGCTTGCTATAATCCTGATTGCCAGTTTGCAGCTGCAGGGTAGGAAAGGTATGCACTCAGAGTGCACCCATCTGTGAAGCTAAAATATCACAAAAGTTTTTGATGCTTGTCACTACAAATTATGTGGAGGTGGAGGAGGAAGAGAGCCAGAAGTCAGAAGTTGTTCAGAAAGCTCTGACATACTCCATGGTACATGACTGATGTTCAGATGGCTGAGGTTAAACAATCACAGAAATGAAACAATATATGTCACCTTGTGAGAACTGGTTCAAGGTGTCTTGGCAGTACAGAAAATTGAAAGTTGCTGTCCTGAGAGTAAGGGCCAAGATTTGCTCTGGGCTGCCTTCATTATTGGAAAGAAAAAAGGGGTAGAGACAGGATGGAAAGATGGAGGCAAAGCTGAGGAAACCAGCGCCGAGGGAAAGGGCAGAGGGAGGAGACGGAGTGAACTGCCGCAGCCAAGATCGTGGCACCTGGTGGGCCAGGACCTGCCTTCGGCCCCCAAACCCCCTTGGAGATGGCTGCAGCAGCCAGCACGGCTGCCCCCAACCCTGGCACACGCTCGGCTGCAGCCGCGTTGCCCTTCCCTCCCTCACCCAACAGACAGTTCTCGTACATTCGCCCGCTCTGCTCGTGTCCGCAGCCGTCACGGAGCTTGCTTCTCGCTGCAGCCCAGTGCTTAACCCATCTGAAGGAGCTCCATAACCCCAGCAACGCACGGGAGAAGAGAAGAAAGGAGGAAGGCAGGAGGAGGGAGGGGGCGCAGAAGACAGCTGCGGCTCCCCTGGTATTTGAGAAGGAGCCCGTCGCTCCCAGGGCAGCTAATGAGGCAAGCTCCTCCCTTTCTAATGCCAGGCGGTTTTTGCAGAACGTGTCCTCAGGCACAGGCTGAAAAGCCAACAAGAGAAGGTCATTGCAGCGGGGCAGAAGGCCACAGCCTGCCCACAGCTCCCGACGCTGTGCCCGGGCTGAGCAGGGCGAGCGGTCCCGTCACGCAGGGGTGGCAGTCCTCAGTGCCCCCCAGGACAAAAGAGGATGCCCATTTGCTTGCCAAAACCAAGGCAGCCAGGCATTGTAAATTCTTGGCTAGTTTTTCCCCTTAGAATTCCATTCTTTCAAATGTTCCTTGCTGAGGGGGGAAAAAAGCTCAAAAAGGGAAGCAATTCGATGTGCATTGGGAGCGTGTGCATGTGTGTGTGCAGACTGGGGAAAGAAGCAAGACCAATGGCTTTGCCTGTTTTTCAATGGACAGTCCCTTCAAACACTAACAATTTATTTGGCAGGTCTGTATTAAGGTTTATTATCTTATCACTGAGAAAGTGGCTGATATGTTGCAGGGGGAGGGGGAGGAATACACTAGGCAGATAAAACAAAACAACCCACTAAACAGCTACTTCAGCACACACGTGGCAAATTTCCAAGTTACATTTCAAGTCTGAAAACGCTGACCCATGTAGACTTGAACACCTAATAGACCCACATTTTCAGGTGCCAAACACCTACTCTATAAACACACACATATCTCTGAAGTGTATGTAATTGTGACTCTAAAATGCAGAATTGCTTTGGAAAGTCTTCACCAAATGTCGTTTTTCTAACTTTAATTTACTATAAATGAGGCGGTTACTTCTGGGGAAAGGAAAAATGGGATTGGGAAGTTTCCCCAAGCAAAACACAAAATAAGCAAGACACCATATTTTGTGGGAATTATTAAATTTAAGTATGTCTAATTACAAATCACAGGCACTTTCAACAGTTGAGTTCCTGCTGCTTTCCTGGCACAAGAAATGTCCTTTGTAAAAGAGAGTGCTTAATGATTCCAATCTTTTATATAACACTTAATGATGATGTTGACTTGGATTTGGCTGATAATTCCTTACCTGAAGGCTTGAATGCAATTCTGCTTTTCTTGCCCTTGTTTACTTGTTTCAGGAAGGAATCTCTGAGCAAATCAGATGCTGTAACACGTTTACTAGGATCAGGTTCGAAACAGAGCAAAATAAAGGCCCTCGTTTCAGCAGACAGTGATTCTGGAATTTCAGGATGAATCTTAAACATCCCAACCTGCAAGTAGAACAAAAATACAAATTATTTATACTAAACAACTGCAAGGAGACCATGGGCCAAAGCTTTCTTACAGTATGATCTCTCATGCTCTCGCTGACTCCCACGGAAAAGGAGCCATCCAGGTACCCACACAAAGCAGTGAAGTGCAACAAGGTTCTAATCCTGTTTTTTACTTCATTGCAAACACGGTATGAATATCAATGTGGTATTATGCAAATGTCAAGCTATGGATGTATCCAACCATCTACCTTCAGGCAATCTCGGGATCCGGGCATTACCCACACCAAGTGCTTCAAATGCTGCTCATCCTGCTAAGCCACAAATCCCTCCAGCTATTGCAGACACTTCCCATCACCCCTGCCCAGTACTGCGTGTCTCAGCTGCTGACTCCTCCAGCACATTCGTGCCCAGGAACAGGAATAACTTCCTCCTCCAGCACCGTCGGCCTGGGGGCTGCAGCTGTTCTGCTCCCGCCGCTGCCAAATTTCCTTGTGCAAATGCTCACGATGACCTTGCCAGACCTTGTCACCACCCCCGGCACTCGGGCCAGATGTCTTCCCCAGCCTTTCGGTGTTATTTAACTGAAAATCACATGATGTCCAAAGGTTTAACAAGACCCCCCACTCTTTAAGTAATGAAAAACGTGCTTCTACAGGTTGCTCCCTAGTGATTTTTCCAGCTCCTTCACTGCCGCCTTATTCTCCAATGCCAATCTGGCATAAATGTTTTGAAGCGAGAGCTGTGTAACACATGCGCACTGTACGGCATGTATCTGGCAAGATCATGGCTTGTAGTCTCAGCATCTTTACATAAAACAGGCTCTGGAGAACAAGCAGAAAGATAGTGGCCACAAGGGAGATAGCAGCCCAGCAGTTAAACAAGTGCCAGCTGCTTTTAAATAATCTCATTATACAGCTACATTAACACACTGTGGCACCATTAGGCACTCACAACAGTGGTTCAGCTTCAACGCAAGCTGAAGCAAAAAATGCTGAGCAGCCGTGCTTATGTTTGAATGACAGTGCAGAATATAAAATGCTAAAAATGCATTAAAGCCCTCCAAACCATGACTCTAAGCACATTCAAAACTCAGTATTTCCCTCACGTAATGTTTTCAATATATGCAACTTGCTAACCTCTACAATTAAATTGATGTATTTAATAAAGAAATGGAATAAGTAAGTAAACTGATGTTATGTCCTGTCAGCAGGCTATAACATCTACTTTGTCTGATGGAACATCTTTATCTGATTTGTAAAACCCCACATGCATTGTGGACAGTGCTTTACAAATGGGGTATATAGTTTCACTACTTCAAATTTTTGCTCTGGAGCAGAAAGAGGAGACAGCCACCTGCTTGCTGTGCTCTGACAACTGCTCTCGCCGTGTCTGTCTCCGCGGCCAGCCCACTCCTCCTTGTGCGGTCTGGGGATGGGCTCCCAGGCCAGCTTCAGCTGGGGCAGCATCACGACCGAGAGCACTCTGGTGCCAGGTTATTCCCTTATGCACTAAACAAAACCCAGGACAGTCCAGAACAGGACCAGGAGATTTGAACGCATGTCTCTGATCCTATCTTAATCTCTGTGGCTCAAGGGGAATAAGTTTTGTCGCAAGCACCCAGAAACACTGTGGCGACATTAGTTTATTTTATCTCCACGGAATGCCATTTGTTTGCACTCCTTTCACATGGAACCAGATGCACACCTACTATGCTCATAGATGAAATACCACACAACATACACTCAGCCAGGAATTATTTCCAGTTCTCGGTTCACCCTGGCCCCTTTTCTCTACTTTGTCCAACTCTTTGGCCATTTGCAGTTTCTATAGTGACTGCACAGCCAGACTTAGACCTTCTCTCTCCTTGCCTGCCCTCTGCACAACAGAGTGTGCATGTGTGGAGATGGGGACGTCACAAGTTTGATTCCCAAGTTTTTCAGGCTTCTGTTCTTTTTACATGCCTGCCCAGCCAGCCTGCTTCATTTCTGGCTTCAAACCTAGCTTCCAGCTTGCTTACCTTTATTACACAGCAAAAAGAAACCACAGCTTGCAATTTATGGTGCCCAGCAAGAGGCAGTTCCAAGCAGGTGCCAGCAGAGCCAAGAAACAGAAAACAGAACTGAATGCCTGACTGTAGCACATTAACACAGTCTGCAATAACAACGCTAAAAACTGCCACATCCTTGAAGAAAGAAGGTGAAGAAATGTATTCTGAGACTTCAGAAAACAGCCCTGTGGCCGGGAAGCGCTTACGGGCAGGACGCAGGGCCACGCACAGCCCTGCCAGAGCTCATCGAGCACCTGGGACTGAACCAGCGCTTCCTGACCATTCAACGCACCATGCTGAAAAATAAGACATGTAACTCTCATAACGGTTCAACTACATGCCAGACATACAAGATGAAAAGGCATCTGCCAGCAGAACCGTATCTGACATTTACAGCGACATGGGAAAAAGTCTCTTTCCGTGGCTCCCTCGGGAAAGCTTTAGTGAACCAAAGCATGTTCACCCAGGCAGCTTCTTCTGAGGTAGCGTCATAAGCTGACAGCACCAAGGTGACATATGATACCGTTGAAATAACTACATCAAAACCCATAACCATCCCTTTCTTTGCCTTTTAGCTGTGGTGCATGGGACAACTCACAGGCCTAGGACAACACGTGGCGTTACGTGCCATGCTGAATTGCAGCCCAGCTTACTATACTTACTGATAAAGATCCGATTTTGCTAGTGTGGTTCCATTAATAATTATACTAATGCTCACATAGTGACTTTCAACAACATACACAGAAGAATTAAGAATACTGATAATTTAAAGCAGTTTGCTGAGTTATGGATGTGACATTTTCCCCATTATAAGAATGAGGACCCTGAAGCATAAGTGAAAACTTAAGTACATTTCTAAAGGTCTACTGCAAGTCAGTGGAAGAACCAAAAATTTTCAGTCTGCATATTTGACACATTATCACATCATAGCTTTTACACTACTGTTATTTTCAGAGTTAGAACAAGTAACTTTTTTCAAATACATTTATTATCAAAACTATCTGAAGCATTCTCTTCTCAAGTGTTAATTTGTGCATTTGAAAACAGATACACTAAGAGAAAGAAAGTACTAGAGGAAATAGTTTACCAAGGAGGTAGCTTTGATCCAAAGGACCTTGGACTTAAAATAGAGTATTTTACTCCTTCAGTACACACCAGAAATCCTGGGAAGTTATCCCCCTTCCACCATAGCTTCCTACCACGTTGCAGAGACTGGGCCCTTGAAAGACAAGGCAAGGCAAACAGATACTCTGGGAGGGAGGCTTATAAAGACTTCAAGGACACAAGTAACTTGGTTGTCATTATTGGAGAGAGTGGTTGCCAAGAAGGAAATCATAAACCAAGAGCAGGAGATGATAGAAGTAAGAAGGTAGAGAATACTAGTCTTCATAAGCCTTCACTCATTTTTCAGGTTGCTGCTCTGACTCATGACCTATTTCCAGCACAAAAATAAATGATTACCCCCTAGAGCAATACAGCTTAGAGCAAAAAAGTTTACTTAAAAGATTACTCAGTGAGACTTAAGAACACAGGTCAGACTGTGCCTTTGTACAAAACAACCCATATAACGAAAGATTTCTACCAATTAAATTAATGTTAAAAAATTAAGTTAGTATTTGAAAATTCATAAGCTCTATAGCAAAAAAGCTGTACGTACTTTAAACATTGCTGCTTGAGGCTCTCCTAGTTCATGAAATGGAGGTTTGCCTGTTGCCATTTCAATAATGGTACAACCTAGTGACCAGATATCAGCTGGTGCACCGTATCCTCGTGGTCCTTTATCGATGATTTCTGGAGCCATGTACTGCAAGGTTCCTAGTCAGGACAAAAAGAATAGTCAAGTGTTACAGTCATCATTCTTATTAGAGAGAATTAATACACCGCTAAGCAAGCCAAAAATTGTCAGATGTAACCTGTATAACCAAAATATTTGACTTCCCATATCACCACTGAAAACTAGACAGAAACTTATGTTTTAACATCTTTTCTATAAACTATCTTCTTCCCCCCTTTCCAATACAAGACTTCAAACTGTTGGAAGTATATTCACTACATAATCCAAAAACTTCCTCAGAACATGAAATTATATCAAACAACTTTTGCAGACACTAAATTGTAAAGATTATGCATGTAAGAGGTGATGAAAACTTGCAAAGTGACAGATAGTCTTCATGAGAATAGTTTTTCATGTTTACCCCTATAATGAGAATACTAGTGACAGGGAATTTCAAAAAGTTAGTTTGAAAAGAAGGTATTTTTGTAAACATAAGATAATAAAGATAAAAATGTTTAAAAAAAATAATCTCAAGTTTTACACAAAAACAATCAAGGTTGTAATCAAGGTAAATCAATTACACAGTAACTAAAACAATAAGGGAACCCATCATAAATTGCAATTCCAGGAAGTCTTTTGGATGTGCTTGGGATTTCTGACATCCAAGGTTAGCAAAAAAAAAAAAAGAGAGAGAGAGAAATAAATCTATTGAAACTTCTAAAGCTATACATGGTGGCAAAATAAGATCCTACCTACGCCTATAGTTGCCTCTTGACAGATGAATCTGAATGTCTCTAAAGTTTGCCTGTAGACAATCTGACTGTAATACCAGTTATAATACTGATAAATGAAAAGAACAGTAAAAATGAAATAAAAGATGGTCAATTTGGAATCACTGATATTCAATCATATACTAACACGGCTAACAAGAGGTCTTTATAGTAAGACAGTCCACACCAACAACAGAAATCTATAGATGTTCTGAGTGTTCCAAACACTACAACACTTTCTCCACATGAATTCCCACCAGCTCTGTTACGACATCTTTAAATTAAATTATTGTTGTTCTTAAAAATACAATAAAATTACACTGTGGTAAAGCTGCAAACTATTAAGTAAAGGACATCTGGTGAAGATAAAAGGGATTGGATATTACTATGTTCATTAAATGTGACTGCTGTAGAACAAAAGTTCAAGCCACAGCTTTGCCCTCAGGCTGTGTGTCTTGAATGGAGGGATATAGCGTTTAAACCACTAGAAGACTGATTGTTCTATCATGTGATTGTGTTACATAATGCCTAAAATCCACAGAGTTTAGGTACTGAGTTAAGGAACAAAACAAATTGGAAGAGACTTTTTAAGACCCTCTGGGCTATAGCTACCTGCATACTGATTTTAAATCTGGAATGAGAACTTAAGTAAAACCTTTATTCTTGTGTTCAGTTACATCTCTGAGGCACAAACAGGGCTGTAAACGTGCAAGAGAACAAAGAAGAAGGGCACAAGGAAAGATTTACCTCCTTTTATTACAGTATGGTGATTTTTCTTCAGGTACCATTTCTCCATATATCATCTCTAATAACAACCAGTTGCTAAAAAGCCACTAAGGAGTACATAAAACACAGGCAGACAGAATGATTTTCCTCTAGTATCTGCTCCAACCATAATAGCAGTCAGCCATAACAGTGGCTTCCTGGGCTAAAATAAAATTTTGGACTATGACTTTTAATAGCTACAAGACGGTCTTCCTCCATGACTTCAACTTTTACCTTATGGAACCCCTTTATATACTTAAAGTTTTCAGAATATCCTGTAGCAATGGGACGCACAGTATAGCTATACATCACACCATGTGGAAGGGTAGTGCATCTCTTTCCCATAGAATGTAACTGTATTGAACCAGTCTAACAAAAATGGCAAGGACAAACATTGCAGGCAAAACCTGAAAATATTCTTTTCCAGATACCACAACAGACCTGTATGTATTTGAGAATTATCCATCCAGTTGCATAAGGAAGATGATTCATGAGAAAATTATTTGTTGACTAATTTGTTTGGGAAAAAATGGTTAAATGCCTTAAAGGAATGCTTCAGAAGCCAACATTTAACCAGCTCTTATGTATCTATCTGTTGTAGCATCTATAAACTGAATTACATCTATAAACCAAACTACAAACCTGCTTCTTGTAGTGCTTCATTCTTAACAAAACATTCAAATGCTGCATTTACGATTCCAAACTGGACAAATTTTTTTTTTCTTCCCTTTAAAGGACTCCTAACTTAACTTAATTTGATTCTAACTAAAATCTTTACAGCTTTGCAGGAAATAGATTTGTTTCAAATGCCTGCACCTGATGAGATGATCTCATGAGCTATTGATGCAGACATCATATGCTGTGTTCAGATCATGATGTAATATAGGCCCAGATTCCGATTCACAAGCTTTGCTAATAAGGAGTGAAAAAAAAAAAGCTTAGAAAGGTAAGTTATTTCAGAACTAATAATTTATTTTCAAGGCTTCCTTTCCAAGAAAGCTGGAGGAACTGCAGACTCCCCACCAGACAGGTAATGGAAAGCCTTGATTATCACTTAAGTAGAGGTTGTTGTCTTCTGTCTTCCACATGACTGACGTCTGTGTCTGTGTCCCATCTACTTAAACTGCAGGCCAGTATGAGGCTTGGGATTTGTGCTATCAGCCTATGCATATAGCCACATAACAACTGAAAAACATCATGTTACCTGTATCTGCACTGATAAAAGAATTGAGTAATTATGTGACCATATATTCATTTTTCAATGTGGAGTTTCAGCTGCTATTCAGCCAATTTTGTTTTCCCTGAATATTGCAAGTTTTTACTACCTTGTATATGAAAGCTTTTCTGTAACATACCAGCCTAGTATTTTCATGTAAACTGTTCTTTTCACTGCTGGTAACACCAAGTTAGCCAGTTGGTTGGGTTTTATAATGAATGCCTCAAAACTGAAAGTATTTATAAGCTTGTGTTTGGTTTTCTGCACTTTTAAACATACTTCAAAGAAAGTATGCATGAGTTACTAATACCAAGATAACTAAATTAAAAAGTTGCTGTATTCAAGTGTTTCCAGATGTAGTGGCAACAAATCAATTGCTACTTAATGAAAACCACTATGAAGAAAAACTACTATCCCATCACATTTAAGAAGATTTTAAAACAAAATAAAATGGAAGAAAATTACATTAAAAAAAGAAAAGAAAGATAGCAAGCCTGTGTTTATGGTGATCACACTCCCATTCACTCTTCCCTGAAAATACAGACCTAATCATCTTTTCATCACAAATCCAAAGAGCCTCTTGGCTCTAACTCTAAATCAGTCACCAAAATCCTTATAAACTGCTAAATGAGTCTTACCTGTAAACGTTTCGGTGCATGGGTTGATTCCTGCCAGCCGTTTGGAAGTACCAAAGTCAGATATCTTTACTACACCACTATAGGTGTTCACCAAAACGTTATCCCCCTGTGGTTTGGATGTCAGAGAGAGAGGGGGAGTGGGGAGGAGAGACAGATGAGTACAGATTCCAAATCCCAATCTCAATACTCCTTCAAGTTTGCAGTTATCTTTGTAATATACCTTTCTACAAAGGTATTTTCCTGGAGCACCAGGGAGAAGGGGTTGTTTTATTCTTTCCTTTTGTTTTAAGCTTCCATGAAATCCTATTAAAAATTCTACTTCAGGTTAGAGTAAAACTAACTGAAGTAAATAAGATAAAAAGCAATCACACAAGACACACTAAAGGAAAAATTACCTTTATATCTCTGTGTACAATCTGGTTCTCATGGAGATACTTAAGGCCTTCCAGAATCTGCTTGGTGTAAAATTTAATTGTAGGTTCTTTCATTGGGCCCCACTTAGATCTTAGGAGAGCTGAGAGGCTGCCTACAAGAGTTAAGAAGAAACTGTATCAAGATAGCAAAACTCCCAAATTAACATGAAACATTTTAGTCTGGATTCAGCCTTTGCTCAATATCCTAATGCAAGAGAAATGCAGTACTTATAATTAAGCCAAATTCTTCCTAGATACCTCAAAGCCAATAATTTGCTGCTGCTTTTGGCTGGTTATTTCTTTCTTGCCAGCTCAGCTTCCACCTCCATGGCAGGAATAAATGTTACGACAGGGCTGGATGCATCTCCCTCACTTCAGTCTAACAACTGTTGAGACTAGGACTAGCAATCATTCAGCCCTTAATGAAATGAAGACTAAAGGTAACACTGTATGACATTATACACTATGCTTCATGAACCACATGCATGTACAAAGAGAAGCTGATTTACTCGAGGCAGGGAGGGGAGAAGAAAAAAGGAAAGAGTCTTTTCCCTGCAAATACGGGATTAACTTCTGGAAATATGCAGAGACAGAGGAAAGCAAGCTCCTGAAAGAAACCAAGTAATGGATGTTCAGGGTAGGAGATAGGTCATCCACACTTCCCCTACTTGTAATAAATCTAATCTTTTTTTAAATAAGACAAATATTTTAATCATGAAGCAAAATAAAGACAGGTTCGCCTTTTCTGCTTGTAATAAACTAAGTGCAGTGGGTCTACCTAATGCCAGACAAATTCAGCTAAAGGGATTCTCAGTCCACACCAACAGCTTTCTAAAGTGAAGCTTCCCCAAAGACTCTTGCATAATCTAAACAGCTGGTTCCTTTTTAAGACTGGCTGCAGAGTTTAAAATATCTGAATTGGTTCAATAATATCTTGACATTAGCAACTAATCCCAGCACACTCTACAGTGCATATATGAGCAGGAAAAAAAGGTATGTAACACCAGCTGATACTTTTAACAAGTGCAGGAAAACAAGTAGAAGTGTTGGTATAAACTCAT
Organism: Buteo buteo; assembly: GCF_964188355.1. Taxonomy (NCBI): domain Eukaryota; kingdom Metazoa; phylum Chordata; class Aves; order Accipitriformes; family Accipitridae; genus Buteo; species Buteo buteo. The sequence goes on from NC_134178.1 coordinate 876,329, forward strand.
CACATCTACGTGCATCATACATGTCAGAGTGTCTCAGTCTCAGCTTTCAGGCGAGAAGGTCATAGGAATTCAAAAATTAAACAACTTCCCTATGTTGAATGACTCAATTACATTTAAATGTTTGTGTCTGGACCTTCCCTAGAAAACCTGAACTTTTTTTCCTGGTTTTCTTCTTTCTGTTTTTATTTGGCAAATTATATTCATACATGAATTTAACATTCGTTCTGACACATCCTTGACACTGAAGAGCAAACAACAAAAGGGAGATGGAAATATAACCTAGAGAGGATATAAAGGGACTTTACATCTTAAAATGTAGAGAAGGCTAGAGGAGCAAAACTGGAAATTGGGAGCAAGGGAAGCATATAACTTTTATCTCTAATCTACCTAGGAAATAGCAGTGCTTTGTATATAACATGTATATGCTCAACAGATACTTATCTTAAAAGCTCCAGCATTATCAAGATGCTTAAGCTAAACGGACTACACAGCTCTAACTCCACTATTTTACAACACATGAGTATTTGACACCAAATACTTCTACGACTTTTCTCTCGGTTTATAATTATTACAGAAAGGAGAGAGGGTACTGGGGCCTGTACACTTCAAATCTATTCTTTGAGAAGAATGCCACCCGTAGTTAATGTCTCAACAGAAAAGCCATATACAGTGCACGAACATTTTAAGTGCACATCTATTGGCTTTCACTAAGTTTAGAGTCCCAACTGCTTTTGATTCCTCTGAGAGACTAAGCTCAGAATGATACAAACCTCCCGGCACCTGCTCCATAAAAATCTTAATGTATCCGTCTTCTGAAACGGATCCAAGATACTGGACAATGTTCCGATGCTTTAAATATTTATGCAGTGCTATCTCTTCATGAAGAGGTTGAGAATACCTATTTAAAAAAAAAAGGATTGAGGAGCATCTCATCATGCAGGAGAAGGTTCTAGGCTACTTAAATGCTCGTTTGCAAACAGAACAGATTTTAGGGATACTGATCCAATTCTCAGGAAACATCTTGTCTGTGACCTTCAAAATGCAGCGTGACTGGCTGCCTATTCAGAAAAAGTACAGAGATAGATCTCGGAGGAACCCTGAAGGAGAAACATGCCCTCAAAAAAATTTACAGATGGCTTTCTTCTGTATCACTACATAGTACTGTCTTTGCCTCTGAAACTCCTTTTATGCTTTTCCCCCATCCCCAAAAAGAATAAAAATGAGAGAAAACTGCAACTTAAACCCCCAAATATGTATAATTCTAGAATTTATGATATAAATCTATATTATCAAACTGTATTACTTATTATATATATCCTATCTTTTAAAAAAAATAAAAAGTCCTTATTCTCTAAAGGGTACTGTTGAATACTAGGAGGAAATAATAATTGAATTTTAGTATATGGGGATTTCATAAACTAACCACATAGAAATACATGCTAAGAGCAGCAAAGTTTTCAGCAAACAACTGCAGTTTCATTAGCAATGTATATATAACAATAAACTAGGTCTTACCTGCTGTCTCTCTCGGGTATTTCTTTGATGGCTATTCGGACCTGATTGCTAAGGTCTCTTCCAGCATAAACTATCCCGTAAGTACCTTTCCCTAGAACTACCCTGTCACCATTCTCATCATAATCATATTCATACTGCAAGCAGAAAAGATAAACAAAGCAGCACAGAAATTGTTATCACCAAAATTTGACATTACAGAGAGACCTTTAACAACAGTAACGTACTATACTGAGTTAGTACAGCATCGAGTAGTTCCTGCAGTACAGCTGTAGCACAGTAGGCTACCCACCAGCTGGCTGCATTAGACAGCTTGTAAAATTTCCATGTTATTTGCTTTACAAAACAGCCTTCCCAAACCAACTTCAAAATGCATTCAACCCAAACAAGGAACAGAGTATTAAACCAAATTCAGTGAAACAGTGCTGTCAAATGAACACATTCAGGTATCATCTCTAAGAATTGCTGACAGCCTTCAGAAAACATAAAAGTAGGCAACTTATAATTTTGAAACCAATGGTTTAATAAATAGATAAAAGTGACCCTCTCGTTACAGTGGGTGGACACTGTTTTAAGACCCTAAACTCTCACTTGAGCTTAGCCACAGCAAAATTCATTTCTGACATATTCCCCTCATTCTGAGCTTTTCCAAAAGGTGAAAAAGAATGCTTATCTTCTCCAAGGATAATGAAATATGTGAAGTGGTGGCTTCCACTGCTGCTGAAATGGGCTGGGTCATCTTGCCAGCTGAGTAAGTCACTTGGGGTTCACTGACTTCAGTAAAGCTACACTGTTTACACCACCTCATGGTCTTGTCCCATATGGTGACCTTATCACAGAGCTCTCCTACTATAAAAGTCAGTGAAAAAGCCTACTGATGAATGATGCTTAATGAAAGTACATCCCAGACATTAAATAAAACCAAATTTCTTACAGAAGTTGAGTTAAGCAGCACACCCCTGATTCAAATCAGGGAACTGACAAAAGATATTGAAAAAGCACTTTTGCAAAGAGTTAAGAAAGGAATTGGACTGTTTCATAGCCTCAGATATTAGCAGGAGTACACAGACCTCCCCTAGTATCTTCCCAAATCCAAGAGGACGTCCTATATGGGAAAACTGCAGGGTATTCTCTGTGGCTTCATATGAATTCTCTATTAAAAAAAACCCAAACCTGTTTACAATGGCCATAACTATTGACATTTCCGTCAATAATCACTTTTTCTGCTTCACCCAGTAAGACTGTCTCCCACAGAATGCAGCCTTAAGATCTGTTTCTTTGAACTGTCTTCCCAGTTCATATTGCAGCCCTGGTATTGCAATGTTCATGTGTCACTGACATTCCCCCTCTTCACCTCAGCAAAGATGGGAAGTTTCATGCCGCTGTATGGAAGGTGCTAAAGAAAAAACGCCTGTCGTTTATCCTAACAGCATATTCTGCTCAGTGGAACTAAACTTGAATTAGCACAGCTTGAGTACAGTTTCATCTTCCATGTTTCAGCACTTCACGGTTCATAGCATAATCTTGTTATACGATAGGCACAACTGACCCTAAACGCCATATGTAAAACTTATCAGGTTCTTTGGTAGGAGCGTATCCAGCTTTCACAGCTATCACATGACATAAAACTGTGCAGAAAAAGGACAGAAGTCACATTGCAGAATTTAAGATTGACAGCAACCCTATCTGCAACAGACTGTTCCTAAGCCAACTCTATAATTACTGTGGAGAAACTTATGTTCTCTAGTCTGGGTCCTATGATACACGAAAATTATTGAGATTTATAGTTCACTGCTAGTTAGTAGACAGTTTAATAGACTTGTATATACTTGATGCCACTTCACATTTGCCTCCTCTCATTCCAAAGGCTACAAAAAATTGAATAAATCACTGCTGGTTGCCAAAAGTCTGAATATGTGATCCACTGGATGTGCAATTCAACCATTAGGTATGAGTAAACAAGCGTTCATAGCTGACCTTCTGTAGGAACGTGGTAGGGCAGTCTGATCTCTGGGATATCCTATCTGGGGTATAGCAGGTACTCTTAAAGTGATTGGAACTTCCTCAACATCAAAATCCAGAAGGAAATATCCTAAGGTAGAAAGGACTGCCACACTCACTGTCCTTCCAAATCCTAGTCAGTTGTTGAACTAAACTGTAGTTGCTTTCAAATAATACTGCAATCCAAAATGCACAACCCCTTGGGACAATATTCTCATAACAATTCTGACTGAAATCATATTTTCTTCCCCCAAACAGTGCACAAGGTTATTTCTTCCTCTTTCCCAAATATAAACAGTTGTTTTATTAATGGTAGGAACTTCTGCTTTCTCTGTGCTTGTCAAGCCCATGAAGACCATACAAAGCTGCATTTTCCATGTTGTCTCTTCTTAAATGTAAGATCTCAGGCTGCAGAAAGACATTAAGTGTCTTAGCTCATTTATAAGCTAAACAAATTAACCCTCCCCTTCTGTGTCTTGATTTCTGTTTTAATGTCCTGACCTAAGACAGTAAGTACAAGGTGATAATTGTGAAAACTTCAAGATATATAGAATGATATAGCTTAAAGATTTAAAATTAAGTTCTTTGGTCATTTCTCCATACATCATTGATTCATGCAGGATTGTTTCCTGCTGTGCATTCTCAAGCAGTTCTTCCAGTTCAGTTTTAAAAAGGCTCAAGCCATGGTGAACTCACTTCCTCTGAGAGACTATTATACTATTATAGTCCGTGTTGTTTGGAGATTGTCCTGCTATTAGCTAAGTACGTAAGTCTGCAATGTAAGATCTGCGGCTATAGGTAATACCCTGTCTTTGCCAAGGTACAGCCCTGATCCTATACTGAGACCACAGGTATATGTATTGACCTGGGCTTAACAGATGTGCCTATCTTGTCCTTTTCACTTGACAAGAGAATTCTGTGGCCACGATGCACAAACTTCAGTGCAAAAACTCATCTTCCCCACCATATGCAGTTACATTCAACAGTGCAGTAGGGGGTCTTCGACTTTCTTAATCCTCTTCTGAAGCCTCAGGTACTACAAAAGATTCACTATCATAAACAGCTGCTCTGAACCATAAGCCTGAGAATTGCTGGAATGAGACACAGTCAGAAAGATACCCAGCTCAAACAAACCACAGTAATGTTTTTTACACTCATTAACCTGATTGACTGAATTTGCTTGACTGCAAACAAAAGTGACAACCTACATTTTATGATAGCTTTTCAGATTTCAAAAGAAATAAACAGAAGTACAGGATATGTACTTAGTGCTACAAATCTGGACATTTGATATGAGGCAGTGTGTCTTAGGAAGACATGGGTTCACCTACCCTAGCCTGAGTCCACATAAAATGTGAATAACCCTTTCCAAGTTTGGTTTTTTTCCCTCTGTACTGACTATGAAGAAAGCCTACAGCTACTAGGTTCCTAACATGGATGTGTCAGTGATAAGTCAAAAGCACAATGGATTAATCTGATCCTAAATATCTGCAAGTCTCTGTGACAGAAAAAGCCTGTCAACTGAAATTACCTGGAGTAGAACAGTATCAGATACCAGCTAGAAAAACTGAAGTACCTTTGCTAAATGGCTTTTTCCTAGAATTTATTAAATATCTTATCTTTTTCATCCACTTAAGACAGCTGATACCAGATGATTCTCATCTATAGAATGTTTGCAACATAAATACAAGATCATTAACACCTTTCATTAAGGATTTATGCAGTTCACAGCAGTAACAGGCTCACTTCATTAAAAATGTGTTTTTTCAAAGGAATGCAAATCTTCTGTACAAATAGTTTTGCAAGAGTTGAAATTTCATATACAATTATGGAGTTTAAATGCTATTTATAATCTTTCTAGTACACTGATATGAAAGTGCAGGGAAGATGGAGAATAAGTTTCAGAGTTCTTGGATATTTTATCCTTGACATACCTCCAATGTGTCTCCATCTATTTCTCCTTCTAGTTCCAAAGTACTGCCAACTGCATCAGACAAAATTTCTTTCACCAACCCACAGAATCTAAAAAAGCAATAAATAGCAGTGGATCAAAGAAAAATATCCTTGTAGAAGGAGATTAAAAAGGTGGGCTTTGCTTTCAAGCTAACAGACTAGCATGTTCATAGGTTTCTTTCATTACTTGCTTTCTCCATATTTATCCTATTTTAAATGAGGAAGAACATCAAACACACATGGAAAAGCCTAATTATTTATAAAATTATTTTATTTGCTGTAGCAGAACCCAATACTTGCTTGTTATTGTAATTGCATAGTAAAATCTTGGTAGATCAAACTCAAATATTTTTGCTGTACACTTTGATGGAAAGTACTTAGTATGGCCTTGTCTTTACAAATATAATTAGAGAAAAAGTTGAGATATTAAAAAATTAAGTATTGTTTTTTCAATTATTCAGTTCAGTAGTGCTAAATTTGTGACATCATATCAGGTGGTTCTCATTCTGTGTAGTGATGAGAATTTTATTACCTTCAGTTTAATTTAAATGTTCCTATGGACTTTGTTTGCAAGTGTGATTACTCAGTATTTCTGAAAACCAGATTTTGTGGTTTCTAGTCAGGCATCCAGAAAGTCAAGAATATAAAAGTAGTAACATGTTTTGAAGAACAGTTTTGACTAATTTCATCTAGTTCTCTGGGACAGAGATCCTTAAGTACAGGACCACCTTTTCCTGTAGTCTCCTGCCTGAGCCACTCACTTTTTTCCAAATTCAATAACAAATGGTTAAAAATCATTAAAAATTATTATAAAATATTCACATCTCTTTCACTGACTAATAGACACACATCTCTGGAATAGACTGCTCTGTGCACTGAATAAAGCATAAAAAATGTGACCGTGTTTCATAACACAAATTGCAATGCCAAATTAAGGCTGAGCAGGTAACAATAATTTTGGTATTTCCTATGTTTTACACATTGCACTCTGCAGATCTAATAATTGTTTTTAACCTGAATTTATTCCATATAATACATAAATAATAATTATTGCAAGAAAAAGAAATATACCATCCAACCCCAAACATTAAGTGTATTAATAAATCTCTCCCACTTCATTCAGAAGGTTTACATGCCAAATATCAGTCCCCGGGAAGAATTTGGTCTGTAAAGATTTAGGCCTGAAATTCAGTTAGCATGTTTACTGTTTAGAGACAACATATCATCAGGAAATATCTGAATACAGGCGCAGACAGTAACAGGTGTCTGTGACACAATATAAGCTAGAAATCCCTATTATATCTAGTTGCTCTTACTTAAATCAAACTGAACAGGTACATAAGGGAATCTAAACCAAGATAGTACCTTACATGGCACAGCCAAGATACAAAAAAAGAAGATAATAGTTATAAATCAGAATAAGTTACGTAAGCCTTTTCTCAAAACTAATGAGTTGTAGGTAAACTGATTAGAATGAGCCAACAAGTGTAATGGGACGTTGCTCTCATCACCTTGAATATCACCAAGTTTAGCTCATTGCTTCTTCATCAAGAAAGTAGTGAAGAAATAATTTATTTCTCAAACAAAAATGTCAGCTTTCAATCTTTACTAAATCAATTGTATTTGGGACATAGATCTCACATGCAATACCCACAAAACCTGAACTCACCTACTGCATTGGTTTTCTGTAGAAAAGTAAATTTGAAAGTCGTCAGAATTGTCATGGACATAAAGAAAGCAACATCGTTCATCAAACTTGGAAATGCTGTAAAATTCACATTAAGGAAAGATTATTTTGGAAGTAACTATTAGAAGAAATAGAGCAAGAAGGAGTTAATTTCTTTGAATTACGAACACTTAGCAAACATCTTTTCCACAGTTAATTACCTCAGAGAGGCAGTATGCAATTATATTTATTTTCCTTACAACTAGAAGCTTTGAGTTTATTTATATATTCTATAATCCTATCTCCTATCTCAGTTTGATGAATGATTAAGCTACTGCTTACTTTGGTAAAATACTCATTTATCTGAAGCGGTTTGAGGTTTGTTTGTTGTTCACCTCCCCCTCCATTTTTACACAGTTCCATCAGATTTCTGGGTATTTGACGACACCTCAGTGGAAAGTGAATTGCTTTGACACTAATCTAGCTATCAGGAAAGCCTTTCTTTTAAGCCTGACGAGTACTTCTGTTTTTATAATTCCATTACTCTTACAGTAAAACTGAACTGGGAAATACCTACAGTGTAGCAGATCCTTCACAGTATATACTTTTTATGGCCTTAACACTGATAAACAAGTTTTGGGATGACCAATGCTTACTCCAAACTGCAGCAATAATTCTGACAAAGTGATTATTTATTGCATATTGTGTCATGCCAGTGTCATATATATCCTATCTAAATGCACTGAAGTGAAAAGTGAAGAAGCCATAAAAAATAATATCAATAAGAAAGTAAACCTAGGAATTAAAGTCTTATCATTCCAAACACTTGCACTTTAGTATTATTCTACATAAATGCCAAGTTGTTATGCTTGTTAAGGTACTGTCATTATTTTTGTGCACTAAATTAAGAAAATTGATTAGATTCTTGCTTGACCTGTTTAGTCAAACTCTCAGATTTTGCTTAACCTCTGTTGAGCCAGTTAAATACATGACAGTAGACTATAGTAAAGTTGCAGAATGTTATAAGATCAACTTGCTGTAGCATCATTAAGGGCTACATGGACAAATGTTCCAAAAAATTAGAATTTTGCCAGAAGATTTTTTCAGAAATATGTGAAAATACACTATGCCAATCTGTAGCTTGGTTCTGATATAGTGATTTCTAGTGTAGCAAGGAAGATTAACCTGACATGAGAACTCAGACAAAGCAAGATGATTCTTCCAAAGGCAAACACAGGATAGAGAAGACAGTATCTAAATAACAATATTGTATTATAAACAGTGTAATACCTATGGTATATAAGATGAACTGGTTAGCATAAATACAATTTAAGGGTTTTGACAGAGTATAAGTTAACTGAGACCACTTTTTTTTTTACTGAAGCTAATGCAATTTCAAAAGTTTAGGAATTGTAATTTGTCAGATACAAAGCAAACATCTAATTCCACTAAGTTTCAAAACATTGCCTCTTTGAGCTTTGTAATCCCCAGCAGTGATTAAGAATCAAAGCAAATGAACTGTTTGCTTCTACTTAATTAAAACTTATCTTTCTCAAAGATTAATTTCTATGCAATGTGTTGACTGAAGGTAATTAATATGTTTCAGAAACATTATGCTGAGTTATGCTCAATCAGCTGCACAGACTTCAGTAATGACAACTTCACATCCACTCACATTCCATTAGAGTAGCAAAATAAAACATCACATTGAATTCCTTTAAACAAAAACCTGCTTCTTTTAGAAGAAAATACTGAAGTTATGGTAGAATCTATGTCCAAAACCACAACCATAGGCTTTCATAGCAATCATCACTCACTTTATTCAGAGAAATGTTTTTTCATGGAGCTTATTTGGTTAAGCAAATTATACAAGTTCAGAGAAGACAAACTTGGGACCTAAAACTTAGGTGCTTATAGTCAAAATCACAGCCCAGAAACCCTCTGTTTGAGAACTACAGAACTCAATAGGTATCTGAATTTATGCTTGTAGTAGAATCAAAGCTTTTCAAGCCCTTAAGTTTATGCACTCACACAAGTGGCCCCAGCCAACAGCCATTTACATCCCTAGAAAGGTCTGACCCACCGATGCAGTGACTCACGAACTCAGGGAGAAGGCAAAAGCCCACCTCACGTTCCTTGTGCTTACAGCTCCTCTGGGTCTCAGCTGCAGTCTGCATAATGCAGACAGAGAGCAAGAATGCCACAGACACGCTGTCAGGCTGTACAGATAGGTTGCATATTGTTTTCTATCCTGGTGCTCTGTCTCTCACCTCTCTGGCAGCAAAGTAGCCCAACTTAAGATATAAAAGCTAGCTTCTAAACGTAGTAATGTATTTTGCAGTTGTTAATACCAAATGTGATTCTTTTCTATCCTTTCAGTTCTCAGAACAATCCTGTTCCTTCTGTACAATATTCTGATCTTCTTTTGTACTAGTATTTGGACCCATTTACTTGGTGACTAGAGTTGCCATTAATCTAGACATCACAAAATGGAACTACTTTAACTATTTAAAGGCTAGCCCTTGAGAAACTCCACTAGCAGTCTCCTTCCAGCTCAGGAATTCTTTCCTTAGCACAAACTATGTCCATGCCTCATTTAACATTTCTCTAATAATCCAAGTTTTAGCTAGTAGGTTTTAGATAGAGCCATATCAGAAGCATTTCTGAATTCCAAACAGAAAATAAATACCATGGTTTCCTTTTCTTAAAGGAAAACAGACAAACTGTTCTTTTAGTTATGGAAGGAAGCAAGAAGAGATAAGGGCTCTTCTTTCCTTCTGTTCTCTGTGGTTTTAAATGCAGAGATGGCAATAAATTCACTGAAAAATATATAAAAAGCAGGTACACAATTGAAAACAGGGAAGTCTACCAGAGAATACACACACCCCCACACCTCCCTTACATGAGTGTTCCTATGAGAAATGTACAGCTCTGCCCATGCATGGAAAGGCAAACTCTTCTGTGTTGACATTTCAAGGCAGGTTTGACAGAACAAGCTTTTATAATTGGCAATGCAAAGCAGAGATTTAAGGCAGAATGCAGATTTCCCACTGAAGGGAAAAATAAAACATAAACAAAAAACCACTTAACTGTTTTCTGACATACCAACCTTATTCCCCTAATGGAAGTGGCTGTAAAATTCCATTCGTGAATCTGTTTCTGTAAAGAACAAAGAGCTATAATCAACCACAGTTTAACCTTGACTTACTATTGAAAACAAAGTCACAGCATGGTAAACAAAATAAAGTTTTTCCAACATGTCTCTCTCCCTTTCTTTCTTTCTTGCCCCCCAAATTTCAAATAAGATTGATGTATAGGTAAAGAAAGGCCATACATTGCTGTTTTACTCACTTCAGGAAAAATGAATATAAATGGCACAGGGTGGAAGTAAAGGCTACATTTCCCCATGTAAAATTAAATTTGAAGAATAAATCTTGAAGTATAATTTACCAAACATTATGTTTTGACTCAATACATCAACATTTCATATTAAACATGGAGCACACTATGCCCTACTCTTATCTAGTCTTGAAGGAAAAGGAAACTTCACACATCTCCCTAAGAGGTATTGAGCCAACAGCTTGGCCCAGGGAGGAAGAACACTGGAGGCAAAAGAGAGGAAGGACAGCCTGTGCCTAGGACTGCAGCCCTCCATAGATCTCTAGCTAATAGCTGGATCTTATTTTGCACTGCCAGATATGCACCAAGAACTTGATCCATGAAGCAAAATTGTGTCAGACACATTCACTTGAAGTAGTGAAGTAGAACAGTGTACTGGAAAAGAAGTTCACAACAGATCCAGGTAATTCTCTTCTCTTGCTCTAACATACTACTTTTCTATGCTTTGCCTCTCTACATTTTTAGTCTATTCTCCACCTACATGGTTCTGATATTAAAAAGGGGTGGTGAAATACATCCCAGATTTCAAGTCTTTCAACACAAAACTGAAATTATTTTTCACTTATAAGAGATTACACTATCCATAACTGTGCCTACTCCCTCATCTCCTGTGCCTTATCCAATAATCCAAGACGCCTTTTGACACTTATTTGTCACGGGCTGCCATTTTTTCTAGTTTCTAATCTTATAACTGTAAAACTTTAAAATTTCTATAACATTAAACACAATACTGGGCTCTATCGTTACTTTTTATCTAGCTTTGAGCTGCATCTTAATAAAAATCACGCAATTCTAATGAGAAATATTATTAGGAGAGCAAAGAACCCAAGCACTTCTAAGAAACTTGGTCAAGATAAAAGAAATCTTAACTAGAGGTCAAAACCACTTGAGTTCTAATCGTAGTCCCTCGTTTTATTTCTCTGTAAAAAGTCAACTGTCATATCTGCACAAAAGAGATATTGAGGCTTGTGCTTCACAGAAGTGTAGCAAACCTTAAATAATTGTAAAGCGTTCCAAAATCTACATGTAAAAAAGTGACTTTAAGCACAATGAATCAGAATACATGAAACACATCTGCTGGTAGTTTTACCATTTCAGTGGGAGAGACATGCCACAAAGAGAGAGATCTTTCATCTGCTTCATTGTTGATTGAAACATACGCAGGCTGGTAGACTTTAGTTGGTTCTATCACCAAAACCTGGAGAGAGAGAACATTTTTCCTTAATGAACCAGCAGCTAATACACAACAGTATCTTCAGATGCTCTGATATAGACAATGGGTAATCTCAAAGTAGGGCCTAAAAAATTTCCAGGGGGAGAGAGAAGGGAAAGACAAGGCAGGAAGAGGCTGTGTTCCTATGCACAACAAAAGAGTATCACCACAATTTGTTGTAGGAGACTTAAAAGTATTTCTTAGAATGCTTTTAGGGTGGTGGGTTAAATGTTTTTAGTAGAGTAAAGATTAGCAGAATACAGGGGTTTGGCTCATGCAATGAAATAACAGGCAGTTAAGTATGTAAGTATTGCATTTGGAGTCTTCCAATTCTTGTTATATCCTATCCAGAAACATAAGACATACAAAACTTGTTTGGACATAATGTCTTACTGGAAATCTCAGTCCATTAGTTGTTTCTTTCGTTGCCTCAAAAATTATATCTAGCCAGAAAGTCAATTTTTCTTGTCTAGGAGAATGTTCTATGGTGAGTTTCTTGAAACGCTGAATTAACATCAGATTCTGAACTAATGATTTCAAGTACCTAGAATGTATTGAATTAGTGAGTTAACAGGGAGAAAACAAAATTTGACTAGATTCTAAAACTACTTAACTTATACATTCAAAAAATTAGCTGCAAAATGAAATGTACTTTAAAAGCTACCATAATGGAAATTATTGTGTTGATTTTTACAGATTTCTGGAAAGAATAGCAAGTTTAGTCAAAACCTTAAGTCATAAGCTCACATGGATGTTTATGAACAATATCTTTTTGCAAAAGGCTATAGTTACGTGAGTAGTTACATGGTGATTAGACAGGATATCATGAGCTAGAAGATGGTGGGGGAGGGAAGCAGCAGCTAGCTAAACTCTGAAAAGAATGGTTTCCCAATCTTTTCACGATTGTTTCACAAGGAATCATCACTAATTTCCAAATGATTTCTTATAAAAGATGTACTTCAATGGGATATAAACCCAACAATGATGGGTAACTTAATTTCTTACCTTCCCCCTTCCTTCCCAAAATAAAAGAGTGTCAAGTCAGAGTTACAAACAATCTGAGATGGAAAAATCCAGCTAAGTTATCCAAGCGACTACAAGATGTTTTTAATTTGTGTCTCTCCCCATAGTTGGGTACTTGAGCTACAGCCTTCTACCACATACCACACTGGAGGTTTCAGCTTAAAAAGTTTCTCTGCTGCTTGTACTGCTTTACCAACATCATTAGCCAGCATGCTCACGCTGAAGAACTGTCCCACATCCCAGTAGTTGTTCATTTTTTCTAGGCTTCCTTTTCTTCCCAATAAACTGTTTAACCGTACACCTGTAAAATTTCAATTAAAAACCATATTTTTCTATCAGTAAAACACTAATAAGTGGGGTTTTTATCAGTATCTATCTGTAAAAGACTAATAAGACTTGATTAAGCATTAGTGATAAAGTAGAGCAAGTTTTCCTCAGAAATAAAACATTGCCCAACACAGAGGCTGGGTCTGCAAATAACATCCCCGATACAGTTCAGACAGTCAGAACTCCTACCACACAGGGTGATGAAAAACCTCTTGTGCTACCTGTCTGGGCTATCTGCCTCCTGATTCTCAGTGTAAGCTGTGCATCTCTGTGTCCTCGAGATCTGCATCTACTGCAAGAGATCCATGGCTAGAGGCTTACACAACTCCACCCCACAGAAGATCAGGGGAATGATTTAAAGCCACCTTTGCATTCTTCCCCTTTAAGGTTCAAGTACGCGTTTCAAACAGGATCTGATTCCAAATACAATTTTCAACTCTTGTCTTTCTAGGAAGAACTGTGTACCTGTTTCTATCATATGATTTCCTTATAGACGTATAGTGGTGCGTTTTAGTTAGCACCTACATGGAAGATGTGAATCTAGGGAGGCAACAAGTTACTGTGCTGATAGATCCTTCCAGGTGATACTTCCTGTGGATCTCTCAGTTCAGGGACAACAGAAACCCTGTAGATCCTTCCCTGGTGTCCCTGAGGGGAGCTGGGCCACACCATGTCACACCCTGTCTTTGTCACCTGTTGGCTATGCAATGCGATAATCTCCGTGATAAAGTAAAGGCAGTTTGCGGATGGTGCTGAAGTTGGTCCTTCCTCGTCCCTTTCCCATCTCTGGGACCCTTTAGATGGGCCAAGTTACTAGAAAGCTGCTCCAAGGCAACAAGGAGAAAAAAGGTCCTTCAAGATCCCTGTGGTTTAGACTGCCATCCAGGACCCGCTACTAAAAAGCCTGAACCACCTTTCTGTCTATGCAACCCATCACTAAGCATTTTGTTTTCTTCACGGGGGAGAGGCAGAAAACTTGTCTGTGGCACTGTGTGTGGATATTTACCTATTTTTCTCAGTTCCATTGAGCTTTCAAACTGCTGTCCTGCAACAAGTAGCAAAACTGCAAGGTTAATTCCAGAATACAGAGTTGACTGGAGTTCAAATCCTTTGCGATACCTGCAGAGAAGAGTCAAGAGCTCACATCTCACTGTATAGGCAAACTGAAATACTGCAAAGCTTTGCTAAGTATTTTAAGCTATTAATTTACTGTAAGGACTATATGGCTAGTTGGGACCAATGGCACCCCTTGCAAAAAGCACTTGAAAAAAAGTAACTTTTTGTCTTATGGTGAGAAAGAAAAACTGCTTAGTTTTATGTCCTGCCACCTTGGGTAGTTTTGGTTACTGGTTACTGCACACTGGTTACTACAAAACTCTTAAATCCAACAGAACCTAATTTTATTATATTATTCATATGGGAAAAGCAACAAAAATACTAGTCTTCAGCTCAAGTTTTAAAAAAAGGCTCCAAGACCTTTCTTTTAGAGCTTCACATTCATTAAAGGCAACTGAGACACAGCTGATAAAGGCTGAATGCACACCACTAGCTGGTGCAGGATGAAGAGATCCATCCGAAGCTTGTAAGTTCACTACTACCCATCAGTGTTGCACTAACCATGCTGAGGTGATTTAGGGGGAAAAGAGAGAGAGAGGAGTATTTCACAGGTACAGTACAAACCAATATTGCTAACATTATTGTACTCAGCAGTATTTATATGATTATACAAACGTACCTATGTGAACAGTATGTCAGTGACAGCCTGTGTGCACATGCATGCCTTACTGTCTTAAGAAAATTCATAATGCAGTTTATCAATATTTTTCCGTATATAGAGTAGATCATTGCATTTCCTGGGGATCCAATGTGGAAACCATCCTTGCACAGAGGACCAACATAAGTCCCATGATCTCACTTGCACATCATTTTGGCCTTGAAGCAGATTAATTGTGTATTTTCTCTACAAACACATGGGTGAATCATTGTCCCCTCCCCAACAAACTAAGTGTAACATTCTATATTCATGATAGTCTATAAAGAGAAGCAAGGAAACACATATCCAAAGATCTGGTGCTCAGTAAACCAATTACTCAAACAGGACCCTGAAAAAGAGGTAAGTAGACCAATTGATCTAATTCTTACAGCCCTGCTTTTCATAACCAGAAGTAAAAGTTTGGAAACATTTTTAAATAGGTGTTTTTGGTTTTCTTCTGTTACCATTCAATGGCATGATCACGACTATTGGTATCTTTACAGTCAGAATCAAGAAACATATCCTTGTAGATCCTCCCACATAAGCAAAACATATCTGGAGCAGGGTGATCACACGTCTGCAGGACTTGAAGCATAACTTGTAGTGCCTTCTCTCTGTCACCTGCATTATTTCTTCTGAAATCACATACAGAGAATAAAATAAATGAGTTCAGATCTGAAACAGCAACTGCAAGGTGGTGGAATAACATTATCCCCCATCTATCCCACAACCCATCCGTCATTACTACATACGGACTTGACTTTATTTAGACTGATGTATGATTGTTGGTTGACTGATAAAAAACAAATGTATTCTCCTATCATGGCACTCTACTTCTAGCTCACAGAAGAACTTATTTAAGCCCAGAACTCCTCTAAGAAAAAATCTGCCATCTGACTTGATTTCTCCCTGTGTAAGCAGACGTTTCTCATTGCAGGATGTGCAGAGTCCAAGTGCTTGTTAAGTGTTCACTCCCGACATTACTTAACAAAACTGGCTATTTTCAGCATTCGAGCTGACAGCTTATTCAGCTATGCCCAAGATTTGTAATCTTGAATCCAGAGGATCCAGAGCCAATACCAAGCAATACTAAGTACAGGAGAAGCCAGGTCAATCCAATTTAGGCAAAAGAATGATAGAGCTCAATATGGAGCCTTTGAACTACAACAAGAATAAAAGGGCAAAACTGAACTGTATTTCTTAATTAAAATTCTTCAGATTAGAGAAAAATTTGGAGAACAAACAGCTGTCATACAGCTTCTTTTCACAAATATTTAACAATCACATTGGTAAGAAATCAGTGATTAAATAACATTTCCACTCATTATTATTAAACACATCAGAATTTTTGCCTCCCTTTACCTTGCTGGTTTTGTAAGTTTAGAATTCACTGTTTACTGCAAAAAGTCGCTTAGGAAAAAAAAAGTCTATTTGCAAGAGTAATGCAAACACAGCTTAAAAGTTTAATAGCCTCTTCAAGTCATTTTTTAATCACCAGAGAGATTTAAAATATTTACCCACCCCTTTTCAGAACTGTTTACAGTTTTCTGATCCCCACCTAGGTATGCAGGAACAGGCTTACAAGTCCTACAATTACTTTGTCAGCAATACCAGTAGCAGATGACAGTTTCTGGTAAATTTATTATTTGCATGCTCTGAAAGGATTAATATTTACTGTAAAGCAGCTCAGCTCCTTAGGTAACCAGCTGATACAAGAAAACCAATAACAAGACATCTGTAGCAAAATTCAGGCTTCTGTGCATGTTAGATGATGGAGAACATCTAATAAGATTAAACAGACTTGTAGCTAGTTGTGCAGGCTGTATCCTGCCTTTGATGTCACTGGCAGAATATAAACTTTCACAGCAAGTACTTGAATATTTTTTAAAGCATTTTTTCTTCAGATTGACTGTTGTTCTGGTATTAATACTGGTCTTCTCTAATGAGCATACAAAGAGAAAGTTAGTACCTTCTTTCAGTTTTACAAGAAATAAATAGAAGTTGAAAAGTGTGAGGGTAAATCCATTGCACAGGTCAGCATGCTCTAACCAAACCCATTCTGAACTAACCAGATTCTCTCAGGAATAGTACCCAAGTTTCACTGCTGTTAATAGGAACACAAAGAAAGTTGAGTAAACAGAGCTTAGAACAAAATTTGGCCCTAAAATGCTAAGTCCAACAGGTCCCCGGTCATGTGTAACGTGGTCACAGAAGTTGGCCCATGTTCAAGCTCTTGCTGAAAACACAAGAAATACACAACTAGTTCCTAACTTACAGCACTTTTGCATGGAAGATGAAAATTAAAAAATCACTGCTTTCCAGACAAGACAAACTTTGACTCAACTCTGCTTTGTATGAAAACAGGGTAAATATTAATGATCATACAGAGAGTTGTTATGTACTGATTGATTAACTTTAAAGAAAAAATACAATGCATAAAGCAAGACCCTGCTTAAAATAAGACACTGTGCAGATTAATACTTCTGGACATCAGAGGATGAACCAATACAATACCAGGAGCATTTCAAAGGACCAAGCCCTAAATAAACAGCATACTACTACAGGACTCAAAATAAAATTAAAGGCTTCTATCTGTTATAAGGAAAAAATCGTCAGTAAAAATGTATTAAAATAAACAAAATTTAGCACATGACAAGTATACACTAATCTAACAGGATATTATTAAACAAAAATCAGTTTAGATACCTTTATATTAAACTCTGTTTTTCACAGCAGGAGAATTTGATGCCCATTGGGCAATACAAACCCAACATATCAATTACAATAATCTACAAATCTGGGAACAGTTATCGCCTTCTAAAGCAATCCCAAAACCAGAGGGCTAACCGAGAAAAAAACAACATAAAAATCACATAACTTGGGCTACAAACAACTTCTCTAAGTCAAGATGAAAATATACTGTTGGAAAATGTGCAGAACCTGTTACGCTGGACCAAAACAGGTTTTCGTCTCTTACTTCATACCCCACACTTTGTCAGATCTGCATGTCTGACAGATTATAATTTGTTTCAAGGTGTCTTGAAACAGGTCTGTGGTGTTATTAATAAAGGAGATTACCTGAAACCGTCAGGACTGTAGCACTGACTTCTATTTTTCTTACCCAAAATCAAATATATTGGCTTCCACACCTTCCCAGGCCCCATTTAAAGACATAGCAGAGCAAATGACGAAAATGTGGGTTGGAAGGGACTTCTGGAGGTCATCTAACAGAATCTCCTTCTCAGAGCAGGACCATCTCCTGACACTAGACCATGGCAGCCTTGACTTTGCCTGAAAAGCTGAATCTATTAAACCTCCAAGGATGGAGATGCCACAGCCTCTCTGAGGAGGGAAAGCTAAAGCACTGTATGTTATGATGTACAGTCATGAGAAGGAAGGCAGAAAATGTTCTCTTTATGGAGAAAATTGGTGCTCCAGGTGAGACTGATTCTGCAAAGCAAATCCCCTGAATATGAAGTTTTGTAAGCCAGAGCAGAATCACAACAGGCTACCACAGAAAGGACCCCACTAGTTTATTTTACTGCTCCTTGGTTACAGGCCAGCTTGCACTGAAATACGCATGTTCCTCATGGTATCACACAAACTACTCACTTTGGGGAAAAAAACCAATTTCAAAAGAGGCATTTTTTCATTGGCGCTCTTCAACATACAATCCATTAGCCTCTCCATGTCTGGGATATGATGCATCCTACCTTAAACAAGTCTGCATACACGTGCAGTGAAAATATGAGTTATTCTTCATGGTTTGTCTGGGTTTGGGGGAAGCAGTTCTTAAAATCACTATCACAACCTGAAAATTCTTTCAAAATACAGTTTTACCTTTACAAAACATATTTTAAATGGTAAATGAGCTAGAAAGAAGAATACTACAATTTCTTTAGAAACTATATTAAAACAAAGCACATGCCCTAGGAGAGTTGATAATAATACTATTTTTTTCCCCACTAGTTTCTTTGTTAGCACATTTCAATTCTCTCCCTACAAACCTTGCCTTGCAAAAACTTGCATGGAAACCAAACAGAGAAAATTAGTCTAAATTATGTGAACACAATAACTGCAAAAGCTACTGCTAGTGAGGAAAGAGATCTTAAAGTTACTTCTAAATACTAGGGCAATTATGAAAATACCCTAGAGCTCAATAAAACACTGCCAAATCCACCCCCTACCCCCCACCAAGCAAAATGCTAGGAATTAAAAGGAAATGGACAGAGAGTAAAAATTAAAAACACGATGCCTTTTTACAAATAGCCAGCACACTAATCTTCAGTACTGTGTACAGTTCTAGGTTGTATTTGAAAAAGAAACTAAACTATTAGGATTGGGGGGGGGGAATCAAATGGAGAGAAGAACAATCAATGGTATGGAATGGTTTCTCTATGAAGAAAACTTCAATAAACTAAGGCTTTTCAGACAGAAATGACTACATAGAGGGTTTTTTTCCCCTAAAAAATAATGTTGTCCTGCAGGACACCTTTATAGCCTCTAATCACTTCCTCTAAATTAGTCTCAATGTTCTGTTCCCAGTTTAGTTTTGCCTGACAGTTTGCCTCCTCCAGAAACTGCTCGCTGATTCACTTGCCAATTTGCTGATTTGCTCATTGCAGCATTACCACATGATTTCTCTACCATGTTTCTTTAATCACAGAAGCAGTCTTCTTGCTTCCTGGCCTACACAAGCCTCTTTCATATGTCTCCCCATCCTGCCCAACTATCCACTCCTCTTTACCTGTCTGAATCACTCTGTAAGGCTACAAACCCGAAGAAAACAGCTTAGCACATAACAAAAATAAATTTTTAAGCACATGCATAGAAATGCATATAGTGAACAGAGCAGAATTGAGGCATGATTAAGTTACGGTGCAACTTCAGTTTTGTATCACATGTTCTAATTTGTTGCTCTCCACCCCATCCTGCTGTCATATTTTGTCTTAACCTAGGGTTGGAGTCAGACATCCTTATTCATAACAAGAGGTATTCAACTCAAACACCGTCCTCTGAAGCCAAGGGATAAGTTGCAAAATGAAGCAATACTGCTTCTTCCAAAAAGCATGATACAGTTAAAAACTTCCTACTACTAAGCTATGACAGGATTTTTTCTGTCTCTCCCTGCTCCATCCGCCCTTCTCCATACTTTCCTCTCCCTTTCAGAAAGAAGCTGCTGTTCTGTAACTTGGCAACTTCAGTCACCGGAATTGTGGCTTGGATTGGGAAGCCCCGAGGTACTCCATGTGCTGCTGAGGCACGTTTGGTTGTTTCCATGGGGGAACAACTACACCATAAGCAGTAAGTCCTAACGGATGCACTCGTGCTCTTTCCTTATGTGTACTCACAGCATCCTCCATGGCTATTGATATTTAAGGGATCTGGGACATTCTCAGGTTAAAAATTTGTAAACTGCTAACGGCACCAGAAACACTCTCTCCACAGATCAGTTCTGTCCCATCCACCACCCCCACAGTTCTCTGGGCCTCTCCCCCTCTGAAGCGCAAAAATAATATGTTGAGGTTTGCTTCAGTTTGTTCAAGTTCTCTCTGAGTTTGTACTAGTGGAGAGAGGCCACTAAAACAGAAACCAATCATCATTTGCAGAAAGCAGAATCTCTTTACAAATCTATCCTTCTTTTCCCTTCCCAAAGTTACTTGACAAACACACAAACTACCACCACTGTCTTGGGAAGTCCCTGAGCCACAAATTGGTGGAAGCAGTGGGATTACTTAGGGAGATTTATTGCTATGCATTTTCCTATCTTCAGACTGTTCGCTGGGTATATGCTATTGACCACCATCAGAGATCTAGGCTAGAAAGAACTATGCCCTGAGCCAATATGGCCATCCTTATGCTGTTTCTCTTCCCCAGCTCTCAAACATCATCCAGAAATCATATCCATATCACAGCCTCTCACCTGGGAAAACACTGCCTTACAGAAAAAAACAAATTCTTCCCCCCCCCGCCTTTTTGATTTCATGGCTTCTTTCTTCCCCCTCAAATCCATTCTCTTCTCTGAATCCTTCTCTCCACTGCAGTCATTATAAGAAGTCCTAGTTTTAAATACCCCTAAACCAAAAATTCTTCCTGCTTCACAGGCTGGTTTTACCAGCTTTAAAGCATTGGCATGGTTAGGGAGCCAGAACAACACTCAGTGAACCAAGCCTTCGTCCAACAACGTTAACAGGAACAGCATGGATTTCACTGGGACAAGAATTAGCTTGCTCCATAAGTAACAGTTGATACAATTATTTTTTTCACTTTTTTTTGTTCACATCTTCCCCTGTATGGCTTGTTTCCATCTGCCTAGCTGGAGAAGACTATATACTATAGAAAACCATATATCTGCAAGAAGTAATTCAGTCATGGGAATCCACCTTTGGCTTTATATTTCATGTGGACTCATTGATTTGATCCTCTCTTATTATTTTAAGGTCTCTATAAGCAAACAGATTTCTTGAAGAGCAATGCTCAGGGAACAAATCAAACCATAACAAACAATTCTGAAAACGTTTCCCGTAGAATAGTCCATTCAAAAAGAGTAACCTGTTTTTTCCACCCTGTTCCTATATGAATATTGTTTCTCTTCCAGTTTCAGCCTTGAAGCAGCTATCAATAGTTTACTGCACATATCATGATTAAAAAAACCAACTGATCTCACTGTCACATTGCAGAGGAAATGTCAGTGAGACAACTTAATTGGTTAGTGTAAATACTACCTTTCATAAAATAACTGGTCTTCATATACAATACTTTGTTCATTTATTATCACATACAATACCTTTGCTTCCAGTGATGATGTGTAATTAATAAAATATGTATTTTGAATTTTCTTACATAAAAATAGGACACTTAGTTAAGTATGCCTTAAAGACTCCATAGCAGGGGATCTAAATTGCTACTAACTGTACAGAAATCTACAGCAAAAAAGATTTTTAAAAATTCTTAATTATTAAGGAATACAACAGCTAATTTGAATTAGTTGTTACATTTGCACTCTCACTTAAAAAAAAGAAACTAATTTGTGAGTTAAGACACATTTCACTAAGGATGCAATTTGATTGTAGAACCTTTGATACTTGAAAGGGTGAATGAGAAAAACAAGACCCTAAACTGGGCCTCGAGACGAACTAAATTTGCAAGTCTCCAGTTAGACATGACAATGAAAAAAACCAGATTTTTTTTTCCTCTCATATACACTTCAGGTGCTTCATGCAAGCCACTCATATAAAATGAGGAACCCCATGATGTGTTTTTTACTAAATCTGAGTAATCACAGAACAGAACATTTTAAATAACCCAGTGTTTTTCAATGGGAGTAATTTCCTATGGCTACTATTATTCACAATTACTAGTGATTTTCTACTTGCACCCTGTTACGCCCTTCACTTGCTAATTGCCTTTTTTTATTATTGTATCGGAATATGTTGCTTGTTAAAACACAGCATGCTGAGCTAAATAATAGTGACTGCATCTGCCCTCATCTTTAATATAAGCGAAGATAGAACTGCCTTGGAAAAAGACTGAAGTCTTCACAGCTCTGGCCTCGTGCCAGGGCTGAGTTTGGTTTTAAAGTCTACTCTGTTTTGAACAGAATTTGGCATACACTCTGGCATCTGCAAGCTTCCAGAACTTGGTGTCTCCAGCCCTGGTAAATAAGGCCAATTGGAAAATACTCAAACATAAGTGTACTGCGCATCATCAAAAACTTTGCTATGCAGCCCTAAATTAGTGAAGTAGATCCTAAGCAAACAGCCAGCTGACAAGCACACTTAGCAATTGAATTAACTATAAATACCTGTATTTTATCTGCTATATATATACTACAGCAACAGGAAACAAAGCAATAAAGAACAAACCAACATCCTTTTTTATTACTCTCAACCTGATTACAAGCAAGTAAAATTCAAAGAAGAAATGGATTGCAAAACTTTCCTGTCCCATTGGCTTTGATCATGATTTATACTGCTCACGTGACTTGCTCAATACTTTTAGATAATTTGAGGCAATACAAAACACAGAATAGGAAACAGTTCATTCTATTCTAAAATTATTAGATAAGAGAAGACATTCTAGAAACCTTTTTAAAAAATGCAATATGACAGTTATTGTTTTCTGCAAAAGACTTGGTTGAAAACAATAGCAGGTTTTAAAAAAAAACCTTTAGGATCTTCTTTTACTGTTTGTTTGGTTTGGCTTTTTTTCCAGATGGATCAAAAATTTAACTGTTGCTTATAATTAATCCACATGTACTTTAAAACATTGAAATACTGTGATTCCAAACACAAAAGGTATGAATATATGCATATGTAATACATTAATAAAGCATATTAAATCACTTTATACGTTCATCTCCCTTAAGCAGAATCTTGGGGGGTTTAAATTGGAAAAAAAAGTGGGGAAGAAAAAAGCTGTAATACTAGAGAACCAGTTTTAACACCATGCCATATATGCAGGTAGTATTTCTACCTTCGTTTCATTAATAAAGACAGCCATTGCACTAGATATTCAGGAAAATTACTTGTTGGAGGGGTAGCTGGATGTGTTCATACATTCAGATTCTGTAAAACATCAAATCCCAGGGTGAAAGCTTCCACAAAAAAAGGATCATTGACCAGCTCCTCTGTGTGTGAATCTAGAAATTCGTCACTAAAAGCACTTGGCAGACCTCAGCTATAAGAGCATCACATGAAAGAGCTCACCTGGCAAGAGCCAGGTCCTAAGGCCAGCAGCATTAACCTAAGTCAGTCCCATGAACTATAGCCGTAACTCACACAGGAAAGCAGAGCGGACAAAAGTAACAAACATAGTGACATGCAAACATGGCACAACACAGATGAACACTCTTTAAAACTGCAAAACCCTCAAAATTTAACAGAAATTCATGTCATCATTACAACATAAATTCAGGCCTCATATGTGTACTTGCCAATGTAAAATTAAACTGTGTGATCAAGGGTGGGGGGAGGGTGTTATGTGTTTTTTGTTCGGTTTGGTTGTTTTTTTGTTTAAAGGAAACACAGCTACTGGTCATCTCATACAAGAGCTGGTTTTAGTGTGAGGTTCTGCCATGGACTGGCTTCGCTGTTGGTGTTGAGGCCCCTCCCTGGGTAGCTGGGATGCAGGTAGAGTCAAGGCTGGGAGCTGCAGGAGAAAGGACCACCACCATACACCTGAGACAGCTGGAGGCCATCCTGCATGACTGTCTTCTAGCTTTATGTAGGTCCCTTCAACCCAAAGACTTGCCATGGAAACATGCAGTCCTCATTTTATAGGAGCGCTAGCTTGAGAGCCCGAAGGCTAATTAATAAAGGTGCATTTCCATTTATTGCTGAAGACAATGGGATTTTTAAATACATTTCATCATGCTTTACACTTCAAAAGAAAAAACCCACACTGTAGACACCTCAAGCTAAGAACCTTTAATTAGTGGACTTCATGTATCTGTGTGTTAGTTCCACACCTGTAAATGTAAGTAAGCACCATTGTTCTATTTCTCCATGATATGGTGATATATTACTAGAGTATTGCAACAATAAACATGAAAGAACCCATAAGGAACTAATGATACTTCACGTGTGGGGTGGAGGGCTGTGCCATATAATAAATGTGTATTTATTTATCAGATGGAACTATTACATCTTTAACAAGCAGATCGACACAAAATATTGAGACCTCCAGCTATACCAGTGTACCGTACCAGGCAAAGCACTCAAGGAAAAAAATCAGACAGCCTTCAGTTAGACACGCATTTAAAACAGAGGAAATAAAATGGCAATCTTAATTGAGAAATTTCTTAGCTTTCAAGAATCTGGAACTTTAAGAACATCCTTTCATGGCAGCTCCCATACCTCATCTTCTCCTTAGACAGTGCTTGCCTCCCAGGCTAGGTATACCCATGAACTGAAGCAAACAGCCATCCACATCTGAAACACCCAGCCCTCAATTACACAGCATCTTACTTCATACCAAACCCATGAATACAAATATTGAGAACATTCACGTTGCACATTTGGGCTGAACTTATACCTAAAAATGTGGTCCATTCTATGCCTAAATTAAGATACAATTAGACCTAAATCTCAGCTGGGAGGCAACAAGGAACAACTTCTTACCACCTGCATGTGTATAGAAGAGAGCGCACTCTGCTCTGCTTGTGTGTGGAGTCAAAATTAATTAGCTTAAGACACTGGTAGAGGAATGGCCTTTTGCTCCCTGAGACTTCTAAACAAGCAGCCAGGAGGGTGACCTATTGAGATAGCCCAGGCCTGGAGATAAGCACAAGCCTGCAAACATCCATTATTAGCCTCCATTATTAGACGTAAGACATGACAGATCTAAGATGCTCTCAATGGTCTGCTCTGAAATGGAAACCAGGGAGGAAGACAGGATCTTGGAGAGGGGCTGTGCTTAAAAACCCCCTATGTGAATCAGGGTACCAGAAATCAGCATGAAAATGCCTGCCTCCCCTGCGTACAATAATAGGAATTGCTTTAGCACACTTCTGCACAGTACTCTGCAGGCAGGCCCGGGCTTGCTTTGCTCATGATCCAAGTGAGGTCAGACCCCGGCTGGCTCTGACCCAGAAGACATGCAGCTAGGCTGGAACGGAGCCGAGTCCAAAGTAAAACATCGCCATCCCTTTCCTTACCACAGCTGGTTAACTTGGACCCAGAACCGCACACACCTGCAGTTCAGGCTGGGTTTGTGTCCACCTGGCGCACCAGCAAAGCCCCCAGAAGCCATCCTCTGCCGCTTGCCTGCCACGTCGCTAGCTCTGTGCAGCACTCCAATGACACCGACTTGAAAATGCTACGGGAAATTAATTGACAGCAGAACCCAGTTACAGAGTCCAAGAGGAAATAAGCGAAAGACTTTCTGTTGATTACGATCACAGTTCTGGTACACCTTCGTAATGTGATTAAGCAAACATTAACTTCTGCAGGGTCAGATATTCTTACAGCTGCTAATTCTGTTTTGCTTATGATGTATTTTCTTCCTGGTAGGCTCAATCAGTTGTACCAAGCAACGTTAATACTGTTCGGTATGCTGAAATTAATAGCATATTAAGTGAAAACACTTTTTTATAAACAGATTCTGATAGAACTTGCTAAAACGAATTTTTTTTTAAAATAGAAAAAAATAAGTGATTTAAAAATCCCATGGAAGTAGGATGCTAACAGCAACACTTTAGGGGTCATTTTAAACTAAGTGGACTTGTTCTGAAAATGTTCAAGTCTTAACTTTTGACTTTTTTTCATCATTTTGTTTCTTGAAGGCAAAAACACCTGTAGAAGCTAAATTCTGCATTCTTACTGATGGAAAAGTGGTCATTTATTTCTGAAAAAAACTTTCCATAAGAATGTTTAAATTGTTCCCGGAAGAACACAAGGATAGTCATGCTGGTTCAGACTAGTGATCAATTTAACGAAGCCTGTTAATGGGGAAAGAAAGTTCATGAGCCATTCATTTTGTCTTGTCTTACCAGGGCACTACTGGCATTGCCAAAACAGAAGATTTAATGGCATGAGGTTCACCTGCTACTCAACATACAAAGAATTTGAAGACAGAAACAGTAAAGGAGCTTGCCAATTTTATTATCCACATCTAAATGAAAAAGTTTTAAAAACTGATCGTATAAGGGTATTTTCCTAAGGACAGGGCATGACCCTAGCATTATTCTTACTGGCAAATCTAAACATCTTGAGTTAAATTCCTGAAATAATAAAAAGTTGGACAAAATTCTGAAAAATAGGGCCAAATCCTTTTTGTTGAAACCACTTCTCAGTATGATATCTTAAGGAGACTTGAATTTCAGAAGCTTTATAAGATCGAGCCTGCAATTTTTAGGGGTTTGGGGAAAAAAGGTGGAAAAATATATCATTCAATAGTAACAATAATATTCAATAATAACAATAATAATTATGCAGCCAAGAACATGGTTTATAATTTACATAATTTAATTAAAGTAATGTCAAAACTCTGGCTTCTACTTTAAAATATTGCTTTGTGTGGTACATTAAAAATTTTATACTGAAAGTGCATTTTTTCCTTTTATTTTTAAGCAGCCTAATGAGAAAAATCATCTTTCCCTGGGTGTGATAAATACCAGAGCAAACTGAAAATTATGTAAATGGATCCTCTCTGTCTTCATATATTCAGATCAAAATTTTGGTCTTCTGGAAAATACACTTCAGCGAAACAACAGACTCAGTAGATGATTAATCAGCTAAGATTTAATGGTCTGTGATATCAGGAGTGGAGAATCAAGATACCCTCTCTTCGCGTCCAATCTTAAAAACAAAAACCCTACATAAGCTGAATTATATGTAGTAACCATATTCATATATTTGGTATCAAGATCTAAATATTAATAATTTATCCTTATTATTATTAAAAAGGCTTTGTCATGATCTCAATTTGGGTTAAGATTCCAAATATGGCTCTAGTTATCTTTTTCTGTGAGAGATTTGGGCATTGTCTGGCACCTGGTACATTTTTTCCCACAGAAGTAATTCTCATTGTAATCAATTCACTTCTCAGAACTCTGAGGCATTTTAAATAGGTTTAATTCCAGCCTTCAAAAAACATCACTATAGCTAGCTGTTCATAAAAGCATGGACATTAGAATTATTCATGGTATCAGTCACACTTATGCTGTATACTCTATATACTCTGTATTACTCACTACTACATTCTTTCAAAGATGACTTCATGCTACTTGCCACTGCATTACTCAGATGATCACTCAGCCTATTAACAAAACACCAGATCCTTTTCAAAAATCACTGTTTTCTAAGACCTTTCCTGTTGGTGTATACTGTGTTCTTTGTTCCTATATTTATGAACTTGCACATGGTTGCATGAGAATTTTTTTTTTCTGTATTGATCACAGTCTATAAAATGCTGTGAGAAGACTCTTCTTTGACACAGAACTGACACAGTGATATCCAACATTTTTCTGAGCAATGATTTTGCATTTACTCCTAAGTCTGATGAAACTGTCAAATGGCACCAGACTTATTACCACTTTCCATAAAATGCCAAAGGAACTGTTTTTCTAGATCTATTATTAAGTTCTTAATCCCTTTGATGTATGCCATCCTGACGCTGCCCTGTGCTAGTTTTTAGTTAGATTGCAGGTGGCAATTTTTAATAGCACGTGGATTGCATCTAACCAGTTACATTATTACATGTGATTTCATTTGCGTAAGATCTATTTTCTACAATACAATCTTAATATAAATTCTTTAGAAATGAAGTTACTACTATAGATAGGCACTGCAGAAATCTGTAGCTAACTAGAAGAGTTCAATAATATTTCTGTGCTTACTAATCAAGTAATGTGCCTGTAGGTCCGGATTACCTTTCAGCCTTTCAAAGAAGCTGTATCACGAATGTGTATTCATGGATCAAGCAGTGCTTGTTACCTATTAATTTAATAACTCACCCATAAGTCTATTATGCTAAACTTTTCAAGGCATTCAGAATAATCAGTGACTCAGAATAAACAATCTCAGCTGGACCAAGAACCCATTGGTATCATTGGAGTCTTTTGCAATTACTCGGATGGCCTTTGGAACAGATCCACCCTCATCAGGTCGTTGACAAAATGATGGTTGTTGGAAAACAACCATTTCAAAAGTTACAAGCTTCCCCCGTGCACAGGAAGTATGGGATTAAGGAAAGATGACTGTGGTGAATATCGGTGTGTGCAGAAAGGGAAAAGAATCTGACATTATCTGCACCATAAATTCATATATAAGCCCGTATGGAACAACAATAAAATGAGACGACCTCAATCAATCATTCTTACCGATTCAATGCAAAAGCATAATGAAATTTAATGTTGTGTTGATCAGCCAGATCACAGGTAGGAAGCATTTCTAGTGTTTCTACCAGCTTCACCATAGCATCATAGTCCTAGTATGATTTAAAAAAAAAAAAGAAAAGAGAAAGAAAATAAAGAAACTGAAAGCAGAGGAAAGCATCACTAAACTAAAATGTATCATGACTGCTAGAGAGTATCTCAGGTGACTGTTCCTAGAAGAATCAGTGAAAAAGCCACAAACTCCACGTAAGGAATTAAACAGGGATTTTGTCTATCCATGTCAGTACTTGCCTCTTCCTCACCTCAATGCCACTGCCCAAATTACTGAACCCTTCTGGCCAATTTGATCGATCACACTCCCAGCACCAGGAAGAAGAGGTGATGAGTCTGGCTCTTTCAGGTCTCATTAAGGACTTCTGATGAATGACACTTCATCAGGTCATTGCAGACTTGAGCACAGTTCATTCTGCAGTATATCAGCTTGTTGTGCATTCATTTTGGTTTCTCAGGGGTAACCCACATATACATTGCTGAAGAGGGTTTACTAACATCACAAATGGCCTCACATGACTTAATTGGTTTGTTCAAAACATGTTTTGAGATGATTACATTTCTCAAGTGAGAATACCTTTCAGAAGAATGCAAATGATCACCAGAGCCAATCAAAATCAAGTTGGATAAAGTGGTGCAGGAAAATACACATCTTGGAATAGAAAGTTGGGTACTGCAGGATGATGTGGTTACCCACTGCTCTCACAACCCATTTATACTTATGAAATAACCAACTTAGCTCCTGATGGAAAAAAATTTCCATAGAATTGTTGGAAATATATTTTAAAAGGGACGTCAAGCACACAGACTGTCAGGTTGGAAATACAGTAAGCAGGCTGTGTTTTAGCAAAAGAACTCATTTAAAAAATAAAATCAAAAGAAAAAGGTGCAGTTATATTTAAAAAAAATTAATTTTTTTTGAATGATAGTTCTCAACTTGGGCACTTCTGGCCAATACAATGGTCACAACAATTGCATTTTCTTAATTTCTAAATATATCTGACTTTGGGGGCGAGAGAGGAAAGGGAGGGAAGGAAGGGAAAAGCAAACATCTTGCTTCAGTAGGAAATTTTTTCTTTTAATTTTTTTTTTTTTTTTTTTTTAGGAGGTTAAAGATGACTAAAAACAAAGGAAGAGACCTCAGGTAATCACCTAATCTGTGTCTCTTGTTCAGAGGCAAAATAAATAAGAGTCTAAAGCCCCTTATGTGACCCAACAGACAAGTCAAACTGTTAACCAATGTAACAACTTGGTGTCAGCTTTGAATCACTGTTTAACAAACAATGAAGTATAGAAGAACAAACAACAGCCAAAATATCATGGTAAAATAATCTTCCTTAGTCTTTAGGAACATACCTGAATATCTCTGTAAGAAAGAAGCAGGTTTATGACAATGTCAGAAGTCAGCACTTCAGTATTATCCATACGAAGCTTAATCCTGGCCAGCTCCTTAGCCAGTTCATCTCCTTGATACTTCTCTCTAGCTTTTCTAATATCATTTAGCAGTGTTTCTTTGTAATAGGCACTAAAGAAATAGAAGATAGACATATGGGAAGAAGACTGTTAGATATTTCTTATGAAGCATGGTTATATTTCTAATAAAAAAATTAATTTCTAATAAAAAGTACCATTTCCTCAGAGTGAGGTGCACATCAAATGGTTCCACATTTTTCATTAACTCATTATAAATATTATACCTTGCCCCACCTCAGACTGTGGGGCTATGTATCGATACGTTTATAACCAGGATTGTGAGATAACTTTATCAACGCAGTAAAACTGGGGCATTTCTTTGCTGCATTACTGATCGTGACAGATGTGGTAATTTGTATCCTAAAGAAGGCAGCAACCTGGATAACAGCGACACAGAGAGGAAAGACCAGTGTGATGTAAAGAGGAGGTACATGATTTTATCACAAAAGGAGGAAAGAGGCTTTCAAAAAAAAGAAACTAAACCAAACACAGGCCACCAAAAGCTGTTGCTTTCTGTTTGGTAAACATAATACATAACGTGGGCAGGATCTATGTAAAAGCCCCCAGTAAGAGCATCTTATTTACACTAAAATCAGTGCACAACACAACACCAGAGCTTTTGTACAATACAAAATCACATATACATTATCAGTACGACAGTTATAAATGACCTGGACAGGCTACTTAGAGATAACTTTATGCGGAGCAGCTTGTGGAGTCTATAGTTTGGAAGTTAGCAGATGTCACCTGACAGATACTCAAGTGCATGCAATGCTTTTTTTGTTTACAAATGGGTATTGCAAAGTATTCAACTTTGCTTAGCATAAGCCCTACACATCACAAAACCCCGTCTAATACACGTTATACCTTATAAAAAATGTGTAAGATGTTTATAATGCAAAGCAACAAGGTCACAGTAAGCGCTATTGGAAAGCTTATAATAGCTGTTCTGATGTCAGTGGAGGTTAGGCCTAATTCACCATGGATTTCCAATCTCAGGTTTCTAACCAGTATTGCCTTCAACCAGGCTAATGATAATTAGTCCTTCCTGTGCTAACCAAACCACAGGGGGATACTGGGTAATGTATTTCAAAAGTATCCAAATGATTTAGGAATGGGAGTCTCACTTTCAAGAATGACCCAGCACTTAACCTCTTTAAACTTATCCAAGCTTTTGGCAGGCATGAGGGATCATCTAGCTACATCTTCCTCTTCACAGGAATCTACCACAACAGTGTCCAATTCTGCAGCTATACAAAAGCCTCTTTCAGGCACTTCAGCCTGAAAATGGGCAAGAGAAATGAAGCTTTACTGCGGGACTTCACAACGCAATTACCAAACCAAAATCACCCACAACCCTGGTCATAAATGTCAGAGACACAGTGTACGGGTAGCTTTGGACAGCTGGTGCCCAGAGCATCTTTTCACAATGACACAAACGCTAAGCAGTACCAAAATTTACTACTACCAGGACCAACTGTGCTACCAGTTTCATGAGTCCACACCACTGACCACATCTCTCCTGTATGCCGACCAACTTCACAGAGCTTCTGCTCCTCCTATTGTCCCTTTCCTCAAAGTGTGCCTGTGTTGCCTGCATGTAGCCTCCCCTCTAGCACTGTTTTGGAGAAGCTGGAGGCAGCCTGTGCTTCTTCAGGCCAGCAATATTCCAGCTGCTGCCCAGCAAGGTGCCAAAGAACAGCAGACCTGCCATGCAGGGAGGTGTAAGAGACAAGGTCTGTGTCAGCAGGGTCATCTATGGGATCCTAAGGGTGGGACCACGTGAGAAAAGGAGTTTTTCAGGTGAGCCTTTCACTTGGGTGGGATGGCAGTGGGGAAAGAGAAAGAAATCCGAGGGCCCTCGGTGCTACCTCATGCTTCAGACACCAGGAAAACGAAAACCTAGAAGCATATCTCTCCCAGTGTTTTCCAGAAATACAAACAAAACCAAACTAGCTGCAGAGCACAGGGTGAGCAACTGGGAAAGAGACACTTCCACCTCCAGCCCCAGTCCTCAAAATTCCAACAGTCCCTTGTAGAAGTGGCTGAACAGTATCATGTTTATTTGGTGATCTCAGAAGGCTAATATTAAACAAAACAAACAACAAAAACCAAACCACAGAAGTTATATTTGATTGCCCATTGCTGCCATATATATATGCTTATTTGGTGACAGAAAAGGACAGTCTTTGGCTTTGAGCTCTATGAAGAGGCTGTGATCTCATCTCCTATTACAACCTTATGCACTGTAATTCATACTTAAGCACTTCACCTTAGCCATGGACTGCCTCTGCTTACTGATATTTCAGAAAGTAACCATAAATCAATTTCTAGCATAACGTGGTTAGTTAACTGCAACAGCTGCAGGACATCGATACAGAAAGCAGTAAAGTTAGTAGCTTCTTTTAACGCTATATTAAGTGCAGTGAAAAATAAAAAATAAAAAAAGCAATGCTACTAGAGATTCTGCATCTTTTTTCATAACATTAAAAAGAGACTATCAAAGGTTCTGGAGGTATATGTGTTGTAAAATTACCATGATGTAACATGAACATCCTTGAGAAGGCTGATAAACTTGTCCACCAGTGGGACACAAAGTGGTCCCAGGATATTGTCCCAGCTGGGTTGCATATACTCAGAAGCTCTTCTTTGGGCATCACTTTCACAGCAAAAGTAGTCAGCAGAAGGTGTGATGATGTATGGAATAAAATAATAATTGCCACTGGAGGCCTAAAAGAAAAACAAGCACAGTTTAGAAAACAAAAGAAAGTGGAAATATGCTTGTGTATACACAGAATCTTTTACTGTCAGAAAAAAACAGATAGATTAGGGCTGGTGCACTATGAAGCTTTAATGCACTGTTTAACACAAGATTTGCAAGCATTAAATTCAAGGAATTTTCTGTAGAAGAGTTATAAATATTAACAAGGGTGATGAATAAGGGTCCAGATCTGTTAAGCAGCAATACAATGAAACTGTTAAATTTTTTAATGTGATGCACAAACCCTAATAGGGTCTGACAGTCATGAGCTAACCTTCTGCTCCCAAATTTTGGGGGTCAGAGACATACTTGCATTCTCTACGATCACTCTGTGCTAGGAAGGATATGATGCAGAGCTCCCCACAAACAGAGAGATAAATACAGAAACACAGGCATTGGAAGGTCTTTATGGAGATGTTAATCCAGAGGACCCTACAAAACATCTGCTGCATGCAGCCATCAAACACCAACCCAGCCAACCAACCAACCAAACTTTGAAATGTTTTGTAATATATGTAAGATTTTTAACATAAAATTCTAGAAGTATAAACCAAAAATCCTTATTATGCCACACAGTGTGTGTTTAAACATGATCAAGGTGCTGAAAGGGGAGAGGAAACAGGACATGCCCTTCAGAGCCCAAGACCAGCAAGTTCAGAGTCTTCAACTCCTGAGCAAGACCCCAAAAACCAGACAAATGCAAAGTTTTCCACAGCTACTAGAAGCACTAGCATCCCATTTTGAGCTATGACAATTCTCTGTTGCTTAAAAGAAAAGTAAACTTTGCATTTCAGAATAACTAGGTAGAAGCACTAAAGCATGGGTCAGCATGATACATCTAACACAATCAACTACCACTAAATACCCTGCACCCACCACATTGGGGATATCAAGGCATCAAACACGTAGAGCAAAATCATACCTTTAATTTTTTCATATCATCTAAGCCTGCAGTAAAGCCATTTAAAGTCACCTTGAACAATGGGAGAGTGCTAAGATGATGGAAAGAATGGATATGAAGATGGCAGATTTTTATATGCATTAATAAACTAGACAAGAGAAATAAACTGTTCACAGGAAGTAACAACATAGGGCATGCAGTTACTAAAAATACAGATGGAATAAGAACCTGTATCAGTGACATCCTGTTGCTGATCTGAGTCTGTAAGGATTTAGAATTTTAAATTATTTCTAACAGATAAAGATCAAGCCACATTCCTTCCTCATAACGCCTACAGTACAGTATCTATGTTGTAACAATATCATTATCTGTTGCAAAGTTATCTTTACTTCCTACTAAAAAAATCAGAAAACTTGCAAACCAAACTACCAGTACATTAAAACAACTTAGTCTCAGGTTCATCAAAATAAACACTGAGTTCAGTGCAATGCAAAAGCTTCTTGTGTATAAACTCTATTCTTAAACCTGTAAAAGTGAATTAGCTCTTCCTGCAATGGAAAAAAAAATAAATCCAACTGGCAAGTATGATGTATCTGGTGACGCAAAGAGACCTGCAGTTATCTACTGAAAAAGCAAAGCAATTTTCAGAAAAATATTAAATGACACGTGTGAAACACTATATTTATTCAGCTGACTTCTCATCTATTAGACTTAGATTTCTTGCCTCTTTTTGGATAGTGAAATCCATGCAATTAAAACTACATTTTTAGCCATGACAGACGCATTTTTGTGTGCAGAAGTCAGGAACCCTGCACATATCTGAGCAAATCACCTTTTCTGAAAAGCAACCAGCCTCAGTTTTCTAGCTTCTTCTGTCCAATATTTACAGGCAATAAATTACAAAGCCCCTTCCTGCAGAGTTTGTGGCCTAAGAGAGTCTTTCATATCTTCGTTACATCAAAACCCAGTTCTGTCCATCTACTTTTCTTACACTATCAAGGGCTAGAAATGCCTAAAAACACCATCCTTGCTTCTTCAGATTGTCTACTCAGGATGCTGGTCTCTGACACCAAAAGCTAATAATTATGAAAATTACTGTCCTGTCATACACCAACTACTGCTTTTTAAGATAATGAATAAATGGCACAGGTATGTATGAAGTAACATATATAGTAATTCTAGCTGCAAATATATATAATCTAAAAATCATGACTCAATTGTAATAGAATTATAAATTCATAGTTTATAAAGACTGTATGCTGAGTTGGTTTATTTCAGGATTAGTAGTTAAGCTATTTTTATTGTCTTATTTTGAGATATTTTTAAGTTAAAAAATACAAAAAACGAGCAGATGGAAAAAAAAAAGCAGCTCTCAATAGCTAATCTTCCAGCAACTAATGTATGCCCAATATGCTAGCAATGTAACTTTTGTATTCAATCACAACACTTTAAAATCTACCACAAAAAGAGCCAAAAGTTTAGGGAACATAAAAAAAAAAAAGGAAATAACTGCAAGTAAGTTGAGAGAGGGACCTGTTCTTCAGAGAAAAATCGTTAAAGGAATTAAGCACAAAGCCATGCCTTTGCTGAAGGCTTGAAAGAGTTAGGCCTACATAGGCCACTTTTAGGCTCTAGGCAAGACAAGCCAAATGTAGAGTGCTTTTTGGCTTAAAATACTCCTCTAAACGTTTTGCTAATACTGTTAAGAGTAAACTCTTGACCTTAATAATGTAAACAGGCTTATTAAAAAAGCCTATACTGCTAGTTATTCCAGTGCAACTGTCACTTTGTGACGGAGATGTTACACTAGAATTAAAGAGCTTTTTTTTTTTGCCCAAATAAATAGTGTTGAGTAAAATCTCTGCATTTTTAGAGAAGGAATTATGCCTGCACAGCTAATAGCCTAATTATTTCACTCAAGCCATGCAGTTCATTTTGCCACTTACTCAAGCATCAAGAGTATTAGGAGTGCTTACCCTACCTTACAAAGCAGCTAGAAGGAAAACACATATGATAACAGAAAATGAACTGCATTCACTCAAAGAAGTCACTAACTTTTGACTGTTCAGGGAGTTTAATCCACTGTTGTCTTAAGAATTAAGGTTTTCACTGTATTTTTCTGTGATATCACATTCCTATCCATCTTGCGCTACAGGTGACTAGGATACTATGAACTTTAAAAAATACTTCCTCTTCTAAAGTTGAATATATGCAGTATTTTTATGTACA
The DNA here is from genome assembly GCF_964188355.1 of Buteo buteo. Taxonomy (NCBI): domain Eukaryota; kingdom Metazoa; phylum Chordata; class Aves; order Accipitriformes; family Accipitridae; genus Buteo; species Buteo buteo. Next base: position 912,428 of record NC_134178.1, read on the forward strand.
GACTGAAGAGAGATTATCACAAGACAAGCATTCTAAATGCTCAGGATCTAGTTTGCAAGGAATGAGTACTCCAAGATTACAATCACTTTGAAGGGAAGACCCTGCCAAACACTATTCTTAAAGTATCCTTATACATCTTTAAATGCCTAGAAACATAGTAATAAGATGGCGTATCTATCCAATAGAAAGCAGATTTAAAGAGATACATACTTTGCCTATCAGATTACCACTGTGATATTCAGGAGGTACTTGAACCCGAAGAAAAGCTTTGTGGTTGTCAACCTACTCCAAATCGAAATAAAACAACAAAAAGGAAAACACCACCACAAAACAGCATAAGAATCAAAAAGACAGACATGACACATGAATAGAGAAGTTATTAAAGAAAGAAACAACAGAAAATTAATATAGATATTTATAGCAAGTCCATATTTACAAGGCCAAGAAACCAGTGCAATACTTTGCCACCCAGAATGTAAGATTTCTCTATTTACATGATTTATTTGTCTATACATCTGTCATCATTAAAATGCTTTCAAGTCTTATTTTTATGAACCTAACAAATTCATTACCTGCTTAGTTAACTGTAACTCAACCACTGCAAATACGCATCCCTTGAGATAGTAACATTTCCATAAAAACTAACTTTCATAAATAAATTTTAAAAGTCCTATTTTTCATTATATCAATAGTAACGGTGGCATATTTCATGATTGGAAACATTAAAAGTAATATTTATTGGGTTACCCATTGCCTTTGTACTATTCTCCCCTCAAAAGGAAAAATTATTGTCTGTATTTAAGATGTTCCTACTCCTCTTTCATTCTGTGCCCTTTTGCAAACTCTTTTAATACTTCTGCTGCCCCAGGCTTTTTTAGAAATATATCATTAAATGACCGTATCATATAAACTTTTATATATTGTAAAAGTAATCAGAAAATAAAAAATAGAAAGCTACACTGCAATACTACTTCTTCAGATTATTAAATTCATATAGTGTAATCATACTTTAGAGTCTTGGCTCTCATTTCAATCCATTGGGGCTACTAAAATGGAGAATATGAGTCCAAGTGCCAAAGTCTTTCCATTTAGTTTTCTTAAATGTTCATTGCCCTGAAACAGTAGATACAGTCTAATTTATACAGCTACTGAAACTCTGAAGAGGCTTTCTGCCAATTACAATAAAAAGTGATTTTTCAACATAAAAATTCCTTGTGGCAAGAATAAATTGCAATCCTGCTCCCTTTAGATCGAGGAGAATTTTTGCTAATGACTCCTCCATGGCCCAGACATTATTCTCTGCTTACTCTGAGCTGCTACAGGATTTAATGAAAAAACAAAACAAAAACATTTAAATGTCTAAAAATACTTCATCAGGCCCAGAGGCCTAAGTATACTATAATAAACCTTTTGGTTTAATAGCCAGCTGACTTTCCTTTAAATACTTTCCCCAAAAGCAATTAACAGGGTTATTCAAATTTCTTCAGGCATACCATCAACTAAAGAAAAATTAACTATTAAGTCTGTCTCCTTATATTCTGTACTTGCCATAATTATTCTTCCAGAGTGGGAAGTTCTAGTTTGTATTCTCAGTGCCACACTCAAACAAACTGAATGGATCAAAGCATGTATCTCTAACTATGTGCAACTAATGCTAGGACTATTGCCAGAAGGACTGTACATTTTGCTTCCTGACTCCAGCACTTTTTAAAAAGCCCCTTCTGCAGTCTTTCCTTCACCAAATCTGGGACTTTTTTTATGCACCATTGCTTAGAATTCTGTAGAGGGAGAGGAAAGGGAGAGAAAATTTCCCCAATAAATAAAAAAATCAAGGATAGCAACAAAATGTTGCATCAAAACAGAACAACTTTCCCATGGATTTTGTCTATTACATTGGTTTGGGGGAAGATTATTTTTTTCAGCATTTTTTGCTTTCGAAAATCCTTGAAATTTCATTTCTCCAGTAAACCAATGTTTATCTGACATCTAAAGAAACTCCAAAGCACAAGCCCATTTTCCACACATAAATCTATTTTCCTCTACCCTACAGTCCAGTAGCATCCACTGTGCTCTCAAACGTTGATTTTTCCAGAATGACAGAGGAAACAAACTGTTCTGCAAGACTGCATGTTTGCAATTTATTTTATCAATGATAATTTTGACAGAAACTATGAAGCTGCCCTAAGTAAATTAGGAGAAGATAGTTCTCAAAGCTCAGAGGAGCTCTACAGAAGGAAACCTAACTGATGGGACACAGAATCTTGACCTTGAATTTCACGTCAGGGCAATTCTTTCTTGGGAACTGAACTTCCACAGCCAATAATTCCTTCCTTTTGTATCCAAGTATGCAATAAATTATCAATACAGAATTTTAATTGCTTGTTTGGGGGAGTCAAGTAGAACTGAATCACATTCCCCATCTTATCTTATCCCTGAAAACTTCATTCCTGGATGCTAGAAGAAAGGAAGGAAGGAAGGAAGGAAGGAAGTTCTCCTACTCTTAGACTCTTTTTTCAGATGGTAAGCTATCAAATCTCTGAGACTCACACCACCACAGCATGCTGCTGTGTAATTTTCACTGTTAGATCAGCTGTACTCAGGCCAAAGCCCAAATGAATTGCTGACCTTTTTTCTATGCATTGTTTTCAGCTGTATGTCCAGTTTCCTCACTCTTGGCTCCTCCTTGATGCTGAATTAGCATAACAGTTTCCCTACAGGGAAAACATCGATTTTCTTCAAGGCTTACTTGTAATACACAAAAGAAAATCACCACAAAGGATGCACTAGACATTCATCTTCTCTGTACATTTAACATGGTTCCACACCTATTCTGTGCTGATTTTTTTGCACCTTTGTACATGACTTGAGATTTGCAGGATACATAGAAAAGGTGTGGGCAGGGAAACCTCAGAGAAAGCTCCCAGCTGCAGTAGCCTGCACAGGGAGTTTCACTTGTGTTGCTGGAAAAATGGTGTGCCGTGCCTGGTAGCAATCTCAGTTGTTCCCCTTCCCTCGTACAGAGTGCAGATGTGTGGACACAGAGCTTGTAAGATGCAGAGGGAAATTCTCTTCATGAAACAAGCAATAGTATTCCTGTAGCTACTTCTGGGTTGGAAGAAGGTTTAGCAGATCAATTATCTATCCTCTTTCCAGCATGTCTCCAGGCCCTAGTGAAGAGTGTATTTAAGCTCTTCTTGCTGTTCCACAGCTATGGCAGAGGCATACCGACACTTTTCAATCAGGAAAAGTGAAAGGAAAATATAAAACCCTAGTACAGGGATATTAACTATTGTATCTAATATTCAGCATTTAAATTGAAATGGTTATGTAGCTATGTACTTGATTGGACACAGTAAATTCACATCACTTTTGATCCTACTTAACTAGCACAGCAACCCTTATTAGCATTTAACTTCAAACAAGACATTGCCCGTACAGCTGTAAAATATTTAACCAAGCAGTGAAGCAGTGGTACCAGCAAACTGCATGCCTCTCATGACAACTCATTGGATCAGAAAGGAGGGGAAAGCAATTGTCTATTTGAAGTCTAACTCAGAAAAACATAAAGTTTTCACCCATTAACTATTCAGCTTGCCAATTAGTTTGTTGTAATTTCTGATTTAAAAACTGATAAAAGACTGCAATATGGGAGTACCTTTATCTAATAAAAGAGAATATGAACAACCTCAAATAACACAAAAGGGTCAGGAATCCATACTTGGTATTTAAAGTAATTTATTTTTTCCTCACTGTATTTTACTCACAATTGTTTTCTTAATTTAAGCACTTGAAGAAAGTGGGTTAGGCAATCATCCTTTTTAAAGGAGGGATGAAGATCCTAGTTTCAGGACGCCTCCCTGCACCTTTTGTTAGCCACATAGTGTTTACAGGTCTAATACTAGGCCCTGCTGTAGAAACCACATCACCAGATCCATCTTCTCTTCCACGTGAAGGGAAATACCCACCTCTGTGGGAGAAAGAATCTGCCAAAGGAAAAGATTGAAGGCTGCTAATCTGACTGTACTAGGCTGAACTTGCCACCATCCTCTTTGCCTTTACTGCATTTCTGGAATTACCACCAAAATGGCTCAGTCACAATTCCCTCTCTTGCTCTGGAGGGAAAAACACATGCATGCCTGTGACATTTTGACCATCCACCAAGTGAGGGATAGTAGCATTCACAAGCAAATCTGCCTCATTCTGAGGCCCCCTTCACTGAGCTACAGACCAGTAAATGCAGCTCACATCTCACAAGTGAAACTAGTTCAAAGATCACCAAGACAGACAGGAAAATGACCTGGATTTACTCACACGCTCAACCTGATCTATCTTTAGCCTACATGCAGCGCTGTGGCCAAGTATAAACAGCAGCTCAAAATAAACTGCTGTGACTAATGCATTATCTCTTCTAGTTCTATTTTAAATTATTAGCAAACTCTAAGAACTTTACATTATTTTAGTCCTGCTCTATATTCTTCAGAAGAAAATAAAAGTATATAGTGAATGTGAGCAAACAGAAAGGAATAAATCGACGTTTAAGATTTTTGTAAATTCAGTAGTCCTTAAAATAACAGTGTAGAGTGTTTAATGAAAATAACCACTGATATGATGTGAAGTATGACAAAATATGTAACTGTTTATGATATCATGGCATATTGCAATAAGCCTAAAATAACCACTAAATTTTATCTTGGTTCAGGCTTGCTTACAATTTGGCTTTACTTGCATTAAGGGTAAGAATATTTTTACCTTGGAAAATAAGCTTTTGCATTCCTAAGTAAAATCTGTGAATTTGTGAGGAAGAGGAGGGGTATACAGTAGCCAAAGCTGTTTGAGATACAAGAGTGAGACCTATTAAGACATCACACACACATATATATTTGCACAAGTGAGTGAAAGTGGTAGAGGGAGAAAGACTGAATTTCTGAGTTTACATTTTGAGAATCAACCTAGATATATAACGTATACCTACTAGCACTTTTCTAGAACTTAAAAAGGAACTTCTAAAGAAAAGTAATTTTTAAATCTAGCTTTACTTTGGAAAGGAAGTCAACAAGATTTTCAACAAGATTTCCACTAGTTTCAATTATATATAGGTAAAACAGACTTCCTTCAATCATATAGAGCATATATATGCTTGGCAGCTTTGTTATTAGAGTCACTTTAAATGTAGTATTTTCATTTTGTGTTTTAAAATGAATGTGGATTTAATACTTACTGTGTTTTTCTGAGATACCATATCCTGGGGGGGGGAAAAAAAGAGAATAAAAATTTTTATCCATTTTTACTGGGAATTATTACTTCCAATAAAAATAACTGGTATACATATAAATATACACACATACAGATGTGTTCTTCACAGCGTAATCCATATTTCCTGCCACAGAAAATTCCAAGTAGAGAGACAGAACAACATCAAGAAAAGTCTTAGTAGTTGAGGTTAGGAAAAGATTAATGATTCAAAGAAGAAACCTATTTAAAGAAGAGCCTATAAGATGAAGAAAGTTGTACTTGCCAGTAACCGGAGTTTCTCAGGCTGGGTACTCCCCATACCCAGTCACACTCCAGGCATTTGTGAGACAAAATCATTCAAAGCTGGAGATTTTTTTTTCTCTGAAAGAGTATCCTTAACATACCTAGGCCCCTTTCCTATCTGGATGGGCACAGACCAACACATTCCTCCTACATCCTAATTCTTCTCCCCTCAAAATCTAAAGAGAGATATTGAAACTATGAGGCAGATGATAAACTAATGGGCATGTAAACCAGTTTCTGGTAAGTAACTTCTTCCTCCTTCTAGTGATGGTTTACCTGTTCAGTGAACACTGTTTGGTGAAACTAAAGAGATCTCCAGGGAAATCACACTACAAATGTTAGATATAGACTTTTTTCTAAGCAAAGTTATTGATGTAATTTAATTGTATGTGCTCTGACAACCTAAGATGATTCTGCTTAAGCAACTTCACATCTGACAGCCTGAAATCCACTTGAACCACCACTGTACAGAACTTATCATGCCCATTCACCCTTTTCCTCAACAACAGACAAAATATTAGGGGCCATCTAAGGAGTTTAGTTTTGCAAATATGGCCCTCTTGAAATCTGGATTATATATTGAAATCTGGATTATATATTCTTTTATATGCTTGGAACTAGGTTGCTTTGGAATGTACACTGGTGAAACTGAAGAGACAACTCTTGGGAGAATTTCAGGACGGGTCCTAAGAAATAAACTATATAAACTCAGGCTGCTGAACTTCACAGATCTTCCCAGTAGCAGTAATAGCAGCCATGAATACTGCCTTTATAACACTTAGGCTAGCCACTCTTAAAAGGCATGCACAGCAACCTAGGTCCAAGTAATAAATTTCTGAAGGGGAGGGAAAAAAACCCTGACCAAATTAGTCATAAACCTGAGAATAAAAAAACACCAGCAGATGGTCAGAAGCACATATTAAGGTACCAAAACCTAAACAGAATTACTAATTAACTTAAACTCTTTAAGCCCAATAAAATACCTCAGAAAAAGTGATGGAAGGCTAAGACATCTGAAATATCGTATATCTGAAAATTAGTATGTCCACCTAACTAAGCGAGTAACTCTGGTAGAGCTTTATCTACTGCAGATAAAGACCTTTCTCAGCAGGGAGAAATGAACTCTTCCGAAAACTACCCAGCACCTATGCCATGAAATGTGTCATGAACTGTTCTTCACTGAAAGACCCCAAGAACAATCCCTATCTACCTTCTGAACTATTCCTAAGAAAGGTGTATTAGCATATTTCAATGGTATCCAACAATGAACTGGGGCTCAATTGCAGAAGAGGTATAAAGGACATCAGGGTAGGACTGAACTACATCCCAGTGCCCTGCTTGATCCAGAGGATCTCTTCCACTTGGTTCCAGCAACATAAATCAAGCCTTCTGATCCCATAGTAAGATATGCAGGGGCCTACATAGGCCGAGGAGGTTATGCAAACAACTGGGAGATGAGGAAGAGATCAGCGACACTGACAGAGTTCCTAGCAGAAGACAGATGAAGGCAGATAATAGCTTTTCTAGCCTGAAGTGACCCAGTCAGGCTCCAGTGTTCCCAGGCCCCCAGACTTGTCCTTGAGCTTTACATCCTTAGAAGAAAAGTCCCAGAACTGACAGTGCAAAGACTTGCAAGTTCTGGCAACAATCAGTCTGAAGATCCAGCCGATGGATGGATGTAACCCTGGAGGTCATTCAGCACTCCCGTTATGGAGCAGGTGCTTGTGTATGGGCTTAGCACAAAGTACAGAAATCAAAGCTATTCACAGTGGTCCTCACTAGGCAGAGACAAATAGAAGATGACTAGCCTGTGTTCCCAAACTTTGGCACATCCTTGGGAGGACTAAGTTGATCACAACATCTGAGTGACAGCATAAAAGAAAGATAAAAATGTGTTAATGAAAAATAAAAATGAAAGATCTCTTTGCAGTCAGGTATATTACCAATGCAGGATGAAAAGTTGTATCCCTGCCCGCCCAGATTTGCTAGAGGAATGGAGGGCATACAAGTAAGCCTTAGAGCAGCTCCATATGGATAATCTCTTTGAGCAAAGTGTGAGAGGCTCCAGCTCCGAGTTCTTGTGACTCTAGGTCACACAGAATATGAACGTGTACGTGGACCACCACCTGAAGAAAGGAAGTATGGGATACTAGACACATCACAGTAAAATCAATGACATTGAGAGCACAAAAGAGGACCAAGAAGCTGTGACAGAACAGAGCTTTTCTGGGAAAAGAGAAGGAGACTCAGAAAATTAGGATTAAACTTAATATTCTTGTACGATCAAGAGAGGCTGGAGAATTCCAAAAGGATTTTTGGACACTGTTGGTGTGAAAAATATAAAGTAGTAAGGGGCAATAACTCAAAATAAGGAGCAAAACCACAAAGTATGAACAACACTGCTCCCAATGAAGGTAACAAGAAAATGGATGATATTAAAAGCAGCAGTAGGTGATGATACAGAGGATAAATCCAAATGTGATCTAAACCAAAGAGAACCAGCACTGAGAAAGACAGAAACATCCACAATATGTGACTTGCATCCCCAATGTATGACTTGCATCCAGAACAGCAATTTCAGGACTTAAGTGTATAGCATGTATTATCCTACTATAAAAATGAACAACAGGCCTATAAAAAGATTTGGTGAGGATCTCTTTTTTTATCTTTGAACAGCAATAAAAAGGCCATTCCTGTAGTCTTAGCTACTCCGCACCTAGGAGATACAAACCTCATCCAACAGAAGTACTTCAATAGCAGGAGTAGGTTGCAATACAGCCCTTGTTCAAGCATCGTTATTATACAGGCCATAACATTTTCCTACATGTACTCTAATTAAAAGAGGGAAAGGAAGGAAAAAGTCAGACCTGCACTCTCACTTCCAAGTCTAACTATCTGAAGCAAAAGCAGTACCATACTATGGATCTTTTCTTATAAACAAGCTTTTATACTATTTTAATCATTACTATTTTTGCTAGCAGCTGTTTTTCTTAGCATGATTTTGTTATGTAGCTATCAGGAAATCACATGCAATGGAAGTTTCAGAAAAACACAAGCATTTGCAGGATCAGGTATTTAAAGATATTTCTGAAATGAAGCAGATTTTGAAGCAAGAACCTTACTTTGAGAGATTGAGCAGTGTCAGCATCAGTGTCATGGTAGAGTATAACATTATTGGCCATGTCAAAGCTTTCACGCACGCCAAGGTGGTAGAACAGTGATGGCTGCTTGGAAATATCGCTCATGTCCACAACTGCAACATCTGAAATGAGAGAGGGAGGGTGTAAAGTGCTAAAAAAATAATCATCTTAAAACCAATTTTATTCTTACACAGGATTTAAAATAAATCCTGAAATTAAACATATATTTGGACAGACAAAATCAATATATTCAAATAAGGATCATTTTTTCACAGTACAAGTAAATTTTACCATTCATATAAAAGATAACAACCTACTCGGGAAATTATCACAGTGTTAGAGTAACGGGGAGGCAGAGTTTATGAATTCTGCTTGAGGTTTTGAAATCACTGCATCAGGAATGCCTCAGGTAAAGCAGCAGTTCTGTATCTTCTCTTTGAACTAGTCCTGACAGCCTGAACGCCCAAGAGGACAGAAGGCTCCAAACATTCAGGTGGAACCTCCAAGAACAATAAAGTAGCAGAAAATTAGGGAAAACTGCAAGACCAAGTTTGTCTTAAGAGTCTGAGCTTTGGAGAACAGGAAATTCCTAAACAGTAGAAAAAGAAATTACTGTGAAAGTTGACTTTCAAAAGCTACAGGCAAGATATTCAAGATGGGGGGTGCAGGAATGAGGGGATTCAACCACAAGTGGCCAGAGCAAGACTTTCACTGCTCTTGGGTAGTATTCCAGTCAGAAATAGAAGTAAAAAAATTGACGTCAGTGGAAGATTACTTATACAGAGAGCTAAAGAGAAATACCCCATATTATGCAGAACAGCTGAGATACAGGCAAAAGATTCTCAGTTCACCATTTGGTTCTCATATAAGCCTAAACACCAGTACAGAGAGAAGAGGTCACTGGAGAAGTGGACATTTAATGCTGAGTTTTTTAGCTTGATTCTTATATACTCTGTGCTACCTAAGAAAATCTGGCTTTAAAGCTTTTTAAAGGTCTGTATCTATGTATCTGTCTGCTTTCACCACTATGGGATAGATGAATGAACTTAAATCCAAAGTATTCATAAGACTAGAGCCTTGGTGTTGAAACCATAGGGGAGTCTGAGGTTCAAAACAGATTCCAGAGACTCAGTGCAGCTGGGCAGTAAATCTTACATCTCCAAAGGGGTAACAGACAGTGTCTGTACCTAAGGGGAATGACAGAGAAGGGTGAGCTACTAGTAAACAAGAAATCTAAAAGCAGGTCTGATGTATAAGATCCAAACACAGCAGTCGGTTTACCTGGGCTTCACCGAGGTTACACATCACAAGAATCAATATCCCATACTTAGTATGCAAGTTCTTGGAAAAGCCTGCCATGAACATACACTCCAGTACAATTCCATCAGGCTATGCTAGCACACCACACTGGGGTCAGCCAGTCCCTCTGGTTACTAACACACTCCCTGTTAAAGCACAAGGAACATTTTGAATCCAAAGACAATGACCTGTCTTAAGACCAAAACATCACCATTCAAGAGAAAAACAAACAACCCAAACCCAACAAAACAAGCAAACACCACAAAAATCCAAACACACCTCCTCCCCCCCAAAAAAACCAAAACCCCAACACAAAATCATGGCAACACGAGAAAATCCCTTTATTCCTGTAGAACCTCAAATCCTGCACAACCTACTGATAATCTTTCCAGTTCGTGTTTAGCCAGCTCCCTACAGCATGGGCAAAATTCTTAGTACACTGCACACTGTAAGGTCCCAAACTTAGGTTCAACCTCCTCCATTATAGACAAGCATGAAGCAAGAGCTAATGTCAACTTTGATCAAATCTTTTCATGAATGAGGAATTTTATACAATAATGAAACATTTCACATAGGTCTAAAAGACCAACGGATATGGTTTCCTATGTTCAGAATGAAAGAGCAGGGGAAGGTACAGCCCCTCTGTAAAGACAGAAGGCTTCCAAGTGAAGGCTTCCAGTGATCTCTACAATGCATGCACTGGAGGATGTGGAGGGTAGAGAAGTGCTTAATGTTGCACATGACCAGTTTTGGATGATTCTGCAACAGAACATTTAAACTCATTGCTTTGTTTCTGCAGCAGCAACTCACATTTAAAAGAACATGCCCATAAAAATGTGTCCTTCCTCATTTCTTCTTAAGCATAAAAGATCTTTTAAACTCTTTTTGTTTTCTCGTGGTTGTGTATGAAACTATTTTCACCCTGAAAATAGTTCTCTTTTGTCACAAACCCCCAAACTGATCTCACTTTATTAAGTATCTGATTGCAGTTCGTCTAAGCTTTTGTTTCCATTGTAAAACAATTATGCTATGTGTATATTTTTTAGTGCATTAAGGTAATTCATCAGTATTACTAGTACAATCTTGATTAGGTGTCTGCATTGTTGCAACAGATGGCACATAAATAATTTCTTATACTACAGTTTATATATCTTAACACTAGCATGTCTTAAGAGACCAGACAGAGGAAGAGATAAATAACTATGACAACTGAAATGAGATTAGAGATCATTACTTGTGGTAAAACAGGAGACTGTGAAACTAATAAATAATTCAACAGGAAAATCATTATTACACGGGTTAAAACCAGAGGACTTACATCTCTATCTGGAATGCACCTGAAGGCATCATATAATTTAATGATCTACGCAAATCACAAGTCTTCATGTGACTGTTGTATCATTTATGGCACTGCTAGCAATAACAAAAGGAAAATTTTGGTACCAGGTTTGGGGATTTAGAAGTTAAAAGTAGTAAACAAGACAAAATGAAGAAATAGCCTGAAAAATGCTGAAAGTTAAATGGAATCTAGGAGGCCTAACAGAAGAAAATGTCAGAAAAAGTCTGTACTGCTTTCAACTCCTAATCTAAGACTCACCTCCATCCAGCCTTACCCATGTGGAGAACAAGAACCTTAGGCCATTATTATGGATTCATTATTTTTCAGCATTTGGAACCTATCTATACATAATAGATTAAAAAAATAATACCAAACTTAACATGATAATAGAAACCTTATTGGAGGAAAATGCAGAATTCTGCCCCTTCGTATTCACTAGCATCCTGGTAAATTACAAACTTTCAGATTACTATTCCTTCAGATTATTGACTTTTGCATTAGTGTCCTTCATAGTTAGTAAATAAACAAATGTGTTATCCTTGAAATCCACTGGAGGAAACTCAAAATTATTCTTCAGAACACCACCAATGCTCCTAACAAAAAAAAAAAAAAAAAAATCAATCATCATAACTATCTTCAAGAACCCATAACTTCAGGATGCACATTCAATTTTTTTTCTGCACTGCATGACTGCATGGTCCTTTAAAGGAGAAAATGCCAAAGTGTTTATAGGGAAACAATTATGGTAAAATTTGAAGTGCATTTGAAAACCAGGAATCCTTTGCAGCTTTCACCTAAGGTAAAACAAAAGGCACAATACTCTCAACTTTAACATACCCTGCATTTTAAACAAAAAGCACAACGCTCTCAACTTTAATATACCCTAAATAGCATTTTTTAAATCATTTCATATATATCAGACTAAGCTTAACTTCCAGTAGACTAAAACCAAGTCCTGCACTTTTGTATAAATAGTAAAATTAAAATTAACTGTAACAATTTAGAAATTGCTTACGAAGCACCTTTAAGAAGGAAGGTTGTTCTTATAAGCTGCAATCACCTTTTGCACAAGAATTCAGTTGTGGCTGGAGTCAGCCTACAAGCTTCAGCCTACTTCCTATTTCAGAGAAGGAAACACAAGCATGCACACTGGAGGCCTGAAACTTTTTGATACAGTGAGGGCACTTCCTTTGGAATGAGCGTTTAGTTCACAGGCCAAAGGAATTGAGAACTCAAAGGACAGGAAATTTAAGAATTAAATTAGGTATGAATCCTCATATTAATTTGGGAAAAAAGAAGATTTCTTTCTGTTCACATATAGTAAGCGCTGAAGAAAAAACAGTGGGATTTGGGGATTTTATTAATGACACCAATCACAAATTGGAGAAAGACGACAATTTTAATATTGGCCAAATAATTTTTAATTCACTGTTTTTAAAGGATGATTATCTTGGGAAGACAACAGAGAAAGTTAGATTCCAATTTTGGTGTATTATCCATCCACACCCACTCTAATTATAAAATGAAGCAAAATCTAAACTTAGATATATCTCACTTTTGACAGCTCTAATGGATTTGTTAAGTGCTTTAGGAATTCTGAAAACCTGGGCATCAAATGGCAAAAATTCTGAAATGTGCTCGGCCATCATTTGTCTGTTTGCTCAGGAAAACAAAAGGACTGTTGTAAAGTGGCCATTTCAGGCACATGTTGTTTTATCAAAACCAGGGCCACACCTCTAACTTGTGTTCTCAGACTGAGCTTGTCAGTTGCCTTTTACTCAGATGTGGCTTTAATCTTACCTTCATCTGCCACAGGTTTTATGTTACAAAATGATCTACTAGTGAGAAAGGTGCACCACACACCAAAATGTATCAGTTCTGCTCCTCTCACCTAGCAAAATGGAAGGCAAGGGCAAAAAGCCTAACAATTGGGGCCCTTATAAAAGCCAGCGTTATCAGAACAGCAAACCCAAGGGGCAAAGTCAGACCTTTCTTTTGCATTTTTTCCTTCCTGTGTGTCAAATCTTGCTCTGGCAAGCAGTTTCACATCCTTCCCCAAGAAGTCATTCTGCTCTGTGAATGTGAATACTGTGAGTGCTGAAGAGGTAAATTCAACTGTGTATTAGCTGACCAGAAGCAGCATTCTTGGCTAAGGAAAGTCGGCTGTTAAATAACTTTCCTGAAAGGACCAGGCAAATCCAGAACCCTGCTGTTGCTAGGAAAGAAACCGAAAAACTTTAATTTTCAGATGAGCCTTTCCACTATATGGCAGCATCACTAACTACAACAATTAGTGCTTGCTCCCTTTAAGACACAAAAACATTAAAACCAGCAGTGTCCCTCCTCCAGAGACAAATCTGGGAACAGCTGTGTTAAGCAAAGTGGTCCAACTGGCACTTCACAGGCCGGATCCAGCTGACCCACTGCCTTTGTTTGGAAAGCAGGTGCATCCACATGGAGGAGGAGGAAGAGTTGACATCCAAGTCTGTTTCTAACTACAGCATTTGGGTGCATGCTAGAGTCTTTTTCATGTGGCCCAGCAAAGTATCTCCTCCTTCCTATGCACCTAAAAAGTTTGGAGCACTCAAACTCAAGCCTCTCGGCTCCCAAGGCAAAAAGCTGAAAGACAGCAGTTTTTAAACTACCAGAATGGTTAGAACTTATCAAGCAAAGCTGTAGCGTGGATTACGCTCTGAAAGTGGAGATAAGGAAGGTGGTACACTAATTTTTCCATGTATAGATCACAAAAGTGCCTCATACAGCTTCCATTGAAACCACTGGGAGAACCCTCAGCAGCCTGAAATGGCACAGAATGAGCACTTTTTGGATAGCCAGCCTGCACGTGGTGAAACGTGAAGTCCAAAGAAGCAGCCAGAAAAATAATCCAGTGTGGAAGAAACAGAGGCACACGTAGCTGGAGTGAAACCAGTAATGAATGCAACCAGCACAGCAACGTGTACACAGAGCCTGAAAGCATTTTAATGTAGGTAAGGCATACAAAACCCATATTAATTTCAAACATTTACCAGAAAGAAACTTCTTGTTCATGAGGTAGTTCTCGCCTGTAACCTTTTGTCTTTTCGATTTCAAATACAGCCTTCGGCAACAACATTTGAAAATTTTAGTGTTAGGCTATCTCAGTAACATACGACATTATAACATTCACTGGCAATTCTCGTCCAGCAAAATCGACCCTCAGGGTACACCGAAAATCAGACAACCATCCAAAACAACAGCATGGACAAGACTGAGGGGCCAGTGCTCATCTCTGACTTTCATAATTCTGTATAAGTACCCATTTCATGCAATGAACTCCACAACAGGGTTACATTCAGACCCAAACATTACAGCCACTCATCACGTTAGCACTGTGGTGTTACTTTACAGTTGTACTCAGATACTGCATCTTTCATCTGTCCTCTGGTACACAAACACACATTAAAAATAGCACTAGAACATATTTTTCATGCTCCAGTGGCATTTATTGCAACTCAGGAGAAACTAGTATCTAAAACTATTAATTTTTCTAAACTATAACAAAGTATTTGTGCCATATTTATAATGATACATATTCCTTAATATCAAAATAACCACCTGTTCCAAAAATTAAATCACCCAAGAAATTGCACTTTAGTTAAAAGGAACAGAACAAATTACAGCAGGTGAGCAACACTGCCAGTTCTAGGGGTTGATCTATAACCTGAGTTCTCATTTATTTTTATGTTTTGGGGTTTCCTTATTCATTAGATACATCAAATGAAGCCTTCAATTCTTTCCCCTAAAATTGCATATTAGGAACTTTTTTGTTAAATGGAAGCAAGGAACCTTCCAAAAATGTTGGACACCAAAAGCAAAAGCTTTATTAAATTCATAGTAAGTTTCAAACAAGGCAAGGCACTACATTAAGAAAGCATTTCTACCGATCCAGAAAAGCAAAAATTGTGTCAAGGGCATGCCTGTGCTTATTACTTCTTTAACTGATCTTTAAAGATAGTCTCTCAGACTCTGCCAAAACAGAATACAACTAGCACCCACAAGAACTGGTGTGGGAAGAAAAGTAGTGCAGTTAATGTAATACATAGGGCATCCAAACTTAGAATGCTTTTTTAATCCTTTTGCACAAGTATGAAGGAGAAAAATACAGTATGAGTGGAATACTGAAACACCTGAAAATAACCTGCCATTCAGCAGAGCAGAAAACATTTTTTGTATAGTTGGCAGTTTAGGGAAAGAAGGAAACAAAGAACTAATCCTCAAAGAACTTTTCTTACAATATGAATTGCAGAAGTTAGGAAATATATAATTCACTGTAAACTGTGTATGCCTAAGCTTAGAAGTTGCTTAATGTTTTCCATGACAAAACTTTGCTTTCAGTCCTTTTTAACTTTGCCAGTCTTTGCTTCAGGTTGGTTTTTTTCTTTATAAAAGACTTAATTAAAAACAACCCAGTCATTTGTGTTGGAGAACTTATTTTTCTGGCCAATGTTAAACATCCTCTCATGCCAAATTAAGAAGGCTTAGTGCTTCCAAGCACCAAAACAGAAATCTGTCAGACAAGTCAGGCTGTCTGGAAGTACTCTTGTTAGCCTCATGAAACGCTGCTCGTTCCAAAGCTAAGATTTCAGCAGTCAGTTGGTCAGAGTCACAAGGGAGATGTTTGGTCTCAGATGAGCCAGTCCTCACTCCCTCCATTGTCAGCACAGAGAGAGGAAAAGCACTTTAGAGCACCATTCATCTGATCTGTCAGAAGTCTACTTTAGGATGAGATGAACTGCAGCCCAGAAGTGCCCGTTTCTCTCCACTATATAGTGAGTCAAAGCCAACTGCAGACACCCACACTGAAGCGTGCTATGAACTCCCTCCACAGAGCCTCGCAGCTCTGCTTTGAAGAATTTCATTAACCATCAAGGGATTTCAGTCAAGAACGGTACTACCTCAGCAGATATTTCCCTGCAGATGTTCCCACCAGCTGACCAATGAACTGGTGGCCAACAGAGAAGGACTACAGCTCTTTCTCATCAGTACTATAACTGCAGTCTCTCTGTCTGTGAGAAAGAAAAGGAAGGATTGTCACAATTCAAACCCTCAGCTAAGATTTCCAAAGGAGTCTCTGAAACACCTAACTCTTGCTTGATTTTTCCATAAATTGGGAGCTCATTTGTGAATCCCAGCTTATGACACTCTTTGCTTTGGCACTTAAATATGATTATACAACTGTGTGGATGACTGTTTTTAGAAGTGTGTTTGCATGTACTATCTCAGCCCAGAGTCTTTTCTGCCACCCATATAATCTGATTGTTGAGTTACATTGAAGCATTGACTATAACCTCCCGGCCTATGGATGAAGTTTATACGCAAGTTAAATTCTCAGTAAAATTACCTTCAAGCCAAATACAAGCATTACATTTCCCTGTAAGGCAATGACATTCGTACTAAAGCTAGTAACAGACTTATCTTTTTTTTTTTTTTCCTCCCTTTCATACCATAGCTTGTGAGGTCCTGGGAACAACACAGCCTTAAGTCCAAGGGCACTAACTCACAGTGGTGTGAGAGATCACAGTCAAAAAAAGAATGTCCACACACACCGTCACTGAAAACTCACCCAGTACACACCCCTTTGCACAGCCACTCTTCCTTGAGGAAGGATTGTAAAAATTTACCCACTCTGGGACCACAATCAAAGTCACAGATCTTTAGTTACCAACCACAACTGTATCAGATGGGTCCTGCCAAGGTCTGCACACTGCTAATAAATGAATTCTGAAAGTTGTGAGATGCACAAGAGATCAATATTTATAGCATTTCTTGGTAAAATTACAGCCTTCAAGCTCTCGGCTTAGAAATTGAGAGAGATCTCATCACTTGGATCTTAGCCATTTAAGCAGTTTCATGGCTCAGGTAGATGGATACTCACGCCTGCCTGCAACTCCTACCTCCTTCCCGTAACCCACAGTCTCCGATTCTCTCTCTTCCCATTCTATTCTCCCCTTATCCCTCAACCCATATTTAACTTGATAATTTTTGCCTAGCTTAGTGCTAGCACAGTAGCAGATAGAAGATCTGTCACTGCAGCTAATCAGTCCTGTGAGTGGTATCAGCTACCAGCTTCCCACTAGCCACCTGGAAAAGTACTTTAAGAAACTGTTATATTTTACAACAATTGAAAGAAATAAAGGTTGAAAACTTAATTTCATGAACATGCATTTTTTACATATCATATAATACACCACACTTGCATCTGTAAGTAAAAAAATCCAATTCTGTAAGTAGTAGAAAAGACTCTGGCCTCATATAGTACACACACAAACACCTCTTAGATATGGTCATCCACACTGTTTTATAATCATATTTCTTGAGTGCCAAAATAAAGTACTTAAATTTACGGTGGCTGTTGTTTAAACCTTGTAAGCATGCACTCAACAAAAGTAAAAAAAAAAACCAACAAAAAACCCCCCAAACCACCCCCAAATTAAAGCAATTTGCTATCACAGGTTGATATCCATCATTTGACCATGTATAATGTAAAAAGCAACTATTAATCACTGTAAGTTTCAGGAAAAACAATCCTTCCTTTAAAAAGACAATATATAGTGTGAAATACTCTATACTCACTACCTAATTATTGTTAAAATATGCTGAAGAATCTTAACATTCTAAGAAACTTTTTTTAAAAAGCATAGCTCATAGCAGACAAGTGACTGTGGGCTATGTGGTGAACAAAGCAGTGCCCACCCGCCTCAGTGGCTGCATAAGATGAGCAGTCACACCACGACAGGGACTGACAAGATTGCAGGAAGGGAAAGGGTTGTATCATGGCTTAAGCAGCTGAATGCTTGCCTGCAAAACTGAATTCCATCCCTGCTTCTTTCTACTCCACAGCTGCTGCATGATGTTAGCCTGGTCACATAAACTGAGATTTCAGAGATGGACTTGGTGACCATACAGTTAAGATTCTGATTTTCAGAGGGGAAAAAAAAAAAAAAAAAAAAATCGAAATATCCCACTGGAACACGAAAAGTGGCTTTGAAAAACAGAGCCCTCATTTTAAAGGTAGTTTGTAACAAACCTCTCTTTAGAGAGAAGAAAATTCCTAATATTTTCCCTCAGCTATTCCCTTCTATCATCCACTTGTACCTCGGCATAAGTTACAACTCAAATAGCCTCTGATTTAGCATCTGCAGTCTTCTATCTGCAAAATAGCTAAGCATCTACAGAGCAATCAATATGCCTGAATACTACCTCAGAAAAGACAGATATTTGCACTTCCCATGTGCTCATTCAGTCTTTATACCCAAATGAATACTAATGAAGCAGCATTCAAAACTTCTCAAAGAGTATTTAAATAATCAACATTTGTTTCCCTTTTTGTTATTCACAGACATTAGGCAAATGGAGATTCCAGAAGTCACCCACTTCTCACTTTTTCCCAAATTCATTACCACTGATTGAAAAAGGCTTCCTAATCTACATATCCAGTACACTAGAAAAATACCCACCCATCACAGATGATCTGAGAAAGATACCTGTTCAATAATTTTCTCTGTTTATATTCTCTTAGTAAACAGCCATAATGAGTAGATGTCTCACATCATACATACTTTTCACTATGCCAGGTCATTAAGGATAAGATTATTTCCTAAAATCTCTCTGCAAGCCAAAAAGCCTACTAATTCTACAGAATCTGTCATTTCTCCGCCCTACTTAACAGCAGAGAGGAGAAGAAACAGCAGAGTAAATTAAAAACAGGCGCTTCACACTTGCCTGCCACACTAGCAGTGTGCCAAGCGTCACATGAGGCTATTTCCACTGCAACGTTTACAAGGGCTGAGGCAGCCAGTTGAGAGAGCATGCAGAAAAAACACCCCAACCCTGAACCTAATTTGAACCTTGCCTGTAGGTTGGGGGGAAAATGAGAAAGGTGAACTTTATTTAACTTTTGCTACACCTCTGCACTTCCTACACTGGGTCATAAAAGGGAATGAAGTATCAAAAAAAAAGATTACTTATGGGAAAATCTGGCCTAAGTGAAATTAAGAAAAGTACAGAATTCAACAAGAAAGGCTGTCCCTTCCTCCCCGACCACAGGCAAATCAATTTCTAGGCCAAGGAGGTTTAGATAAGCTCCAAACTTTCAGACATTTATCCAAACTAAACCACTTGAGAGTCACCCATCATTTAATGTTGAATACCTTGGCTGGGAAGCAGAAAGAAACTGCCAAATCTGCACATCTCCAACAGGTCACACATTGGCCAACAACATATATCAAAAACATTTGAAAAAATAAAATCATGATGAGCTTTATCTTCTGATCAAAGAAACATAAAAGATAAGAAAAGTAATAAAATAAAAGGCAGTACAATGGAAAGAAAGAAAGAAAGAAGATTTCAGTACACTAAAGTTTGTAAGTCTGGGTTAAGCCAAGACCTTTATTCTTCTCTTTAAGAATTAAGAATATAGCATACAAAAATAAGGGACGCTTCCCTACTCTAAATCTCTTCTTTTTCCCAAATACTTTTTTAAAAACAAACATCAAGAGACACCTCTATCATTAGCACTGGGAACTTGTGCATACCAAACTGAGGTATCCCACCTCATAACTAGATTACAGATTTCCTCTTTATGTTGACAGACTCCCAGACTGTCATTTAGGACCCATGTAAAAACACAGTAAATTATGCAGAGAAAATGTTAATTGAGGAAAGGCAGTATTATTAAAGTGCAAATTTGTCTATTTTATGAGGATGGAAATGAAAACAATGTAATTAAACCACATAAGCAAATATTTCCTTTTTTTTAAAAACTTAATTTTGTGACCTCAGGTCTTACAGAAACAATTCTTAAACCTACGAAAAATATGCTACACAGAGCATAACAAGACTGAACAAGCATGCAATCACTACAAAGGAGATGAGTGGCCAGGAACCAGGCTCCCACCTAAGCAGCCTCACGTGCCCACCCCGGTCAACTCAAGCCTGTCAGCCTCACATACAGCTTCTTTTCAGGAGCTCCCTGATATCACTAAGAGTCAACTTGAAATGCAACAAGGCAGAACCAGAATCTACTTGTGAACATCTCATGGTCAAATGGCACAGCAGATTCCTTCACAGTAACTTAGGAACTATATTGAAAAATATGTTTGTACAGGTGTATCATTCTTAAACAAAACAAACAACAACAAAAAAGGCAACCTTTAGAATTCACTGACTGGTATGCACAGTCACCGCTTTGTTCTTCTCCTATCAATAATCAGAACAACAATTACTTATATGAAGAATTCCAGAAATGTTTTGTTTCCCAAAAAACATTTAAGCAATATTTAAAAAACAAAATAAAACATTAAAACACCCTAACTGCAGTGTTTTCAAGGGCTGCAAGCATGACAATTGGTCTTCAGATGAAAGGTAGCTCAAGATAGATGCAGTCATTCATCTCTCCAGAATAACCCTAAATGTTCAGATTTCTACATCATTTGTAAGGGCTGTAATGGGCATAAAAGCTTCTAAGTCTATTTAGTGAGAATCAATAAAACTTTTAATCATACAGTGAAAAATATAACTTGCAGAGTAAATTAAAACAAAACAGAAATGCACACAATTTGTATTATGCTTAGGGAAAAGATTCCTTCTCAGCTGATTCAATGCCTAGAAACACCTGTAGTGTTCCAGCTATAAAATCCAGTGACAGAGGGTTCACAGTCAGATCTTGGGAAACTGACTCAGATTTAATGTTTAAGCTCAGGAGGAGTAAAAGGCAACCAGAGAAAATGGAAAGTTGTAAGTTGGGTTGTTTTTTGGTTTCATTATTGTTTTTCATGCAAGTAAGTTTCATGCAGAGGAAAGAAGGGGGGGGGGGCGGCAAGGGAAGAAGTGTATTCCTAATTTTTTTTTTTGTTTATCCAAAAGTCATGGCACAGAAATGAGTCACATCAGACAGACTGTTCATGCACATGTATATATTCTCACCTTGGAACAATGAAAGAAGTCCAAATTTGCATGGTTAGTACCAGATTTTTAGAGATGCAAATGACTTCATTCAAAGCTTCATTAAAAGGTAGAACTCGTACTGGTTTTGAACTGTCAGTATTTCTTTCCATATGACCCATTACAACTAAGAAGAGATTTTAGTTCCAAAAGGGGAAGTAATAAAAGAGAATCTCTCTTCATTAAAGAACCAAGGTGTATTTCTTCTTTTCAACATCTTCATCATTCTCTGAATACAGCTCTGACCTTGCATTTGGCCCATGGAAATATGCCAAAGGAAAGTTAATGAATTCCAGATAACCTATTTAGGGTTATTTATTTGCATGTTTCTAAGCTTGTTCAACTGATATTAAACAAGCTATTTCGTAGAATACATGCAAGTTGAACCGAAGTGAAGCCTTTCAGGTTACACACAGAAAAAGCAACAGAGTTGATATAGATTTTTCACAGGTCACAGACAGAAAATAATGTTCTTCACTGTTGAGCAAAAGCATGCAAATCTCTGAATACAAATAAGCATTTCTGCAAGAGGAATTCATGTTGGAAATTCACCCCAACTAGTATCATTAAAGCAAAATACACCTCTTCAATGTAACACATGTGTCACAGCACCTGAGATGTATCATAACATAGTGACATATAGACTTGATGGATTGTATCAGGCTTGTTACTGTCATTTAAAACTCATCTCACACACTTGAATATAAAAGGATTACAATACTGGTATATTACAGGGTTTTCTTACCAGAATATTTAGTTGGATGGCACAACGCAGAACTTTGCTGGAGATACCTTGTCCTGGTTTCAGCTGGGATAGCATTAATTTTCTTTCTAGTAGCTGGTCTAGTGTTGTGGTTTGGGTTCAGTATGAGAAGACTGTTGATAACACACTGGTGTTTTCAGTTGTTGCTAAGGTGTGTTTAGACTTAGGTCAAGGATTTTTCAGCTTCTCCTGCCCAGCCAGCAAGAAGACTGGAGGGGCACAAGAAGTTGGGAGGGGACACAGCCAGGACAGCTGACCCAAACTGGCCAAAGGGGTATTCCATACCATGTGATGTCATGCCCAGTATATAAACTGGGGGGAGTGGGGCTGGGAGGGATAATCGCTGCTTGGGAACTGGCTGGGCATTGGTCAGCAAGCGGTGAGCAATTCCATTGTGGATCACTTGTTTTGTATATTCCAATTCTTCTTATTATTGTCATTATCATTACTAGTTTCTTCCTTTCTGTCCTATTAAGCTGTTATCTCAACCCACGAGTTTTACTTCCCCCCACCCCCCAATTCTCTCCCCCATCCCACTGGGTGGGCGGGAAGTGAGCAAGCAGCTGTGTGGTGCTTAGTTGCTGGCTGGGGTTAAACCAGGAGACACCTGTAGTCACTCTAGATGCCCAGCACCATGCAGAGATAAAAGATCAGGTCCCAACAGCTCTGCTGTTGTATTAAAGCAGCACAATATCCAATCCAGTCAGACCAAGCCTCTCAGCCACCACCTCCCCATTCTGAAAATGGTTGGTTTGCTTCTCTTCACATTTCTGTATTCTGTGGTATATACCATCTTCTGAGATTTAAAGCAAACACAGCCCTAGCCATTGAGCTAGTTGCAGGGGAAAAGAAAGAAAAAAATATTAAGTATTTCTCAAAAAAACAGCAAACCCTGCCTGCTGAGGTAAGCATCAGAGCACTAACCCCTTCCCCATTGTTCACCGTCACACCCAGGGGCAAAGATAAATTGCAGCAGGAAGGTTTGTCGAAGTTGATTTAAGAAGTTATTGCCCTCAGCTGTCGTTCTCACCCTCCTGTCAGAGATTACAATCCCCACGGCAGAGTCAGCAAGACAACCATATGCCTCCAGCTCAGCTACACTAGTTACCATGCTGTACATTAGCTTAATTCACTTAGATTCAGCATTTTTGGATAATAGCTTGATATGTATTCAAAAACATGAGACAGGGAGAAGCCACCAATAAACAACACAGAGCAAGAAAACAAGAAGGGTGTAACTAAAGTTCTCAGGAAACAATGACAATCATTGTATATAAAACGAGAACTGAAAAAAAAGAGGCAGCACTTTAAAAATCCATGGTAGTGAAAATCCACTATGAAATTTAGGTCCACTGCTAGCCAATACCAGAAAGATAAAAGAAAAAAAAAAATACTACCTCCCCAGCCCCCAAAAAAGAGAAACAATAAAGTGAAAAGTGTAATGGATACTTTCTGTTCCTTTGCAGAATGAAGCAAGATGCAATTATTCCCTAAGACACTGTTAAAGGAACCAAAAATTTCCCCATCTCTAGCATGTAGTAGGAGGAAATGAAGCAGCAAGTACTAAGTTAAAGACACTTCATCTCAATGTGTCAGCACAACTTTGTAAGTTTAAATTTTAGATGTACCATAGGAAATGGGAAAACTCCAAAGGAGGGGGCAAATGTCAGTACAACCTATTTTAAAAAAAGATAAAAAGGGAACTACAGAGATGTTCAGTTAAAAAAAAAAAAGAGACAGTAACTGCAGTAATGCAAGAACAAAAAAACTCATAAAAATGTTGATGCTAGAAGAGCTACTTATTAAAATATTAAAACAACAAAGAGCAAAATAAATACCCTGTTAAAATGATTGTTTATACTTAACATTTTTTTTAATTAAGGATGCTTGCATTTTCAGAGTAACATTGCCATTAATGGCAGTTAATTTGGGATGCCATGACAATGAATTATTGTTAAAACACTACTAACACATTCAGCATCGTTTTCAAAAAAATATATACAGACAAATAAATCTCTCTGCTTTTTGACAGCTTGCAGGTCTGGTTGATAAAGGTGAGTCATGCTAACACTTGAGTTTCTCTTAATACAGGTAACTTATCATTAAAGGATGCTTTGACCAAGAAGTTTGCCAAATAAAGGCATACATTACACAGATTAAAAAGTTGTCCCCCTGCCTGATCTCAAAATGTTGCTACTGGAAAGAAATCCACACAAAGACTATTTTGAACAGTCTCCTTTGGAACAATTCCTGGTTCAGGACTATTCAATTAGTTTTTAATGGACACTAAAAATGATAGAAAGTATTTGCTGACTAAACCTGGATGGAAGTGTGTTGCAGGAGTATCCAGTAACAAGGCACTTTACTATCACAACGTGGTATTAATCACTGAGAAAATGATCTTGGTCCTACAAGATGACTTGAATGCAGAAGTCTGCGAAGGTAGGCCATGTTCCCAGAGAAGAGGCACACATGTCAGAATGCAGCAACTTAAGAAAACATTTTAAATGACTGTCTCAAGCTCTCAGTACAATGCAGAGCAGGTGTGTGCATAATACATTAATAGGACTATTAGTAGAAACAGAGAAAAAATTTTGCATTGATGAGTACACTTTTATGCTTACCTTCAGAACGGCTACAAAAATACTGGAGATACACAAAGAAATTGCTACTTCATGGTTGTGTGTCTTCTACTTCATGGTTGTGTACTAAGACACACAAAGAATTATTTATTACACACTTGTTAACTTTGCTAGCACAGATACACCAAAACCCCCGGACTAGGAAGTTAAACAACAACAACGTATGTGAGGTTCCTCAGTATTTGGGTGACTTATCAGGGGATGAAGTGGACTCATCGTCATACGAGAACTTAAAATAAGACTGAAGTTTAAAGAAGTATTCTTTAACACATCTCATGAGCAAAATAAAGTTGTTCTTGTGAAAAGACAGACATCAACACGGACTTACCAGTACTTTCCCTCTTTGGAGGCTGTGAATCCCCCAGCTTCCTAACGCCTGCTCATACAGGTATGAGAAAAAGTATGTCTGCGTGTCTACAGCGTGTCCGCATACTCACCTTGATTAGTTTTAATAATACCTATTGACCCAGGGGCTTCCTCTGCTCACTCAAAAAGCTCACAATTCTCTGCCACAGGGCCCAACCAGTCAGGTGTTTTTTGAGTGGAGAAGGGACAGCAGCTTGCTTTTGAAGCATCAGACACCAGTTGCCAGCTGGAGCCTGGACAGGGTGGGCAATACTGACAAGTCTTCTTCCTCAGGACGAGCTTCTACGCACCCTTGTTCAGAGCAATGCTGGATCGCTCTGCTCCTGGCTGCACGCAAGCCGATTTGCACCATCCAGGTCTGGAGTTAGAGCTGTGGACGTGAAGCCCCTGGCCAAGCCAGGCTTCTGGCTGCTCTGTCTTCATGCTATGTCTTGCCCCAAGCTCCTAGCCCGGCCGGGAGCTGGAAGGGGCTTCTCACCAAAACACCCCGGCAGGAGTTTTGCTACTCCTTAGGGCTCAGTTGCTACCGCAGGATCCACAGTCCTGCTGGGGCAGCACGCCACGGTGACTGAAAGAGCCGGGGCAAGGGCCTGAATCTTTCTCCCTCCTCCTCCGCGGGCAGGACGCTCCTGAAGACCGGGCTCTCGCTCCCATTACGCGAGGGTCCCCTGGCAGCCATCTCCTTCTCTCGCACCCCCCCGGCATCCATCTCCCTCTCACCTCTGCCCCGTTCCCCCTCTCCTCCGGCCTCTGGCAACACCTTCACGGGGCCTTCCCCTCCCCACCCGCGAAGGCGGCCGGCACCGGGCAGGGACGAGCCCCAGCCCCCCGCCCCGGCCCGCCCCGCTCACCCGCGTCGTAGAAGGCGTCCAGCACCGCCGTCTCGCCGAAGTCCAGCTCCCCGAAGTTGACCGTGCCGAGCTGGGCCCCCTCGGCCTCGCAAGCCCGCAGCAGGCACTGCCGCGCCCCGGCCTCGGGGCTCCGCGCCCCGGCCCCCGCCTTGGGCGGGTCGTTCAGCACGTACACGGCCCGCAGGCACCGCGGCCGCGGGGCCGCCGCCTCCCCGCCGCCCGCCTCCGCCGGCGGCTCCGGCTCCGCGCAGGGGTACGCCGGCTCCGCCGCCGCCGCGCTGCCGCCCGCGGGGCTCTCCATAGCGGCGTCGGGGGCTGAGGGGAGGCGGGGGCTGCCGGCAGGTGCTCAGGCGGGGCCGCGCCCCATGGCGAACCCTCGGGCGACCTGAGGTGAGGAGAGGCGAGGCGAGGCGACCTGAGGAGAGGCGAGGCGAGGCGACCTGAGGCGAGGCGCGTCCCTCCGCGCAGCCCTTCCGCTCGCCTCCGCGGGCGAGCACGGCGACGAGGTGAGGCGAGGTGAGGTGAGGCGAAGTGAAGTGAAGTGAAGGCGGCCGGAGCGGAGCTCGGCACCGCCCCCCCGGACGGGACGGGGCGGGGCGGGGCGGGGCGGGGCGGGGCTCCCCTCAGCGGCCCAGCTGTGCCCGCCCGGGCCGAGCGGCCGTTTCCCTCCGCGGTGCCGCCGGGGCGATGGCGCCTCGGGGATCGCGTCACCCCGCCCGCCGCTCCCGCGGGGGGATCGCTGCCCTCACGGCTTTCCCGCGCGGGGCCCGCCGGGCTTGCACGCCGTTGGCGTGAGGCGAGCGGGCTGCCCTCGCCCACCACGGGGCTGCCGGGGGGGTCCTGCCCCTGCCCCTGCCCCGCCGCCGTTCGTTCAGCCGAGGGGGGCCGGCTCGGCCGCGGCTCCCTTCCTTCTCCTTCTCCTTCCCCTCCCCGGGGGAGCCGG
The DNA here is from genome assembly GCF_964188355.1 of Buteo buteo. Classification (NCBI taxonomy): domain Eukaryota; kingdom Metazoa; phylum Chordata; class Aves; order Accipitriformes; family Accipitridae; genus Buteo; species Buteo buteo. Next base: position 939,287 of record NC_134178.1, read on the forward strand.
CGGGGACCTGGGGCCGCTCTGTTTCTGGCGGTGCCTGCCGCTTTTTCTTCCCTCAGCTTGCTCTATCATAGCTGTTCCCCCCCCCCCCCCCCGATTCTTCTTTCCCTTATCGTTCAGACGACTTTGACCCCAGACAAGCCCTGTCAGAAGTTCGGACAACAGTTCATCCTCAAGCCCCTTCTCTCGTCTTTAAAATCTCCCGCAGTCGTGGCAAAATCAGCTCCTAGAAACTCGGTGGCAGCTCCTGGCTTCTTTGTAAGAACGGAACTAATCCTGAGCATCCCGTTCCCCAGCGCCTTTTTCCAATCAGCTGAACCGACGGCGGCAGCCCCGGCGTTGGCACCGCTCTTGGGCGAGCTGCTGCTGATTTACGCAGCCAGAGAAGGCGAAAGGCAGGCTGCATCCGGATAACGCTCTGCCTCGGCCTCGCACCCCGGCCGTCAAAAGGACCCCCATGCACCCCAGGGAAGTCGCGGCCTACGGGCCAGCGAAGGAACGGTGGAAAACTGCCGTCCTCAAGCAAATTTGTGTTTGAAGCAGTAAACCTGTCTGCAAAGGTTTTCCATCTCATTTTTCACTCACTGTGATGGAAGAGGTTTTAAACGAACAGCGTCCTCACCTGCTGCTGCAGCAGGGCGGCTCCTTGGGACTATCACAGGTTAATGTTTTTACCATGTGCTGTAATGCAACAGAAGCAACAACCAAAGGCTTACAGCTCAGTTTTTCCCTCTTTAGGTGTCTGGCACCACGGTTTGGTGGCCACAATAAGAACTGCAGCAGGCAGCCTTTCCAAGAAGCAGTCCGACGCGAGGGTGGCGTAGCACTGCGCAGCGTTCGTGTTTGCTTAGTGGCTCCTAAGGATTTTAGAGGGAATGCAGATAAATGATTTAAGAGGCAAACCTGTTTCTCACTGTGGAGAGTTTGGGGCAAATAAACTGTTGGGTTTGGTCCACAAGTTGGTTGTGTGTGTGTGCTTTTTTGACAAAAGCACTAGTCCGTGAGACTTTGGAGGAGTGATATACAATAGCCACCAGCGATACAACCCATTCCTGGCAGCTTTCCTCTTTAGGCAAGGGTCAGCCTTTTTAGACGACAGCTCTAACTCTATTAGCCTTGATCCAGTAATGCACCAATTAGCTGATGTCACAGGAGAAAAATCTAAATCTGCATTTAGAAGATACTCAGCGTGCACATTGAAGCCTCTGACCAACAAAAAGCACTAGCACAGACGTTTATGATCCTTCCCAACACAAATCCTACTTTGTATTTTTTGCATTATAAGAAAGTTTGGTTGAACAGCTGGTATTAAAACTTGAAATGAAAAATACAGTACTGGCAAAGTTAAGGGATTATTTGCACAGGAACACATTCATCTTACTCAAGAACGTTCTTGGGCTTTCAGCAACTAACATGCAAAAAACAAATTGCAGTTTAATGGGTTCAGAAGAGCAGATGCACGGTGTGGTGCTTTCTGTAATAGTGAAAATTGTCGAAGTGTCGATTTAGAGCAAATATGTAGGCTGGAATTGCTTAGCGGGATGTCTCTGAGACATAGTAAATAAGCCTTTTCTGCCTTCAAGAGGTTATCAAAATCTAGTTTGTTGTAGACCTAAGACGTGTCTTCTGGTTTAATTTTGCAGTTTTAAACATTTGGTACCATTTAAAATTGCTTGCGGAGAGCTCTGGCTCTTGGTCTTGAAACAAAGTGATAGCCTCTCAATAGATACTTTATGTGAGTATAATTAAGAAAAAGATATTTTCCCCTTTTCTTAATTATATTCACTTGTCCTCCAAACAGTATCCTCACTATTCCTTAGGCATTTTTCCTCACAAGCTGTCATGGTCTAAATACCCATTTTCAGTAGTTTAACCTGGTGCAATTTGTTCAGAGTTTGCACGCTTTTTTTGAAGCTCGAAAAAAGAAGTATTTTTAAAGAAAGAAGCTTCATTTTACATACTGCAACTGAATCTTCAGAAACTGTGGTTCAGTGCTGGTATGCCTGACATTTCCACTGAGCAACAGTATCTTCGGATCTTGCAAGTCACCTGAGTGCGAATAAATGGTAGATTCAGGTTTTGGGATTTTCAAACTGTTTCTGTGCAAACCAAAAAATGTTGAATCTGAAAGAAAAAAGTTAAGTCAAGTCATGAAATGCTCTTTCCTCTTTTGGAAATGTGGTCCAGTAATGAAGTTATAAAAAGAGCCACCCTGCCCCTAGAGCTGCTTATTCAAAGGTCCAGGCCAGAAGCGAACACTCCGCTTTCAAACACCTTTCCAAGACCTTTTGCCTTTGCACAGACCCAGCCTGACAAAACCAAACACAAACCCAAAAGGCCAGCATTTGCTCTTATACAGTAACATAAAGATGATGCCACAATTTTCTCAGGCAGCTCTTTGCACCTGTCAAATCCACTTAGTGCAGAATATTAATTACCACTTAGACCCCAGGAGCAACATAGCAATATGTTCACTGCAATTCACAAAGACAACAAGTGCTCCAAAGAAAATAGATGTCCTTGAAACCACCTTCCCCCCCCCCCCCCGCCTCCATTTTGCAAATCCCCAAGCAGCAGTTATTTCTCTAGACATAACTGGGCTAATGGGGAGTGAGTCCTTCCTTTTTTTCCCAGGGCTACAAGCTACAGTTCAAACTGTAAAGCTGAGCTCTAAACTTATAAAAGTTTGACTCCACAGGCAGATGTGCCACCTTTTCCCCTGATGCATATATAGCTACAGCATACCTTAGCTTCCCCTTTTTTAAAGAAAACACATGCAAGAACTAGTGGCATAAATGCCAGGCTGCAATTTTATGGCACTCTAACATTTTCAGCTAATAACGAGGGCTCGTCCTGTTTTACCCAGGTTCAGGGAAAGCCAAGATCTCTTGGTTCAGGTAAGCACCAAGTAAACCAGAAGACACCTAGGTCCATGGGGAACCTGTGGATCTGAGCTCTTCCAAAGTGCAAATCCACCCACCTGTGCCCCGGCAGTATTTCCCAAAAACTGCCGGCCAGCGCAGCATCCCGGGCATCCATCACACCCGGTGCGGAGATGCCCAGGAGCCCGTCCACAGGCACTTGGCACCGACCAGCCTCGCGCACGGGCGCATCCTTGGCCATGACCACCATAGCAAAGAGAAGGACTAAAAATCCCTCAACCTTTCCTGAATCTCTATCGATGCAGAGAGCTCACACTTTCTATATGGCTGATAGTTGGCATTATTTACATTGTTTCTCTCTATCAGGCAGCTAGATCAGACCAATTACGCAAGACTCGGGCATGTGCATTTATAAAGTCTGGTTAAAAACTTTGTTCTGATTTAAGTACCTGTGGCTCTCTGGCCTTCCTCACTCAGGTCAGGAATTGAGGAGCCAACAGCCAGCTTAGAGACAGAAGTTAACTCAAGTTCTCCAAAATGTAATCTTTAATCAATTAGTCAAACAGAAAATCACTTATCTCCAGCTTTCAACACATTTCAAATAACTTCTAGTTTATCCTTCAGATGGGAAAAAATCAAACCAGGCCCCCATCCAGAAAGACCTCCCTCAGACCCTGAAATTCCTGAACGCCCACTAAGATGACTAATGCTGGAGAAAACCTCAAGAAAACCTGGGGAAAGAGAAAACTTCCAACTTAGGAGGATGGAGTCCTCAACTAACTGTCTATATCATGTTGATTTTTAGTATTCAAGTACTAGATATGAATACTTTAATAATATCAGCCCTAGATTTCTTCACTTGTACAGCATCTTGACGTGATGAGTATTTTCTCTTTCGCAGTCCTAAACCTAACAGATTGCTCCTTGTGTTAGGTCTCTCTCCAGTTCAGCAGGTCCTAGGGGTGAGAAATACACATTTCCTTGAGGAATAAGAAGCAACTTCAAGAGGTCTGGTTTAAAATGTTTGCACGGGCAGAAGATTAAATACGCTTACTGGGCCCGATTAATTTTCCTGTTTTCAGCTTGATCAAAGTATCTTCGACTTCTGTATGTGTCATGGCTTGGTGCTTTCATTGCAGTAGTTCTTACATACTGTTTTAAGACAAGACTAGGTTCTCACTTTTAGCCTTTCTCAAGTTATTTCTCGCTGAAGGAATATTCATGATAAAGGCCACCTGAGTATTCACTTTGATTCCAGTTAAACAGGCTTGTTCTGTCTACTGATTAACAAAAGCCCAGCAAAATTGTGACTATGGCAGGGAAGACAACATGGTTATGCACACGTGTTGTACAAACAATGGAGAGGACTAGAATACGTGGTTCATTTTTATTCACATTTAGGCAATTTTTATATTGCTGTAGATGCCAGATACATGAGGATACATGGGGCTTAGAAGCTTAGCAAAAGCAAAGCCATCAATGCTGCTTAAAAGAATTTTAAATATCTGTGATCACAACGGTTTGGTATTACCAGTCGGGACTGTGAAAAGTAAAGGAATCCTGAAGAGGCAATAATTGCTTTGAAGTGACAAATAAAAAACTATAATCTGTTATGGCGATACTTGCTTTTATGATAGGTACTAGTGAGAACTCCATATATTTAAGCAAATACTGAGATTTAGTACAGCTTCAGTAAGAATCCTTAAATTGCACCCACATTTTCTTCTTGTTAAGGCAGTCAAGAAATTGCAACATATATTAAATACAAGCTTGATACATGAGGAAAGAAATCTACCAATGTCCAAAATAGGGGCCTTTTTTTTTTTTTTTTTAAATCAATAAGTAATTCACATTCATGAACTAGCAGTGTGAAAAGTCATGGGAGAAGCAGGAAATAATTGGTAGGAGCACAGCTAAGGCACCTAGTGAGACAGAGAGCCACCTTAGCCGTTCTGAAAAGTTCTGGCAACTATTTTCTCTGCTTGCATGATGCCCTTTCTTTGTAAGTATGAGCTTATTAGCATTGGGTCTGATTTTAATATCTGGGTTTGGCTAGGTGCAGTTCTCAGTACTTTTAATGATGGGACCTGAATGCACATAATACTTACTGCACACCAGTCTACAACTGGTCCTGGTTACACAGTGAGACAAGGTGCGATGCCAGCCGCTTCGTCTTCCTCCTTTGTCAGCTTGTATTACATTTATTCTTTGCTAGAGCAGTGCCACATGCTCGAGGCTATTAAACCCACTGCCAGATAACACGTCAGTCTTGTACAGTGAGAAAATTTTATGTCCAGGTACATTGTCACTCAAATGCAGCCCATTTTCAGACATCTACCTGCCAGTATGATAGGAATCATGCCTGAAAAGTTTTATAATGCTGTGAGACCTTCAGCCCATCATTGTGTCAAATCACATCTCTGTCAAAGCACCAAAGAGTTTCTTCCTGCACTTTGCAGTGAAAAACAAGTTAAATAATAACTCAGTTCCTGTTCGAATCCCAGACACCCGGAAAGCACAGAGCATTCCTGACCTTTTCATAGGAACCCCACATATGCTTTGCTAATAGCCTTGTAATAGAAACATCCACCTCTTCTTTGACTTGGGAAATTCCAAATAACAGCTGTTTGAAGAAAAGCGTTGAGCTGATGATAGCAGTAAGATTTCCAGAAGCAGTAGTAAAAGGTAATCCTTTTTGTTACCTGACAGCCTTCTTTTCTCTAGAAATTTAAATCCAGTTGGATAACTGTGAATGAATTCAGCATTGTTTTGGAGTGTTCTTAGCTGTTCACACAGCAACAGAGAAGTAAAACATAAGGTTATTACTCTGGCACACACACGCATGCAGGACAAACACCAGGTACTCTTTCTTACATCCCCAAATGAGAAGATCAGCGAGCTGCAGATTTCCACGTGGCGCGCACACACCACTGCAGCACGAAACCAGCTTGTGGAGCATCCCATTTGCTTTCTGTTTAACGGAGGCACAGCAACATCTCAGTCCAGCCTGCAAAAAGACCCCAGCCAGAGCCTGCAGAAGGCAACTACCTTACCCGAGCTGCAGCATCGGCACCTTCACGTGGGCAGAGGAGGTGGGCAGCCCCCCTCCTGCGTGTCACAGGTGCGCTAGGACATACGTTTCCAGAGCAGGAAGGTGTCCGATTCAAGACAAGAGGAGGTTTAGAGTCTGCGTTTGCTGCCATTTATAATGATGCAGGAGAAGGCTGAGGAAGCGTGAGGCCCGAGTCAGGGGATTTGGAAGGTGAGTGAAAATGCAGGTGGGAGAACTTGGGCTCACCCCAGACTTGCACCCAGCTGGACAGAGCGGTGCTGCTCCAGCTAGTGCATTGGTGACAGGTACCTGCTGCGCTGGTGACATTTGGGAGCTCTGAATCAGCACTTTGACTGAATCAGCCTCATTGACTTTAACATACCTCAGGTAGTCCAAGTCCAATATTGAAGCTCGTAGCCATTGCAGTAATGTGGCATCCTTCTTGCATTAAGAGCTCCCCGAGCACAGGTTACTGAAATGCATTTCTGAGGTGAACAGGTGCTTCAGGTCAGAGCATCAGAAATTTTCCGTTCCTCTGAGATCAGTGCCAGGCACGACTGCGTAAATACAGCACAAACATCCTGAACCTCCGGTGAGAGACTTGCCATCCATTAGCAAACTAGCTTTCTCCAGCCAACACGGCTTTTGCTGGGGTCTCAAAACCTATGTCATGTTTCCCCCTGCCTTGTGCTTTTATTTGCTAAATGGCTGCACCTGTGCTTCCAGCAGGGCTCAGTAAATTTGGCTCTTTGAATCCAGAGAAGCCAAATTATCTAGCAGCAGCAATTTCCATGCAGGTGCACCTACTTTTCTACTTATCCTTCCTTAGCTGCTGTTCTGTTTTTTGGTGGCTTTGTGCTAGGAGAAAGAACATGGTGCACGGATTGTGTGAACTGTGCTATCACCAGCACTTGTTGTGCCCTTCGCAATGAAAACCATCCCCAGAAGGGGGTAAGCCCAGGTGATGGGTCATCCTGTAGCAGGACAGATGCCCAGCTTAATTTTCACTACCTCTGAGAAGAACCCCAAAAGTGCTCTCACAAAATGCCAAACTCTCCATTGCTGTTATCCAAGGAGGTGAAGGGCAGCCTAATGGGTCCCTTTGCAGAAGGATGTTTGCCATTCACTAGCTGGGACGAAGCACGCAGGGAAGAGCTTGTCGTCCTGAGGAAAATGATCTTCCACAGCAAAGTGAAATGCCAGGTCTGGGAGCAGTGAAGTGAAGGGGTTTTACCAGGGAAAGTTTTGAAAACAGATACTTCTTTAATGTTCCGATATTCAAAATTGCTTGTGAAGCCTGGTCATTCTTACCTTATTTGCTTTGCCATTGTAATTTTCAAGTTTTCTCCTCCAAGAGAAACAGCCTGGCTGTCACGGAGTCAGGTGCTCCTGCGGACGCTTCGTACGCTAAGTAGCTCACAAAGTTCACGGGGCAGCTGGCTACCGTACACCTGGACACAAAAATTTACTGCATATACTTGTGTTCAGCCCTTTAGCATAAGACCCCTGTTAACATAACCCCTGTTAGCATAAGAACGGATTCATCTAACCCTCTTGCTCATTTACAAAGGGATTGTTAATTAAGTAACAGAACTTAATAAACACTTTGAATATTTACCATCTTATTTCCAAGTGTCAAGTGCTACGATCTCACATTAAGAAATACTTGCTCCTTTTAGACTGTTTTCTTAATAACCTAAACATTTTCCAAATCAAGAATTTGAATATTAGCATCCAAAGGCATGAGCTTGGTGTTTCACACCTGGCTTCTACACGTAAACAGAAGTCTGCCACAAGACTGGTGTGTGCATATTAATGAAAAGTCATTTTACACAACTCTTCAAACAACAATATTTAATCATTTCACATCAAAATAACTTCATAGCTCACCAGCGTTTCCTGTTTTTCTTTAAATACAAGCCCAAACATTTTTAAAAACAGCCATTTATATCCACAGGTTTAATGCATAATCAATCCTCTTTGAAAGGGGAAAATCCATGTGTTATGTGAAATACTTTCTATTACTACAGTGAAATGCAGCAAGAAGAGCTTATACTTCTACAAAATCTCTTCTCTCAGAATAATCAACATTCAAAACAAAGCATTTTCACAAAATCTTATTTAACTTCCTTTTACAAAGCATGATATGCTGGACTTCTAACTTCGATTTATAAAAGGACAAGTTAACATCTCAAAAGGATTAAAAAAAAAAAAAGTAATCTGATATAAGGAAACTCCGTGCCAAATTCAGACTTTTATTTGCAAAAAATGGAACATTTCTGAGATGTCTCTTATATTTCTGAGGTACAACTCAGGAATCTATACTTTATTTACCACAGATACAATAGTTTATCTCTTTCTGGGGATGCAATTAGGAAGCCAGAGCTGTTCATTTCTGGATATGTGTTCCAAATGTATGACTACAAACAGAATTCTTACTCCTTATCCCCCATTTCCTCCTGTTCTCCTAACTTTGCTGCTAACTTCACAAAAACCATGGAAGTACTCTAGAAATCTTTATTGCTGGAAAGCTATGTTGGGACTATCATTCTTTGTACAAAAATATTTTAATGCGGTTATTTAGAAATGTTAAATAAGGGCATTTCAGTGATAAAATATTTTATTAGTGCTTCTGTTTGAGTACACTGAGCAATGTATTGGGACTTTAACAAAAATTCTCAAGTTTCACTATCCGATCTGTCAGTCTCAGACACCACTGTTACAACAGAAGCAGATGCTATGGCAGAGGAAATCATCCCCCCGGTCAGGTTCTGTATTGCCAGTTGAGACCCATAAAGCAAGATTCGGGTACGGTGGAGCGTGTATTTTATGTATCTATGCATATCAAAAAGATTATGCGAACTCTGCCAACCACGTGTGAAGGTGACCAGCCAGCTGAACACTACGTCTCATCCAGCTCCTGGCAGGCAGGGGGGTTAGCCGTGATAACACGATATGCTGGCTGGAGGCAGCTCTAGCATTTGATGAGATGACAAATAGATCCTTTGTGTGTTTTGGTTTTTTTTTTTTTGTCACTCTGAAGCATCACCAACATCACTCACTCACTCACTCCACGCTATGCAAAAATATCCATTATTTAAATGCTTTGTATAAGCTCAACAGAGATTGCTGACAAGGTATGAGATACTCCGTGGCTAGTAAAGAACACACGAAACCTCAAACAAAAAAACGGGAGATCTTATTTTGAAAGGACAAAAGCAAACATAGAAACTGGAGGAAATGAAAAGAGCCTCAGGTTCACTAAAATGATGAAAAGAAAGTCCTGCTGCAAAACCAGACTGTAAAATGTATCAGTCTGTAAGTGTACAACATGACGTAGCAAACAATACCACGTAAACAACAAATGAAACAATATCACACGATAGAGAACTTTGTGCATGAAATAATACAACTTTTTATTCACGTTTTATAGATTACTTTTATTTATTTTTGCTTTAATAATGCATATTCTGTTCACTCTGTGCAAAATTGGGGACAGAGGCGGGCGTTTAAATCATCTAACGAAAATCAAGCGGACATGAACATTCAAGTTGAGGGAGAGGCCTATCAAAACCAGGAAAGCTAAAAAGCCACAGCTGCTCAAGACAAAGCTGCTCTCAGCTGCGCCCTTTTGTCCTGCCACCTCGCACAAACCTGGCTCTACCGACTGAGCAGCTGTACGCTGAGAAGGTGACCTCCGCCGGGCACGGGGACACGAGTCGTCGTGGTAGCTACATCGGGGAGACCTGGCTCGCAACCGGCTCCAGTCAGTGTGTGGCAAAGAAAGGCACAAATCATTGCAAAGACCGTATTTCTGTTGGTTTGTTTCCTTCTTGTAAATACATTTCTGTACACAACGTAAGTTTAAACTGTAGGGGATCTGGGGACATGAAATTGCATATTTAACAGAACTTAAAACCAGAACAAAAAGTAGGCTGTTCTACCTCGAAGCAAAAATAATCCCTCCAGCCCCAACATTAACATTCATTCCTGGCTATATGCAGTACAAACATTTTAAAATCTGTGACAAAAGACAATTAAAAACCAAAAGTCAAAATCATAAAGCTTGTAAACAGATAATCTGAAATACACTTTATTTATGGAAAAATATCATCAAAATAGTACCACTATGGACTAAACTGCCTGAGTTTTCATTTCACCTAGATCTTGAAGTAGAGAGCCTTTAGCACAAGAAGATCAATTTCAGTCACAACTAGTGCCGCACAGCACTGCTTCGGGTGGGAATTTTGTCCTCGTTGTTGGTATTTTTGTTGTGCTATCAAAAACTGTTGTGCTAATCCTTCAAATAAAGGGATGTTGAGGCAATTCTTAAATCATTTGGCACAAAGTTATTTTGGCTGGGGCATAAATTTGAGTCTCAGTCATGAAGAATAATGCAATATTCCACCTATCAAGTATTCACTTTGATTGAAGAGCTTTCTTTATGTCATTAACTTCCATCTGAAAAAAAACCAAACAACAAAACTGTGATGAAATCAGATGCTTTAACAAACTGAGGCACAGTTGGTGCTGCTTGAAAAGCACGTGTTCCATCTTGTCCACATGTGTCGAGTACGGGTTTTATACTACTCTTATTTCCACAGATTTCACAAATTGAGGTCACCTTCTCAGCTGCAGAAGGTGACGACTCACGGCTTCCTCCCCTCCGAGCCTGACAAGTGCAGCCATCGAATGTACCACGAGACCTTTCAAACTCTTTAAATTACAACTTTGACAAGCCACGCAGCTCGCTGCCAGGAATTACTTGCAGAATGAGCGCTGTGTTCGTGCACCAGCTGCTGCACTTACACCTGGCACAAGTAAACTGAACTGCTGACAGTGAGCACTGGTAGCTGAGGCGCAAAACCTGTCGTCTCTCTCCTATAGGGATGGTTCTTGCTGTAGGGACGGCGGTTGCCTTCTACACCCATCAAGCCTGGTCCAGGCACCTTAAGGGCTCTGATGGATGTACAGCCACGTGGTAAAGGATGTGGCTGAAACCGTCACCGGCCCTAGTTGTACACTTGGCCCCTCTGACAGAGACTGGAAACCCCGAGGTATAGGTATTGGATTTATTCAAACACACCCACAGTGCTCAGCTGCACCGTGGCGTCAAGGCAGTCTTCTTTAATGCATGGACTGAGAGCTGTGCTACCTTAGGACTATCGGAGCACTCTTAAACTAATGCAACTTTTCTTTGCTGAACTCTCATCTTCATGTAAAGCTAGTAATGCCACCTCGGCTAGCATCTGAACATTTACCAGCATAAGCAACATTTGAACTGGAGTAAAAGCATTCAGCTATGAGATCATCATTTTAAAACCATCAATACATGTTTCTGTATAAAGATGTAAAGCCATCCTTGGAGGTAGAATCCAGACCTCTGAACAGTCTGGTCTGTTAGACTAAATCAATAACTGCTGTCAAAAATGTTCATTGATTTTATCTGAATAAATTTCAATTTTAGCTGAACATGAACTGTGTGTTACTAGAAGCTGTACTCCTATGTGGTTGCACACATAAAGTCCTTTAGGCAGCCCTGGAGCACAGACATTGATGGTCCCCAGTTCTGCCACCCTTTTCCATGTTCCCAAGCACTTCACTGAGCAGGAACAGTCCAGGGAAATCACAATTCGATTTTCTATCCCTAGTACAAAGAAAAAGTAGTTGACCTATACCATAAAAATATAAAATATAATGAATACTAAACCACTTATCCAGTACATCAGAATAGAATAGAATGGAATGGAATAGGGGAAAGGACCCACAACAGTCATGTAGTCCAACTGCCTGACTAATTCAGGGCTGACCAAGTTAAAGCGTGTTGTTAAGGGAGTTGTCCAAATCACTTTCCCAAACCCAGAAAAGCAGTTGCAGCATCATTCCGTATCGAAGCAGCACAGTCAATGATGCTAGCAAAGGCCCAGCTCCATGATTCTCGCACAAGTAGGGCAGCGTGCTACCTGGCAAATGACTAAGCCAGCATGACAACATCTAGAGCTCAGGTACTATAGGAATTACGGCAGCAGTAACTGGGCGCTTCATCAGAGCACCTTCTTTCATATTGTTTAGGATGCTTTAGTAAAGACAACCTGCGTACAGTCTGTAAAGCAGACATAAAAATCTTGCTATATGAAATAATATTCCAAGCACATCAACGCTAAAAGACAAGCCTACTACAAAATATAAAGCCTTGAGAAAGAGCAAATAATTTAAGAAGACATGATTTCATTTGTGACAAAATCAAACCATTAGAACTGAGACTAGAAAATATCATAGTTCGAATCCTATATTGTGTTTCTTTTTTTTTGTGTGTACTTGTGCCAATAGATTTTTAGATAATTATCAGGCTTTTCAGTAAGAACCGAGTATTGCAATATATATGACACAGACTGGCAACACTATGAAGGGAACAGGTATATCCCTTTCAGAGATGTTAGTAGTTTTCGATTCACTCGAATCTAAGTACCTTAGCAGAGTTTTATGTCCCATACCCTGAGGCTAAATCAAACCTGGCAATACTTCCATAACATTATAAATAATTTAAGTACCTGCAATCGTAGACGGATCTTCTTTTCTTCATCCAACTCAGACAGCAACTGTTTAATCTCTTTTCTGTTAAAAGAATGCAAAAAAAGCTTGGAATGGAAACGATTAAACTAGTAAAATACAGAAGATCGCCTCTTGGAGACATATTTTCCCTGTTTCACCAGTTACCTTTTTTCCTCTGAACAACTAATTAAAGTCAGCCTACTCTTGTATACTGTATGCTATACTACAGACAAGTAAGACTCTCTATAGTAAGGACAGTACCCTCCACACCCCATGTGGCTCATGCATAATATATTTCCTCCCAACAGCCCTGCATCCACAGGCTTTGCTCTGGACTAGCAGTATCAACACGGCATCGGCACCCGGTTGCCTTTTTTTCCATACAAAATGGAGATGGATTGGCTGTTGGTGGGCTGTAGGAACGGGTAACACAAATCCTGCCCCATACTTAACCCCCTGAAAAGCTGTTTACGCCAGCAATGCAATGTAACCTTCAACTTCATTTAAAGACTTAACGATCCCCAATAGGGATTTGCTGTCATCCTTCTTTGTCGGGAAGAGGAACGTAGCTGTAAGGAGCAGACACTTTCTCATGTCCCCACTGAGTGATCTCACCGTAAGACAGAAACCAGTAGGTGGAAGCAGCCCTTGCGAGAAGGGCCGGGGAGACCGGAGGAGCAGGGGTCGGCCTCAGAGGCGAAGCCGTGGGGCTCGCTGGCTAGATCCAGCTTCAGCCATGCCCTCCCGCATCTTCTCCCAAACTCCCGGCACACCTCTGTTCCGCCACAGTCTCTGCACGCTGCTTTCCCTTTTCTTTTTCCTGCCCGGGCTACACACAACTGACGATGTAAGTGAAGGTTTAGCTTCCAAAACATTAAATATTCTCAGGAATAGCAAAAGCTACATGCCAGCCCCAGTTTCTTCTAAGAAATGAGCAGCTTAAAGAAAATAAAGATGCCCAACACTAAAATATTAAGATTCAGGGTCATAAACACAAAGGTCTTCAAATGTCCTAATGACAATTCAGTTACTTCTTTAGTAATATGAGCTTCATGGGAAAATGTGCTAACAGTCAAACAACAAATCGATTTAATAATTTCAGGAACTTGTAGTAATTCGTAGTACAGCTAGAACAAATGCACCCCTTATTACGATCAATGCACATGAGTTCCCAAATAGTTATTGGCAAATAAAACCACATTAGAACCTTATTCACCACTTATAGCTTGTAACTTACATTTTTCAACACCCCACAAACATCTGCTTATGTCATAACACAGGAAAAAAAAGCAGTTACAGATGGATAGTGCCAGTCTTTTTGCCTGACCTTCTCACCCCGAACATGTTCTGTCAGACAAAAATCACTCACAAACACAAAGGCACACTGTGCAGAGTAACAGACATGAAGGCAAGCTCAGGAAGGAACTGCCACCACCATGCATGGACGGATGCACCCCACCTGCAGTTTGATTTGCAGTACTTACTTCTGCTGGTCTTTCATGGTTTCAATGATGGTTCTTAGCTCCTTAATTTGTGTTCTCAGCTCCTCCAGGGCAGTCTGACCTTGGCTCAAGTGCTCAGTCTTTGGCTTTCCTTCAGTACCAAACAGGGATGGGGAATTTGACCTGTGGCCTGTTGTTCCCATAGCAATGGAGTGAAATCCAGGTGACGGTGAAGGGGATAGTGATGGCTGCACATTACTGCCACTAGCCAAACCTCCTGGTTTTGGAGGCAAGGAAGTTTTATTATCAGACACCTGCAACGAAAAGAGTAACATTTAATGTCTGGAGAAAGCTTTATGAAAATCAGACCTCTAACAAATATTAAGTGTTTTGCTGCTCTCTCATAATGTTGAAAGTCCATGTCAAACATGGACAGTTTTGGTCAAAGCTTAATAAATATAACAATTAGTCATTCTCTTTGTACATGTACATCAGAAGGGCTCTAGCTGGGATGCAGAAGTTCAGACAGCTTCGGTCAGGCTTTCCACAGTTGCTACAACCAGTCAGCAATAAGTGTTTCCAAGATCTCAGACCTAGCAGTGAAATGAACCAGGGAGAGACGCTCAGTGTTTCTGTCAGAAGTTTGTGAGAACATACCTACACCCATGGACGTCTCCTGCAGAGCACAAAACTGCATGACCAAGAATCCGAGTTGTATTTTTTTGCACATTAAATTTATGATTGTCAACTAACCACTGAAGGAATCTTCAACATCCAATGTTTTTTTAAAAATTAAAAAAATATGTTACACGTTGCCCTTAGCATTACAAAAATAGCAAAATATTCCTTCAGTTTGCTTGTTGGTATGATATAAAAAGAAAAACAAAATCCCATGGCTTCAAAATGATAATGTAAGAAATACATGTACTGTACTGTCCTTTGTTAACCGAAGCTTCTGTGAATCCCCATTAACTACCAATGGCTCTTTATTCCTCCATAAACTTAACAGAAAAACGCAGCATTAACCGAGTTACCCTGGAAGCATGTGGCTGTAGCTCAGAAGGATCCCATGCTTCTTGAATTGCAATCCAGTGCTCTACTTATTAGATAAGGCACAGAAAATCTGAAGTCCATCTACCATACACCACCACCTACTTCACTGCATACACCAAAGTGTACAAGTGCAGTTAGCACAAAGGCAAGTAAGGTGAGTCTTAATTATTTATCATATTGGTTTTTGGCAATGTTAATGTGTGCATTATACGACAGCTACCAGGAGTATCTGAAAATCTGATTTGGCTGAGAGTAAGAAAAAGCACTAGGCAGCCCTCCAAGTCTATCTCGGGAAAAGAGATACTGAAGTTGAATAGCAAATAGGGTAAGATATTGAGAAAAAATGGTATGGGAACGCAAAGAGACATTGTAAGTGAGGACCTGGGGACTGAGGTAGTGGCATTAGCTGGACAAGGTAACTGAGAGAAAAGTTAGTGGTCAGATGAAAATTAGGAGAAAGTGTGATGGGGAGGGCAGAGCAAGATCCACTGAGTTCTGCAAAAAACAGTCTTCCCTACTACAGGAGCGTGATTGAGTACAGAACCTGTCCTGGGCAAGCACTGCATAAAAAAAGTATTCTGCAGAAAAAACGGCACGACCACAGAAATAAAAATGGCATTATAATCACAAGAAAGCTGAATCACGCCAGTGGCTTGAGTGGTTGACTTCATCACCTTAATAACGTTCTTTTCACATTTTTTATGTATGTGTGTGCATGTGTGAGTAATGTGTACCTATAAATGGATCTTTCATACATAATAATCCTTATATCAGTAGATGCAAATTTCCTTTGGATTGAAAAGAGACGTCCGGCTGAGTTCAAACCTGGAGCAAGCGAGCAAGGCACAACGGGAGTCATCCACTCTGAGCCCCTTATTCCAGCGCTTAACTGGCTATCAACGTTAAAGCCTCTAGCAGCTACTTTCTGGCAGCAGTCATCTTGTTTTACAGGAACATCTACACCCTTGGCATACCAGCATCTAATTGACAAATGTTGGCCCAAGAGTATTCCTTAACGCAAGGGCTCCCAGAAGAGGGAGCTATGTAACAAAACATTATCCTCACAACTTGATCACAGAAGTGCGTGACTTCATCTTTCAAATACGTTTGTTACACTATTAGAATGTAATAGTTGTAACATTAAAGGTATCCTTATGTACTAAAAACTAGCTCCAACCTCTGAAGCCTGATCTACACACTCCTTCTGTAATATTTGATCATCCTGTGGTTTTCTACCAATACACAGTAAAAATGGCAAAAGCTTATAAAATGAACACAATTATACCAGCATAAAAAGCAATTATACTTGCAAATTTAAATCCACATACTATTAGAGTGGGTCAAAGAGTTGTATTTTCTCTGCTTACAGACTCTTCTAATGTAAACTCAATTTACAGCTGCAAAAAAAGAGCCTTTGTTTCTAAAATTTAGTTCCCTAGCTTCTCTGATTCTGTGAAATGTATTTATACTAGAAAGATTTTTTTCACAGTATGGTTATGGAGACACTTTAACTGTGCAATTCACTTTAGATTTGCATTTCAAACACAGAACAATCTTTAGTAACCCTGACTGTTGAATTAAATTAAAAAAAAAATAAAATACTGTTTTAAAAAAAGAAGATGCACGTGATAAGGTTAAGCAGAGGCATTCCAATTAACTTACTTGTGATATTGTAACTGTTCTTGATTTCCTTGACGCTTCAATAGCTTTGTGAGTAATGGAAACATGTTCCTCCTTCTCGTCTTCAGGACTTGGTGAGTCAAAGAAATCAGGGCTTGAAAGGGATGACTATGTAGACAAACACGCACACCACAAGAGAGGGGGAAAAAAAAGCAGGTATTTTCATTGTACAAGAACTTAATGAAGGAAGAAGAAAAGCATTTATGCGGTGAATTTTTTTATTTTTTTTTTTATTTATCATTTTCAAAGTAACAATACGTAAAATCAGGACTCTCCCTCCCCCTCACCCCCCTTTTTGACATCTTATTTTCAAGGCTAGAATGCTTTCAAAGCATTCACGAAATAAGCTACACTCGAGAGTTGGATTCAACATTAATTTCCACCCTTGCACCGCGTTACAAGATGAAAGCAGCCTCCTGTCCACAAGAAGAGCTGCACCTCCCCTGGCGAGGACGCCGAGCCGGGTGCTGCGGGCCGCCAGCTCTGTCCCCGGGCAGCTCTGCCGTGGCCGTGCCCAGGGCAGGGCTCACGTGGCTGCTCCCCTCGCACGCTGGTGGCACGGCAGGGCTGCCTTGTGCACAGCTTCTTGGTAAAAGAGCAAACGGGGAAGGTTCTTTCCGCCCCTGGTTCCTTCCCCCATAGGTTTGACAGGGGAAGAAAAACCTTTTTACTTGTCTTTTATGGGTCTGTATTTATGTACGTGGTCAATTTTGAAAGCTTTCTGTTTTGTGTTCTATTAGTTTCACCACAATCCTTTTTGTTTCCCTCCACTCTGTTTTTCTTCAGCAACATAAACAGAGGTAACCGTCAGTAGTTGTTCTCATTCTGATATTCCAGAATGTAAAAAAGCACGGAAATGAACAAACCCCAAATCCCAAAGAAAAAGACACTGAAAAACTAAGCAGTGGCTTCCAAAGTATGGTTTATGAGACCAACTGGTCTAAAGATACATATTAGAGAGTGAAATTTGAATCACCCTTATATTTACAATTGTGAGTGTAACAAGAAGAAACACATGATGGCTCAAGGAGAGCCGTTGTAGGCTGAAACGGTCTGTTTGTCCTCAAAATCTGGTGAGTATTCTAGAGAAACCAAGGGAAACACCTTCAAAATCCTTAATACTTAGCACAGCCTAGTTTATTCCAAAGATTTTTACAAAGGCTTTTTCTGGCCTCAGTCATGGCTGGCAAGGAATACTTGGCAGCACCCAAATAAGGGGGTACAAATCTTATGAGGGAGGGAACGTTTTAAACATCAGTATTCAAAACACTGGCAGCCTTTTGACACTAGTTTTCCTGAGCTGCATCTCTCTGCCTCACTGTACATGTGAAGGAATGGCTGTGCAAATGTAGTAAAACCACCAGGGAACACAAATAGGAAGGGGGGGAAAGATCAGAAAAAAATATTTTTAAAAGAAAAGGAAAGTTAACTTACAGACGTGAGAGACTGGGAGGGTGGTCGCCTGCCAGTAGCTTTTGGTCTGGTTGTGGTTGGATGATTAAGCTTCTCAGCAATTGGTATTACAGAGTCAAAACCTTCCAAGTCTTAAAAATAAAACAGAATTGATTTGGTTTGCTGGCAATTGTCCTCAAAGGGAAAGAATCACAATTTTTTTCTAATTTCAAAGAAATCAAATCCCATTTTCCCCATTGTGTCACAGTGTTCTGCACACACTAAGCCACCACGATGGCACTAAAAAAACCTGGAAGTCAAAGGCAGCTGTTATCCAGTCACCCTTGCCAAGCACAATTACCCTTCCACCTCAAACACAATAAAGCGGAGGGGGAACGTATAGGGGAGCCTTTGGCTTTGTTTTCGGCATAGTGAAAGCTAAATGACAACACGGGTCCTGTGGCATGGAATAAACAGTTTCAAAATTTCCATCCTGCTATTAAAGGGGTTAGCATTTTTTTTTTTTCCTGAATAACGGGAGACATAAGACAGCGCACGCGCTGCCTCAAGACCTGTACTGTCAGCGCTGCACCTGCAGCCATTGCCTAGGGGAGCAGGGAATGCGGATGGTGGAGCTGGACGTGATCCGCAGGATCCCGGACACCCGCAGCTGGAGGCAGCACCGTTTCCAGTAGCTGTGGGTGAGAGGAGTATCTCCCTCCAGTAGTCCGGAGGCTATGGTAAGTAAAAACTCTGACAGGCTCCTGAAGCTGTACAGGGCCCAGGAAAAACAGGTCTGCTCCAATGTGGTACTGACCATCTTCACGGCTAGCGAAATGCACTGGGGAAGTGTTTACTGAATACAGCCACGTGCTAGCATGTTTACATGAAAGAACGATGCGGAGGCTGAAGGAATACTCCAGCTCGTGATTACGTGCCTGAATCAAATGGCTTAACACCATTCATCTATTTTTATGGGTTATATCAGTTTCACTCACTGCCATTTCAAAATGCCCTACTGCATATGTTAAGCAGAAATGAGTCAGAAAACATACAAGAGGTATTTTTGACAAGATAAATCAAAATTCTGTAAAATTACTTTCAGACGTGAATCAAATACTGGAATGGTATTCATTATTCAGAGACTATTTTTCATTGCACACATGCAGGAAGAAATAGCTTTTAAGTTAATAGTTATAGATATTGGGCACTTAATTTTCAGAACTGTTACAGAACAATGAATCTCTGGAGACTGAGCTTTGTTGCTGTATTACGACCATCATACAAAATTGCACAATGGAAAAACAAATGAATTAATGGGCCTATGCAATAAACTATATGTACTGAAGGACACTTAAACTGATTCCAAGTATTCATGATTTGGCAGCTGGGAAGTAAATGGGATCAGACATTCCTTATTCAGCAATATTCTTCTATCTCTGGGAGATAAAAAAACAGAAGAAGGAAAAAAGAGACCTCTTTCAATAGCCCTGAAATAGTCTAAGGTTATTCACCTCCACATACTACTCTATTTTTGGAGCAACTCTTCCTATTTATAACCAGTGACCCCACTGTCCTCTACCAGGTATTTTTCTCATTGCTTTTTTCCTTGACTGTTGCAACCTATGTCCAAAGGTAGGTCACAAAGTCTGTCAATGGGAATTTGGCAATCCAAAGCCTCAACTGTACCTGACATGTCAGGTGGGGCTGCAGTGCTTTTCAAGTAGAAATGAGCTAGCATTATTAGCAGACTGCACAAAACCTATCCGGAGTCCTAAAGAACTTCAGAGTTTCAGGAGAGGAGAAACGGAAGTAAAAATTTATTTTCTGGGGAAAAAAAATGCAAATATAAGAGCTGGTTTCCAGTAATATCCAGTTTGAAGCTGACACATGAGGTGATAGCTAAATGACTTGCTTAAGATCACACAGCAAATCAGTGATGTATTTTCATACACTGTCTTAATTTTCAGCACTGTGTTACTTTAAGTTGCACAGCAAGAATATATTGCCATCAAAAATATACACTCATCTATAAACATGTGAAGCTCATACACATGAGTACAAATGGAGGTGGAAGCAATCCTTCCATTTGTCCCAGCCACTCCTTCCCACCTAACTGGTTTTACTATTTTTGTTCCTGGGCTAGTTTTAATGCGGCTCATTTTCCAAGAGCATGTGCCCAGCCACACAACTACCGATGGTGAAGGGAGGATCGGGATCAGTACCAGAGGACTGATACAAGCTGCTAAAACTGAGAGGAAGGGCAGGCTCCAGCTTTGCGGGGCAGCAAACTGGCTGGAGTCCGGCTGCAGCCTGGGAAGGCTCCAGTGCGTGACTTCCCTCTCTCTGTCTTGCTGCTCCCATGGTACGCACCACTGTCCCTTCTTCTGTTCTTACAAAAGGTAAGTATCTACACTAATATGGAAAACAAGCAAGGAAAAAAATAGTGAAGGCATTAATTCAGTGTGGGGGTTTGGGCTTAAATAAACTAATAATTACCTAGAGTTCTATGTTTGATCAGAATAGTCAAATATTCACGTTTAAATTGTAACATGTATCAATACACAGACAGTGTAGGAATTTGTGTCCTTGAGACCCATGAGTGCTTGCAGATAAAATCTGCTCCACACATTTTAAGAATACCATGAAAGATGAACAGTTCTGTGCAAAGCTTCTATTATCAAGAAATATTGGGAATGCTCCATTTTTTTCCACTTCTGAATGCATTTCTGATAGCTAGAAAAACAAACTAAAGCAGCCTATACCTGCACTGAGTTTTAAAAAAAAGAACAGAGCAGAGGTTGGAAAGGCTCCACAGGTAGAATCTGCTGCCAAACTAGTGAAATCACAGCCATTCAGCTGATACTATAAATGAAATTCTATTTAAGTGTAAGGGACAAGGTACAATGCTAAAATAGTAAATCCATTTCCAGTACTTCCATATGCCCTTTATCCGCCCCCCCCCCCCCCGCCCCATTTGTTCTCCTTATTTAGATGTGGTTCTTGCTCCCAAATCCGCTCTGCATCTAAGGTTATCACCACCTTCCACAGTCATTACCTATGAGGTATTCATTCAGGAAAAGTCCCATCTAGTAAACTGGTAACTAGTCAAATGAGGCACAGAACCACTCAAGAGACCTCTGCCTTACTGTCATCTATACTGTAGGTTCAGTAATGAATTCACTCATACTGTTATTTGATTAATTTTTGCTGATGGAAAGCAAGGTTATATGGGTGTGACTATATTACTCACTAAGGTCATTAAATGCAGAGATTTGATTTTAGTTTGTATTTCTGTAGCTATCAGAAGTTGGGAGCTTAAACTTACATACTAAACAAAATGTAAAACCTTCCTGAGCCGGACCAAATGGATCGTCGTTAAAAACAAAGTCCCATCTACTGTATTCACAGCCATGTTAACTGCCAGGAGGGCAGACCTGAACTCTGCACTGCTCCAGCTTTCTCTATGTCTAGTAATAATAAACAGTAAGGAAGGTTCCCTTGAACACATAGAGGGCACCCATCAATTAACAGTGCCACTCCCTAATTAAAAAATAGTTGATACCTATTCTGCAAATAAACAGATGCATTCATCATTATTACTGTCTCACTGATCAAGCTGGTAATTCATGAAGTAATTCATAAGATGGGAAGAAAGACATCAGAGTAATTCTAATATACTAGTGTAGTACACATAATACAATGTCTGGCTTACTGAGCAAACACATTTAATGAATATGAAAAACATTAGCTGTGCAAGAATTATTCCCTGGTATCCTTCCAAGCCAGTTAAGAATAGGATATTTTTCCCCATTGGTAAGTTCATTTGGAGACATGGTTATTTAAAGGATGGTGATGGTGTTTTTTAAAAAAATGCCCAGATCCAGGAAAACAGTTATGCAAGGAAAACATTCTCAGCTCATTAGACTTGCACCTTCTTGGAAAATAACCTTCAATTGACCCCCCACCCTCCCCCAAAAAACCCCAGAAGGAAAAAGTTAAATGTTTATGCTTCCTTCCTTACCCCTTTTACCCTCTGCATTTACTGTTCTGGCAAAAAATGTGGCTAGGCCTTACCTTTATCTTACGTTCAGGTTTTTTAGTCTTTGGGCAAAGTAATTTATACATAATGAAGACAGAAAGCTTTCTGAATTAGCAGAGAGATTTCACCTTGAGAAAACTGAAATGGAAAGTGATGGATAATAGCAGAATCAAGACATTCAGAATGCTAATGACGAGGCGTCATAGACCAGAAATACAGCAGGGCTGGAAGAAATGAGGCAAAGGTGGTGTTCAATTCATTTGAAGAAGATAATGTCACAAAAGCCACAGAGACAGATTTCATTTCATAATCATTTTCAATACATTTAAAAGATTGACAATAGGCTTGTGAAGTGGTATGTATACTGTCTTTAAATGCAATACTCCTGAAAGCTATCAAATGAGACAGAGATACTGCAGACAGAATCTTCTGCACTAATGTCCATTCAATACATAGCCCTAATTAAAAAGCAGCTCAAACAATAATCTGAATATTACTGGGAATTTTCAGAAGGCCACAATTATTTTAGCTACTTCAAGTGCTCAGATTCTGCTACCCTCCCCATGCTGAACAGCATCGTACCCTTCAAGGAATACAGCCATGCTCCTGGCCAGGGTCAGGGCAGCAGAATCTCGCCCGTAATGAATTGCAGACTCTTCTCTGAGATTTGGGTAATGCACTTTTAGCAGGAGGGCTCCCTGGCTGCAGGGTTACTGTGTTCAGGAGCGTAACAGTGACGTGCCGGGGAGAGCTGCCCGCATGGTTCTTTGCTCTGGAGGGAAACAGCTTGGCTCACCTGGCTTCCCTGGACAGCAACTGGACAGCCACCTTTCCCGAAGTGTACGGTTATCCTTTCCCATTTCGACCCTGACTTTTATCGCTTTACTAGCTGAATGTAGAAGGCTGCCATAATGAGCTTTCCTAAGCAGTTGCCAGTGCCCTCATAAGGATTTTATTTTTAACGATTCAGAAGATGCCAAGAAAGAACTGAAAGGTCAAGAAAACTGAGCTAGAAGAAATGGATATGCTGTTTTCAAGCACCTCAACTTGACACACTTGGAGAACGATTTAAATTTCTGGTTTACTGCCTTTTTCTGGACCCTCCAGGGCAAGAGATCTAATTAATTTACGTAATGGACCATTAATGTATCCCTGATTACAATATTTACAATTCCCAACTATGTTTATGGGTGATTTTGATTCACTGACATAAATATTACAACTTAACCCAGTTGGGTAATTCTGCTCCTTTGCTTCGCTCTACTAAAATGAACATGAACAGCAGCATAGAAAGAAATAACTGCTTTAGGCAGATTTCGGTCTTCATTATACGAGTCACATTTTGTCCTCCAACCCTTATATTTACCAGTATTTTCTTTCTTCCAACTTTTACTCTGTGTCTTCAGGCAAAATAATTATGTCTCTCAGTATAACAGCCTGTGATTTAAGGACAAACCTGCTCCATTCTATAACTTTTTACTGGAAATATTCTCCATCTTTTTCCCTCATGTGGGCCAAATCTTATTAGATCACTTGTTCTTCCAGTCAGAGGCACAAGAGCAATCACCTCCTCTAACAAATATGAGCACGTTACAGCTCTAGAACAACTGCAAATACAGATCAAGGAAACATGATATACTGAAGATTTTTTTAATCTGTTTGTTTATTAGATATTTTCAAGTCAGGGTTTTTTAACAACTCTTCCAGGCAAGTTAGCTCTAGCCTTGGAGGGAGGGACAGAAAAAGATTATGGCTAATAACATGGGTTTGGCCAGTTCTCCATGATCCACCAGCAAATGCGCTGAAGATTAAAGCCCAAAGAAATGCTGAAAAATGGACTCATGTTAACCAGCTTTCAGGGAATCTCTTAAGAAAATTCATACCAACACTATATGTTTCAGCAGGAATTGATGAAGGCATATGTGCCTTACGTTAGCACTGATAAAGATTATTAACTGCTTTCATAAATACTATGCAAAATGTGTGAAGAGCCAGGAAAAATATTGGAAAGATGTTTCTGCTTGGCTCTGTGTGGGAAGCGCCTGTGCAGCTCAGTCTTTTTGCAAAGCACAGAAACTGCTTCTTGTGTGGATTAACTGAGGATTTCCACAGTAGACGTATCATTTTTATTTCTATGTGGCTTATTTTTTAAATCACTTAGCTTAAATCCATATGATTTTAAGTGTTAGATGATTTCAAAGCAAACCTATTTTGGATAGACAAGACTTGTTTCAGGATTGCAGGATTCCAAAGTGTGTGTGTATATATAGTTAAAAGACTTAGGATTAAGTTACTTTCAGTGTAGCCTATGTTGCTTTAGAAGCATTTTAAACCAAGCTCAAAAAGCCACTGTCAATCTAGAACAGTTGTTGGTACATAAGACTTTACAACAGATGTAACTACCATGATTTAACAACAGCAATACTGGAGACAAAGTCTGGGGTGACATGACCGTGCGCTTTCCACTTAGAGCCAGTGAGTGCTCTTCAAATTTCTATGTTTTGTGGACTTTTTTTTCCTCTTTCAGACTAGAGAACCATCCTAGCATGTTGCTAAATATTTTTGTAAGGACATCACGACGAAATATATCCATTAAACTTTGCGATGACACCATCTGTCTGAAAGAACAGGTTAATGAAACCACAGCATTGACAAACAGCGCCTGCAAACTGTACATGTCACTTAACATCACTAAAATTTCCTATGGTACAATAAAATAAACTACAATGATTTCTTGTTTCAATGCTATGGTGCAAGATCTTCTGTCACAATAAACTCAATTTCAAGTTTTAGCTAAAAATAACCCCTGTAATAGCCATGTACACATTAGGTGTTCTACAAAATATTTCTATTTGTACTTGTTTGTTATGCATTGTCAACTAAAGCAAAGACAGGACAGACAAGAAATGGAAAAAAAAAAAGCCTTACCCTCATGAAATGAAGAAAAGTTACCCATGGCAAAAAGATGTATAGAGGAAAAGCTGGATGAAAGATGTGTGGAAAAGAAAGTAAAGGCATCACTGAAAACAGGGAAAAAGAAAACAAAAGAAGTGAGGAGGAATGGGGAATGGTTCCTCTTAAATAATATATTCTGAAGGCTAGTTTTCCAATGTTTTTTTGTAAGGATTGTGGAAAGAAGCAAAGGCATGAACAACAGTGGCAATAGCTGCCATTGTATCTACAATCAGCAGTGATGTTGCTGAACAGGACTTGCTCTTGTCAGTACAGATTGCAAAACTGTAATCAGTGCTGTATTATCATCAAGAAATTTAAATGTCAAGTCACAACTCTGCAGAACATGCTAGTGAAATCAGGCCATGCGCTAACATCTACATAAAAATCGCTTTTTATATATGCAGCTGACAGGATGTTATGCACAGTATTACACATCACCTCAGCCTTGCTCAAGCATTTGTGACTCTCCTGATCGGTGAAGTTGGGTGAGAATGTTTTCAAAGGTATTTTTAAAAGGGTGGGGTTTTCTGGTTAGACAAGACTGATCCACTGGTGGAATGTTACTGAGAAAATAAATAGAAAAATGCCATTTCTGAAACAAGCAATGTTTAACACACTGATCTAGAATAAGGGGCCTAGACAGCATACAAGTTTTGACCCTGGATTCCCCAATTCCCCTCTGCGTACTGCTTCTCAGTTGTTGATGGAATTACTGGTTTTGTTGTTGCTGATCACTTGTTTGGTTTCTGGGAGATGGCACAGGGATGTACAGATGGCACCTGTACCATCTCCTCCCTCATCGTAAAGGTTTTGGCCTCATCATGATGAGGGAAAGGAACCAACTTAGAAATCCTTTAAACGCTTTCACAGAATGGAAAACTGCTCTCCATCCAGCTTTAGTATGGTTTGCTTTTATAATCAAAACTGTCTCTCCAGTGCTTTTGTACATCTCCCTGCTTTGAATGAAAAGCAAGAGCTTTAGGCTGGCTATAGGACGGAGAAAGGGACAGCCGTTAGATAGCCAGCTTAACATTGCTAGTGTAGAAAAGCCAGGAGAGTGCTGTAGAGTTCGTTTTCCGTTCATGGTTCACCATCAGGACTTAGCCTAAGTGTGAAAGAGGGTGAGGCAACTCGTGACTGACTGCTGCTTTTTTCCTCTGGCCCCCCCGAGAGCTCTGAGTGCCCAGGAATGGCGTTGGGGCTAATTGCGGAATGAAGAGGAGCCCGGTACCCAGAATGGTCGTACACCCGAGCTGTTGCAAAGGCCATCTACCTTCCATTTTCTTCAAAGGCTACTGCTAAGCCCCACCTCGTCTGTCACATAGGTCCACTCTAATTCGTGGTGTCAATTTGGATTACTGAGAAGACATCAAACCACTAGACTTAATCAGATCCATTTTGTCTGGAAGGATGAACCTCAGAGAAGCTGAGGCTGTCCTCCCCGCAGCGTATATCAGACTGGGGCAACACCAGTAACATGTGCCACAGTTAAATATTACTATTACCTGGACTCACGCTGCCTGATCCATCGAGTGTTTTGAAATACACTGGGACAACTCCACTCGCTCATCCATCATTTTTACTAATAGCTCAGTTAGCCACAAGATTTCTCCAACCCATTGTTCTCTTTGTAAAAAAATAAAAAATCTAACACATTTATCATAAATCTTTCCCATTACACTGCCCCATAAACTGTCCTAAACTCCAAATCTCTCCTCATAGTAAAAGACATTAATCCATTGGGAATTGTTTTGGCTTATTAAGTTTTAATTTATTGCTCTACCCCCTCTTAAAAGGCTGTTTATTGCTTTAACAATATTTTACATGAGCCATCAAAAGCCTCCTGAAAATTCGTATCAGTTACGATCTTTGGGTCCACTTTCATTCCAAAATCATCACTTATTTCTTTTTTTCTTCTAACGAGTTGTCTAAGAGGCCAGAATGACATGATTTGCCCTTGGAAATGCCATTCTGGTTTGACCCTATCAAGTTATACTTATCTAAGTATTCACACTATTTTATCCTTGGGCTCAATAGGTTCCCCTTGTTAGTGGTAACAGGAGGTCAACAGCTAACCCCTTTGCAACATGTTGTGTACGTGGCTTGGTTTATGGACTCTTGTTGGCTCCTATTCTCCATTAAAAAAAAAAAAAAAACAACAGACACCCCCCTCCGCCCAAGTTCTGGAAATGAACAAAAATTATTATAAATTAAATTTCCTACCTCGCCTTTTATAGCATGTTAAAAAACCCCAGAAAAATACAAACCACTGTAAGCTTTTGTCCTGATAGTGATTCCAAGGCAACTAGCACAAGGATTAAAAAGGTTTAATTCCATCGGACCACCACATGCTGTCTGCAGTCATAGCTTTCTCTTTCCAGCAAGCAGAAGCTTATATGCTTTGAAGCAAATTTGTAAACATGAGTAACAAACACTAAATGGTAGAATTTGACTGCATTTCCATACCATTCCTTTATATTAATCTTTACAATACAAACGTTCATGCAATTTATCACAAGCTTCCCGCTCTCCATGTTTATCCCAAATGAAAATCTGGAAAAGAACATACTACTTGCTTCTCCAGAAGAACTTTACTATCATAAACCATAGCAACAGCAGAAGGTTAAACAAAAGCAGACATATGGATGCTGAAAAGCTCATAAACCCCTGTGAAATCATTTATATGATTTCACACCATATTTTATTGATACTTTGCAATTAAAATCCATCTATAACTTAAAGCTCTGCTTTCAGGTCCGAAGAAAAGGCAGGTTTGGCTGTTGAAGGTAGACTATTTTTCCGAGACGTTTTACTAATAAAGCAGTCCGGGTGGAAACCACCACACCGACAGAGCGTTTCACGCCGCCAGCCAAAGGCGGCGAGGCAGCGGGACGCGGGGTACCCGGGTCTGCCTTTTGCAGAGACAGGGCTCTCGCGGCGCAGCTGCGGCTGCGGAGGAGAGCGACGGCGGCAGCTGGCACCGGCCTGCTCCGACGCCGAGGTGGAAGATGGCTGTCTGTCGCGGATTTTCCTTACAGCCCCGGGGCCGGAGCACCTTGCTTTCCGAGTGCCACGCACTGCAGCACCGGCCCCGCAAACACCTCTCCTGCACTGCCAGCTTGGGGAGGAGGGAGGGTGAGAGAAGGAAGAAAAACAACCTATCGGTGCTCCTTTCCAGGTGATTTCCCGATTAAACCGCTCGTGTTGCAGGAAGCCAAATTATTATTTTTCAAGAGAAATTTAGACTGCTTTTAATTGGTGTTTGCAGCAAAATTTATTCAAATTGGCCTGAATTGGGTCTCTATTCCTTTGTATTGCAACGTGTAAAGCTTACTAACTGCACCAAACCCACAATCTTTTGCAGCATTAAAATACAGCAGCACTAATACTACATCTGTTAAACAAGCATGACTTACTATCGTTGGCCTTCTCACTTGTTTCAGAATTTTAAACAGAAATTACAAAAGCCCTCCTATTCAAAATAGCTCACCATTCCATATTTCCTTTTAGAATTTTTTTTTAAACAGAAAACCCCAACAAAACTTTTTTAAGTAAAGCAGAAATGATCCTTTAATCCTGTGGTTAAAATTTGACATGAATGCACTCACATTCATTGCCAAATCCTCAATCTGCCTTTTGGATCGTAACAAAGTCACTAAAAAGCAGGAATTTACACCACAAATTTCTTAGGCAAACTACAAAAAGCACTATAACTTACCGATGTCATTGCTTCTTTCAGAGGAGTCTTTCTCTAGAGTGCCGGATACTGTATTGCCCACTAATTCCACTTTTGGACTATCACTCCTGCATTTG
The DNA here is from genome assembly GCF_964188355.1 of Buteo buteo. Lineage (NCBI taxonomy): Eukaryota > Metazoa > Chordata > Aves > Accipitriformes > Accipitridae > Buteo > Buteo buteo. The sequence continues at coordinate 968,147 of NC_134178.1, forward strand.
GAGCAAGAAGAGGAGATATTTTATTGGAGTTTTTGTGGGGGTTACAGTAAATTGATAGCTAACTTGCAATTAATAATGAGAGAGCAAAATATTCTTCCTTTGCAGCACCAGAGTAATAGCAATGTGTCAGAGAAAGCAATCTCCAGTAAGTAGACATGCTGTATGGATTAACCTTATCTCATTTCTCCTTAACACCTGTCAAAAAAGCCTATTTTAGACACCGTAGTGTCCTGAATACTTCTTCAGATGTTCACAGCATCTCAACATGAAGGAAACTTAAGGGCAAAGGGACATTCTTCAACATCTTATTTGTAATTTTTTCTAATTAACTGGCTTGAATAAACTGTAGTGATGGACTATCTGGAATACGACAGAAAGGGAGAGACCCTCAAGCTAGCATCGTGCATTTCAGTGGTTCCTAGTATTTACTCATAAATGCAGCTCGTCCACCACGTTTCTGCACATTGCTTATGACATTAGAGTTACGAATATTGTTTCTGTAGGTCCAAAGAACCAAGATCACCTACTCTGTCTGAAATGTCTTTGGAATAGGCAAGTGTCAAGAGTTGTGACACTTTATACAGAGGAACTATTTTTCAACCAAACAGGAAATCAAACATAAGCAACATGATTATTCTTTCTTCATAAAACTTTCTATCCCACAACTACTTAAATTTACCAAAATAATCTGACTACTGAAACAATTAATTAAAAAAGACCCAGGGGTAAGTGAGTAGCTCGGCATTGCACAGGTCACACAGACAAATCTCTGTGACATTTACTGTGATAACAACTGTTCAATTAATGCAATAAATTGTACTTACCATCATTATCAGGTCACCTGACAAGTATCATAGTTTTTCCACAACGACTATTCCCAGCGTAGGGCTGTAGCAATTATGATGTACATAAGGTACCCAAATTATGGGTAAAAATACAGACCTGCCCCTGAAACAACCCAGGCAGATGTGCATTTCTATGAACACTAATAATTAGCCATTGACAGTAAAATACATAGCGAGCTCCTGAATCTCATTGATTTTTTCATTTGACTCTGCTTTTGATGCCATAACCTGATGACAGATGGCCTGAACCTCAACTCATGGTGGCAGTTTATGACCAAAACACAAAGGGGCTGGAAACCCTACTTCAGACTTCAGGAAGGCTGTGATAAAGAGCCTGAAAACTTGTGTTAAAAAAATGGAGGAAGCCATAGATTAAGTGAACATACATCCAGTTAAACACTGCAGTAGGGTGACAAGTATTCTATGAACTAAAAAAGATAGACAAACAGTTTATGACCTGAAAAACAAACTAGTCCTACACAGCTATCAATATGGCAGGCAGTCTGCACCAGGAAGGAGACAGAAGAAATTTAACATGTTCCTAGAAAAATTTATTAATTGGTGAGATGATAAATAAGGGTATTTTCCAAGTGATCTATCTGATCAATTAGTTTTCTTATCATTTGGTCTTTAACTTTTAAAAAAAATTGCTTATATATTTGTAAATCTATAAGAAGCAACATAGTTTCTTGGCTGACAGGGCAATGAGCATCTGAGCGAGTACTCTGTTTTGCACACATGTATTTCCCAGCAAACTGAGAGCAACATGTGAGTTGGAAGTACTCTAGGAAATGTGTGAGTACAGTTTTGGAGGAGATTCTTAGGATGGCGTGATTCAGGGCTGAAAGTCATAACATTTATCATTTGACTACAAAAGATACCATGATACATGACAACAATCCCACAAAAAAACCCAACTCTGCTGTCAAAAGAATCAACAGGCTTATTATGCCAATAATCTATATCCACGCTGTGAAAGGAGCAGAGCCATCCCCTCCCGGTCTCAGTGTCTCCCTCCCTCTGCACGTGCCCATGCAGATAGGCTGTCAGCTTGATCAGACAGATGATCAGCCTGAAAGAAACCCCACACTAATAGAAATCCCACTGCAAACTGATTATTTGCCATCTGGAGCAACTCCCTGACCCATATGGCTGAATGGCTGCACAAATGCTGGTGCTAACATAAGGGAGGCTGCGGGAATGGGCTGCCAGGAGAGGGAAACTGCCCCTGTTAGCAGCAGCACGGACGCAGGTTGGTTTAGACTGACTGCAAAAATGCACTTTCTGTAGGTCTTTATGGCTTGTCTGCTCCAGAGAATTGACTCATCTGTAAATCGTATAATCACAGGTACGTCTAAATAAGCTGTGAAGCCTTTGGAGCAAACTGACAGCTAGTCTCTGTCCCACATGGTTTTTGCCTCTCCTATTGCCCTTGAAGCCCTAGCCTGCCTCCAAGGAAGGAGGATTATATTTAAATGGAAAATCAACCATCACCACAAAAAGTCAGTGAGATGCATAAGATGCAAGCCACTTAGAACAGAAAAAAACCCTCTTCTGCTCAGCAGCTGCCACGGAAATCTCACAGGACTCACTTTATAACTACAGCAATTTTTCCCCTAGGATCATGGACTGGTTTTGGCTGGGGTATGATTAATTTTCTTTATAGCAGCCCGTATAGTGCTATGGTTTGGATTTGTGCTGGAAACAGTGTTGAGAACACAGGGGTGTTTTCGTTATTGCTGAGCAGCGCCTGCACAGTGTCAGGGCATTCTCCGTTTCTCACGCTGCCCCACCAGCGAGGAGGCTGGGGCTGCACAAGAATGACCCAAGGGACATCCCGACCATCTGACAGCGTGCTCGGCAATACGAGCTGGGGGAAGAAGGAGGAAGGGGGCACGTTCAGCATTATGGCATTTGTCTTCACAAGTCACCGTTACACGTGACGGAGCCCTGCTTTCCTGGAGATGGCTGAACTCCTGCCTGCCGATGGGAAGTGGTGAATGAATTCCTTGTTTTGCTTTGCTTGCATGCACAGCTTTTGCTTTATCTGTTTAACTGTCTTTATCTCAGCCCACGAGTTTTGCCACTTTTGCCCTTCCAATCCTCACCCCCATCCCACTGTGGGGGAGTGAGCGAGCAGCTGGGGGGCTGAGCGGCCCACTGGGGTTAAACCATGACAGGTCAGCAAAAATTCTGCTGGTTCAATTTTTGTTCTAATTGCCTTAGGTATTCCAGATTCTGGAAATGGATACCAGCAGGTCTTAAAAATATTTACTATCTTATTAAACTGAACTGATTTAAAAACAAAACACCTTTACTGAAGTGACTGCTTCCATTTGAAGTTTCACATTGCTCAATTATTCAAGTAATTCAAAGTCTATTCCATGGATTATTTCATTATGTGCACTTTCTGCCCTCTTCCTGTAAGGCACCATTACAAGTTCAAGCTTACCAGGCAGAATACCTATAGGAGATAAATCCATCAATTTGAATTAGCTGATAAAGAAATTCATAGGGAAACTGCTAGCACTGTGATCATCAACATGCATCATCATCACCTTAAAAATCACCTTTCCTTCTAAGTTTTAATCTAACTACTGTTACAAGTAAAATACTTTCAAATATAATGGTATTAGATGAAAAGAACAAAGCATTTTTTTCTGTGCTAGACATAGCAGAGTTTGGACAATTAAGAATGTAACAGGGTTACTGTTTAGAGCTGCTTTTTCACTTTGTTAACGTGAAAACTGAAATATCTTTAAAAATCCATGGTTTCTTTATACAATTTTGTACTTAGAAAAAAGGAAAACAGAAGAGCAATAAAACACCCCTCCACAACTCTGAATGTTTAAAATATTTATCATATGTTTAAAATATTCCAGGCAAAGGATAGAACAAAAGAATAGCTACCCCATTGCATGCCTAGCCAGGGGACTGAACACTAGGGTATGTATTGGGCTTGCCAAGAAGACATCACTTAGCTAAAGGTCGTAGCAAATACTTGCTTTTCCAAGCACGCCCAAGTGACCAGCAGGTGTGGACTACATGTTGGAACCACTGGGCAAGCCTGTTCAAAGCCAAGAAGTCCAAAAGAATCTGTGGCAGTAGCACCTGGATAGAAGGGTGAGTTCTCAGAGATGCACAGCCAAAGCACTTCAGTAAGATGAAACTGGTAGCACAAGGCAGGCACCGTTTTTCTTACTTTATGTGTCTCAGATTTCACACTGGGAGCATTTGTTTAAGGAACCATATGTGGAGGAATGAGGGGAATCAATGTCTAGGATTTTTATTTTATTCCACTATACCCTACACTCCATTCTGGTATTTAATTCACCATTAGTATACTAGAACTCCAGTAGTTCAATGGCAGCTAATTTTTCCAACAGTAGAACAGTACAATTATTTCTATGTCTATATTCTAGTATTTCTGCAAGATGTGCAGCTTGCCCATTTTAGGCAACTGTTTTTTTCTGGTTTTCACCTATTTCTATCCACTATGCATACAGGAAGTCTGCAGTGCACAACCCAGACGCTGATGACATATGTAGCCATCTCGACTTGATTAGGACTACAGGCGAGGCCTTTTAATGTCTGCAACCTCTGCTTTTCCCAGCTCTAGCAGAGATTAAATGGAGTTGTGTTGGCAAGTCCAATTTCTCAGTGCTCCTCAAAGGCTGTAACCACTTCTGATAAAGAGCATCATGTAATTATAGAGTAACAACCAACATTAGAGCATAAATACTTGACAGCAGTATTCTGTGGTGGCAGCAGCTTGAAGAACATTCTATGAAGACACATGTATTTTGCTAAAAATTGATCTAAAATGATCAAAGAAAACAGACTGAAACCAAGCTGACAGTATTTGAAATAGTCTAACGCTGCTCCTCAGTACAATCCAAGCTTTTACACTGACTTAGTGCCCTGGCTAAGCTGGAATAATTTGAGGTAAGCTAAGAAAATCAACATCAGCACAACATACTGATGCGGATATTTCTCACATATTCTGCAGTGGAAACTATGATGTTGCAGTAACAGTGTGTTAATCAGTAGAAATGAACTAGTAATGAGCAGCCTAAGACACTTATTCTTGAGAAGATAGTTATGATCCAGCCAGATGACTAGAAGGTTTTTCTTTTTTCTTTTTTTTTTTTTGTTCTTTAAATATAGTTTACCATGAAATAAATTGTGACATTAACTGTAAAATCTAAATTCTTTAAATGTGTGTTTTTTCCACTAATCCCAAAAGCACTGGACTGAGGAAAACCAATACCTTGTATGAGTCACAGGCACAACTGGTCTTTCTGGTCGTCTCGGGGGCAAGGTACCAGGTCTATTCACAGAGTTTGCTTTGGGTGGCCGAGGTTTCTTCGGAGGTATAGCAGGAACTGAAGGCTTCTGCAAGTCTAACTGTTTTTGCTCTCTCTCTGATCTTTCTTTAAATCAATTATTTCCAGAAAAAAAGAACATGGATATTATTAAGTGGAATTCATTTGCACTCACAATTCTACAATTAAACAAGAAATCTTCAACTGTAGATACTCTGTATACAAAGAAAAAGCTTATCCCCTTTCCACTTCTGTCCTAAATCATTCTTTATTTGAAATAACATGTTTACCACAAATCAGTTGCTTGCCCTGCCTGAATGTTCTGCCTGTAATTTCTCATGGCTGAAATGTGTGTGCAGTGTCTGAATGGGAATGCTATTTTTTTTATTTTAGTAACTTCCCGATTTCTGTGTGTAAAAAATAAGACTGGCAAAAAAATACATACCATATGGAACAATTTCCCATGAGCACAACTTATATCAAATTCTAATATGAAACAATATTAAGTTAGAAGGTCACAAAAATAATTATGCTGGATATTCTTAACACCTCTCGAACAAACAGAGAAATACCATTTCTGGGGGAAAAAAAGCGTGTTTCAAGTGAACTACAGTTAAACGAAAATACAAGCATTAAAATTTAGCTATGTTTGGCAGGATGTAAACCACTCAGAAAAATCAGACCTTTTATTTAGGTTTTTAAGCACACACTTATATGCTGAATTTTTCAGCTTCGCCAATGAAAAACTGGATCATTTGCAGAACTGATTATGCTTGGTTAGGAAGTGCCACAATACTAATATCCAATCCCAAACATGCAATGCCTCTGAGTATGTAAAGTACAATACACATGAACAACTCTTGTAAATAATGTGCTCTAAATTCATAATACAAAACAAACATGTAAACGTGTTTCCCACACCACAGGAAACCCAACTGTTCTTAAAGAAAGGACAAAACTCTGAAAGGGACCAAAGTTTCGCTCTCTGTACCCTGCTATGTCAGCACCCCACTTCCCTCGACAACACGGTCTGTGATGGGTCACGAATATTACACCTCTGTACACAACTAAGAGGTACTGCGAATGTTACAGGGTATTGTTTAATGGCTTCTAGGTTTCAGCTGAAGAGGGTCATGGAATAAATCAGCAGAACCACAACCCACATTAGGTCTGGAATAGTCCAGTAAGTGACTGTTGTTCACAGGTGTACACCCTTTTTCAGCACACTTTCAGGTGGTGCAATCATTGCATCCTCTGTAACATGGCAGCTTTTCCAGCATGTTGTGTAATTTTCACACACTTACTCCCGTGACTATACTGCGTCAGTGTCCAAGAATCTAAACTATGTGTGAGGGACGGGCTAGGCATCGTACCAACACGCAGCCTGAAGAACGCTCCTGTGCCGCCCCTGCTGCCGCACCACAGCGAACAATTCCTGCCACCCCCCGGCACTCTGAAACGTAGGCATGACTCCTACAGCGTCTCTTCACCATTTAGAAAAGTTCCAGATATTTATACCCTGGGACAGTAAACTTCCTCCTCCGGTTTGACAATTGGCTTTGTAAATCCAAAAATGGAAAGCAAAGGTATTTTGTGGTTACCTTTATTGCTAAGGTAACCACAAGACGTAGCACACATAACCAAAAGTAAACATATGTAGACAAAAGTGCTAAAACACTTGTCAGATTGCCAAGACGTATATCCAGAAGCAGATCTTGGTGCACAGTCTGAACGTTCTGGCACTAAATTATAACTGCGTATTACACACATCGTCATATGCGCTCAAGTTCGAATACTTAGAAGTTAAGAAAACCCATAAACAAACTTGTCTGTACAATCTAATAGTCCACTTAAATGTATGAGACCTGACCCCATCTTAGCTAGAGAATCAATGCAACCATTTTCGCCAAGCTATTCAGAATGCACAATGAACACAATGAAACCATTAAAGGTTTAATTCGCTTGTCACTGCTCTGCGTGGTACTGTGTCCCATTTCTTGCAGTGTTCAAACCTGGTGCTGAAGACAGAATTTTTTCATTTCTCCACAGGCTTGCCTGTGACTTTTGTGACTATGATAATGGGGTGATTCAGAAGCGTTAATGACTGTATCTTCACAAAACCCCTCTGTGATACAGGAAAACCACCAACCTTGCTTTTAACTAGAGAACCAAGGCATATAGATGTTAGGAAAAAGGAACACACTAATCTGGGGTATCTTACTTGATCAAGGACCTGGGTTTTACTGAGCACAGAGCTTTAGACAGCATTTTATGTATTGAGAGCATATCTCCCCTTGACATCAGCTGAGGCTGCTGTGAGTACTTAACAGCTCTGGTACAATTGAATACCCTGAATTTAGTCCAAAAGCAACAATGAGATCCTTTCCAAAATGCATATCATCACAGATCTATCAGAGTGGGAAATAAATATCCAAACAATACACTTAATGAAAACAGAGATTAGGAAATGGGGATGGTGCATCGATTCCATTTCCCCTGTCTCTCTGCAGAGAGGAGGCAGGAAAGCACATTTCATACCTTTTTCTTCTGTTCGATTAGGAAGACATTCTGGCCTTTCAGGAGGTACCTTTTTGATTTCATGCTTTCGATCTGTGGTACCTGTCAAAGAAAGGAAAATTTGGAATTCTGAACAAGCAAACAAACCAGCATATACGGGCACATAAGATTTAATTCTGCAATTTCTTAGGCTTTTTATGTTCTCCAATTTGAAAATGTCTTGCTAAAATTGAACATAAATCTAGTTTCAAGTATTTGCTTCCACCATAATGACAAAAAAAGCAATTGGATGTTTATGTTTCCACAGTCAAGTTCACAGTTTCCAAAATGTGCACCTCAAAAGCATAGGCACCTTCAGACCATTCTGTGAAAAAAAATAATATTCAGAAACTACAGATTTTTAAACATGGACAGATCCTTTACCACTGTAGACATACTTAACTGAAGAGCAATTCAACAGTGCGGAGAATCATTAGGAATAAATCAATTAATTGGGCATTTCTGCCAAGATAATATTTAATATAGACGAATATACAGGGCTTATTTTACATAGTTCCCCCGCCTTTTTTCACCTCTGGTACTAGCTGTTCACTACCACATATTAGAAGGACGAGAATAGTAGTATTGACAGTGTTCTGCACGACTATTTTAACTGACAGCCTTTGGCCTGGAGCTGTAAGTCTCTGCCGCCTTCTGCCTCCAGAGTGGAGACCCTGACATACTGACTTCTGTTGCTACAAGGAATATGGGAACTTGTGGCACCAGTAACGGGAAGATTTTGCAAAAATTTCCTGGCAGATGCAACATGCAGTCTTCTAGTCCCGGTATTATAAGAAATGCTTTACTGGATATTGGCTTCGCTGCATTGGCTAACTACGAGGTGCTAATGCCATTTCAACTTAGCAGTGTTGAAAACCGCTTTAGGTAACACTGTTAGTATTTCAATAAAAATTACAGTAGATGACATCCAAGAAAAGCAGAGGAGGCAGGGCAGGGAACACAAGGCAATTTTTTTGCTTCAATCTCTTCTATTATATGCAGTTCTCAAGTACATTTACATTTTCTGAATGTGCTGTCACAACTCTCTTCTGCAGCTGGTTCCTAGAAATCAGTACTCATCAGGGCAAATTGCTCATCGGTGGTGATCACTGGCCATTGTTTCTTTATGTAACTGTGCTGTTGGACAGGCAACACTTGTATCACTTCTCATGTCAATAAATAATACTGAATTGCCATTTTATAGTTGGATTCGATGATCTTAAGGGTCTTTTCCAACCTAAATGATCCTACGATTCTGTGAAAAATACTTCATTCCTGAGAGGAGAAACTGTCGCTAGAAACCAATTAAAGCCATTCTAAACACAAGTTATGCAAAGCACAAGTCAACATATTGATTATCTTGCACATACTAGTGTGTTCAAGAAAAAAAGAGACACAGGTCTATCTATACACCTAGTTACAGTAAGATTCTAACAGTCATCATTAACACACAAAGGGACGTTCTCAGGTCACGTCTAAAACAACGAGCCTGCAAACACGGAGGAGCGCCCCGGCTCAGGTGTACTCCCTGCTTGGGTTGTGACCCCCAGATTAATCATTCCCCAGGCACGCACCACGATCCTGCCCCAGCTGCCAGGAGAAGGTCCCCTGCGAGGAAGCTCTGTGAACTCCGTACCAGCTCCCAGAGGGACTCAGAAGAGTATTCCCACCCTCCAGTCTAGACGCAGGTCTACTGCTCATTCCAGCTACCCAGCGAAATGCCTTCTGCTTTGGAATGACTGCGTAGGGGACTCATGCTCCTAACTTTAGTTCTCCACTTTTCACCTTACTTTGTAAAGTAGCCCAGCACAGACGGCCCTTTCAGTCTACTGCCGTGCAGAATTTGGAAATACAGCCAGACTTCCAGCTATAGTATAATACAAACTAGACACCTCCTTTTCATATGCGCTGCTTGTACTACAAAGACCAATTCCAATTCTCTGCTATGATTTTATGCTCTGCATGGGAAGACACTGATATTTAATTATTTAGCCTGCAACTGACAGTTCTCAATTTATTCATCACACTATGACTGTTTAAATATGCAGAAACATTACTGGAAATTGTTGCCTACTATCAACAGTAAGGCCTGACATGGGGATGCGGTAAAATACAGTGTTATCTCAGTAAGTGATAATTTGACAAAGTAGAGGATGTCAGGATGGTAATAAACATAGGATGATTTTCACCTCTTATTATCTATGAGAAGAAATTCTTGTGCATCATCAGCCAGCACTTGTCAGGGACTGAGTATGAAAACAAAGAACAGCAATAGCCTTGGCTTTGCCATAGACTTACGTGGCCTTAATCAAATTGTCTGCATCTCTTACGCATCCGTTTTGCCTTCTGAAAATGGGCACATTATCCTGCTGTGGTGACACAGCTAACGCGTTCGATGCAAACAGGTACAAACATATTAAAAGTATTATTCTCTAATTACAGGAGTATAAATGGAAAGAAACATAACGTTCTATAGAGCTTTTCCAAAACGTGTCAGGCTGTAAGGTCGGCTGTCACTATGCCATATTTAGTATGCAAGCACCACTAGATGGCAAAGTTACACTGTTCGCTCTGGACACTGTTACTCACTGATCTTAAAAACAATCTATGTTTTTAGGAGTCACAAGACAGAGTGAAGAATAAACCATGGCTGTCAATAAGCAACCCAAATATTTATAGTCATGATTCTGTAGTCAAAAACTGCTTGACAAATTCAAACTAGTTAAATTATAGCCTATTGATTCACAGTAAATTGTACACTGGTGTAACTTGTTCTTCTATTAACACATCAAGACTGCAGGAGAGAGAAATTTTACTTTTTAAAGCACTGAAAGCTGGAACAGACCACAGTGACAAGAAAATTAATCTGGCTAGATTGGACGTGTTCGTTTTGTTTTCTTAACGTGTGCCAGCAGCGGGGGAAGTGGTAGTGCTGCTGCGGAATTTTAACAAACTAACTGGAGTTAAGGGATTAAAGAATTCCAGCCATAGTTTTGTTTCCACCACAACTGCAATACAAATGAAAACTCTGAGAGCATCCCATGCCTTGTGATTTGTGATTTTACATGAATGGAACAGGAATCTGGTTTCTGAGGTCAGAACTGTCAGGTGCGTAGATACTTTAACTGTTTCTAAGTTTCACGGAAAAAATAAACCATGCAGGCACTTTTGAAACTCTGTATTGAGAGGTCGTTTCGAAACTACAAATAAAAGTGGTTTCAGCTCTCAGTATTTAGATGCAACTCAGTCTAACATATTCCAAATCCAACTTTACAAGCACTTATCTGTTTGGAAAACATAATAGCCCCTTCATACATTGCAACACCATTATCTACATAACCAGATTCAGGATAACTCCTGCAAGTTTTATGCTTATGGCTATGAAGTATTGAAAACCAAGAATCTCACTATGGCATAGAACCTAGAGACAGACAGACAGCTCCAGCATTCATGCAGATCTGTAAGATTTAGATTGCAACTCAGATAGGGCCACTGTATTACAGCCAAATTCTCTGACACTATTTTATGGCTATGCAAAAAAGCTCTTTATCTCTAGAATAAATCAGATCTGGAGCTGTAAAGTGAATGCAGTTTCCTCCTGCAGGTATTATTAGACTCCAACATATTGGGTCTATACTGGAAAGACATGCACACAATCAACTTCAGTCAAGGAATGGAACTGGAGAACTTTTAAAAACTGAAGTATGATGCTCACTCCAAATGAACATGTTCAAGGGGCAAAATACATTATTTTAAAATGGTGCGGATGGTTGCCTGCAATACATTTAAAAAGCACAACACAGTCTTTCAGGGTTATCATCTTCTTGCAATTTGATTCTGATTTATTAGTTGTTGTCTAGATGCCTCCTGCTTATCAATTTTGATACAGATTTATTCTATATAAATTTGAATACACTTAATTTAGACTGAGATGTGCTCACTGACGTGCTGTACGAAATCAGCTGCACCTCACCTGATCCTTGTTTGATGACAGGAGCTGATGGAGGTGGTGGTTTCTTCGGTCTCTAAAATTTAATAACAGAAGAAAACAGTTTGCTTCAAAATGCCTGTAAATCTCATTCATACAGAGGTCAGAGTTAATCATACATTGCTTAACATTAATAATTATGAAACTTGAGACTACAGATCTGTCACATATTTACCCTGAACTAACTTCATTAAAATGAATTTGAAGAGACAAAATAGCACTGACCAAATATAATTACATTTTTCTACTTTTGCAATTGAAATGTCCTCCTGAGGGGAAAAGTCCAGTTTATGTGGCTTAAGATTAGAGAAATACATGACCTTTAGTTTACTGAAGAAACTGATTTATTTAGAGTTTAATCTTGTAAATATTCCAACTCATTTTGGAAAAAAACAAAGACAAAAAACCAGCTCAATGCAGCAAAACCTGGGGTGTGTTTTTTCAGACTCATGAATGGGGCAAAAATGCAGAACACAGGAAATGCTGCAAAAGTTATATTTTATTCGCTCACTGTGACACATTTACAGCTGCAATTGTGAAAGACAGTTATCAGAGTTTTAGATGTTTGGTGAAATGAAATAAATTATTCCAATCAATCTGTGCTTTTTACTTTTACCACCTCTGTTATGACCATTTTCCTAATAGAACTGTAATAGCTGAGAAACATGACCACCAAATCAGTGCCGGAACCATTTCTCTTCACCTGCAGGCTAGGGCAGGAGTGCCTTTTCCTCTGTGTTGATGTGTGTCCCACACACACACCATACTGGCATTGACCATACCTATCTTGGAATGAATACAAAAACAAATAGAGCACCATGCCGGATCAAATGACACACCTTAACTTTCACTCTTAAAAAAAAAAATAAATAAAAAATATTGAGAATAAAGCCTAAGTAAAAATTAATAATTGTTTTCTTCATATGTCCATCCTTTGTACTGAGCCTTATTTTCTTTGCTACAGATTGATCACAATCCCTGTCACTACATTGCTGGCTATGCAACACTCTGTATTGCTTTGTGGAACTGCCTATGAGATGATGTTTCCAGATATGCATAGCTTTGTCAAACTTCAACCAAACATTTAAGTTGATATTTTCTATCAAACTCATGTTTAATTTTTTTCCCTATTATTTTCTACATATCTGCCAAATGGCTTACCTCCTTTCAAGAAAGATCAATTGTTTTGCTCACTTGCAGTAATTAGTTCAGCCTCTGCCCTAGAGCTCACAAGTCTTGGTCTGAATGTTGACAGGGAGCAGGTTTGCCGTGAAGGCTGAACCCTTGCCACTCACCCTTCCCAGGGATCTCCCTCAAATCTAGCAAATGTATTCATCTCTGCAGAAAAAAATACCAGTTTTGCCCAGACTGAGTAAGCCTAACAGCCTAAATCTCTGAAGTCGCCATCCTGCAAGCCTCGGGTTTCTCCTACCACCTGACCCTAACCAGATCACCTCCTGTCACCAACCCGAGAAAGCTGTGGCCAAGAACTCAGAGTGATCTTCTCTAGCCTGACTGCCGTGGGCCATCGTCCATGAACGGCGAGTCCCTTAAACTCTCGGAGACGCTTCTGAGTTTAGGCAACATGGTTCAAGGTCTAAATGCAGAAAAGTGCAGAAAAATGTGAAAAGGGAAGAAGACAGGGACAATAAATTTCTTGTGACAGCAATTGAGGGTTTAGTTGATAATAGCTGCAGAGTGAAACAGTTGGTGCTGAGGTTCCAACAGCATAATACACACATTTGGGGCTTTATTCTGGAGTGGTGTGAGCCTGATCCCATTGACTGTCCATAGGTCAGCAGCTGGAATATATGAAGTGCACTCCTTCAGCACATCTTTTGGCTTAGTTCTCATCTGAAAGGAGTCTAGTTCGTGTCCCCCGAGACCCGTCTTCGAGGCAAACCAAAGCACGGTACGTGCAGATGGACAAACGAGAGATTCACTACAAATCCCACCCCTGATTAAAACTAACACACTAATGTAGATGAACACAAAGGAGAAAGGATCCTACGGTTCGTTAGACAGAGTGGCTTTAATTGGAAGCTGATAAGGGAAATACTTTGTTCCAGAAAGGCAGACAAAGATCAGAAAGGAGGTAGCGTGCAGGTGCCTTACGACTGCTGAAGGAAACATGGGGAAGGAAGGAGGAATTACAAGGGTCTGTGGCTGGATGAGGTAACTGAGAAGGTGATGGAGACAGACTAGAAGTGAAGCCAATGGAAAGGAAACCAGGATTGGTTGGACAAGAAGAGAACAAAACTACAGAGCAGGGACAAAGAGCGAGGAGGGAGAGGAAAACAAGCTGGATAAAAAAATAGGGTGTAGGGATAGAAAGTAAATCCAGATGGTGATTTAGACTCAGGTAGTGAGCTCACGGGAAAATCCTGTAATTGAGACCACCTGAGAGGTGGAGACTGGGACTAGGCAATGAATAGAAAAGGCCTGGGACAAATAGCCATGTGTGGAAAAGAATCAGGACTGGAAAATTGGGGACTGAACAAGGAGATGGGAAAAGATCCCAAGTTTTTGTTCAACAAGCAGAAGAACTACTGCCACAAATACTTTCAGGCCATGGGATGGAATCCAAGGTTTCTGGATCACATCAGAAAATACCTGAAAAAGGCACTGGAAAAGTATCAATTTCCTTCCCTTTTAGCACTGATTCAAGCAAAGACAGACAGTCTGTAGTCCCACCAGTTACTTACTCATGTGGCCATATCTGTGCCATTTTAAAAATTAATAAAATTTTATCCTCCACATTTACAGCAAACCTAGCTGCAATTTGTATGTGTCTGAATATTTAATTTATTCTGCAAGTTATATTCATTGTACTCTAAAGAAAAAAACACACTTAAAGATATACAAGTTCAAAGAGACTGAATAAATTTCACCACAAAAAAAATGGATAAGAGTAAAGGTGTTTTTCTTCTATAATAGGCTCACTATGTCCTACGGTTTATGATTTCTGCCTCTTCTGGAAATCACCATTTATTACTAGGCCTAAAGCTAGGATGTCCACTCTGCTATGGAATTGCATTTTCATCTCTCACAGTTTTTGCTGCTCTTCTACCTTCATTTTCAATAATTATCATGTTAGCTTCTGTGAGTTGTTTAATAGTTGCTTTATTAAGCTTTCCAAGTTATTTAATTTTTGCCTCCGGCATCCATTTTTATTGCCAAAGATTGAAGCTGAGTGTCAGTAAGTCTCGGTTTTATCACAGAAGGCTTACACTGTCACTGTGAAATACTCATCAAAAGCCTGATTGCAAGCTCATAATACCCCACTGATGACTGAAAAGGTTCCTAAAAATGGAATGTACTTTTGGGGGAAATATTCCATCACTTTATTCCAGGAAGCTGCAGGATTTCCAAACATTGTTTGGCAAATAACAATGCCATCTCTTTCAAATAAATAGAAGCTGAAAAAGCTTTTGCATAGATATTATACCTTCTTTTTTAATAATTCTGACAGAGGTAAAGAAACGTGCCTCTGAGATACCAAAAGCTCACTGTTGCCTTTCAAATCTCACAGTTAAAATTTCACCCTTTTCATTCTGGAACACTGCTTGACTGCTGTCAATCAGCATGCAGGCGGTACACTAGCTTTCCATATTTCACCATAAAAAACAATGGAGAAGAGGAGTTAACAATTCTGGTCATCATTGCATCACCCGACTCGGCAAACTTCCCTGGGACCTCCCGTTCCCCTCTCTCTCAAACTTAGGATGCAGGACGGTGGGCTTTCAGAGCAGCACAGTGGAGGCAGACTGACTAGATGGGCCAATCAAACCCATCAAAGAAACTCCATAATATGACTTTGAGTGCCACACGTTCTCTTTGTGGATGCTCGTTACCCAGAAATTTGTTTCCTTTAACTTTTTTTGTTATTAAGTTAGAAGTAAAACTTTGCCCAAATCACATATCCAAAAGAGAATTTCTTTCAACTCCACTTTCATTCTGTATTCTAAAGCAAAAATGAAAAAATACATTGCTTACCTCTTTTTCAAAATCAGAAGGAAGAAGCTTGACAAAGTTATCTGGAAACACACCTCGTCTGCCATTGAGTTCTCCTTCCCACCAACCCACATCAATGCAATCCTACAAAATAGTAAAATAAAATGAAAACCACAATGTGCTTGTGTGCTGAGAAGATTCGTGTGCTCAAGTGCTCTTTTGCATAATGTCCTGCCTTTTTACTAGACCATGACAATTTACTGGAGTGCCAGGTTAACAGGGTAATGTACCAGATGAAAACTTCAGTAATCACCCCGCATTACATTATCACATGGAACAGCTAGGAAAGAACAATAAACATACTGTAAGAGCTCAAGAGCTTGTCTGTGTCTAAAGCAAAACACGCCTTCACCATTTGATCTATTAAACCAGTAAGCATTTTGAGCACGTATGATACTGCTTCTCTCTGACCTCATTTGATAGAAAGACAATAACTTAATTAAACATCACACATCCCAGGAGGTAAAAAAGCTCCTTTATTTCCCATACTTTCAAGAAAAGCTTGACACATTAGAATTATTAAATTTCATCACAGTCCAATTAAGAAGGCATTATACACCTGATCAATATCAAGCATCACCTTTTTCTGCAGCATTTTTGAGCAGCACAATGCAGAGTGCGTAGCAAAACAATGCACAGCTAAATGCTCACAACAAGTGAACTACTATATCAGTGAGTCTAAATGATGAAAAAATAGCACAGCTATTTTGGTAATGAATAATAATACTAACAGAAGCCACAAGCAGTTTAGAGAAGGTTAAAATTGTTCCTTAAGTCCTGGATGGTAAGCTCCACATTCACTTATGAATGTGTTTGCTGAAGAGAACAATTCCAGTTGAGATTTTCCACGTTCTTCCCTGAAAGCTGTAGCTGAACCAATTCAGCTGTTTTCCAAAACACAATTATGGGAAAGTCACCCATTGTCCGTTCAGTCTTAAAGCCCATTTTAGCAGTTGGCTCAGCACCAGGCTGGCCAACCTTTCTATCCTCTTGAGCAGTAGCCCTAAATCTTCATGTGGCTCAGAGCCATGCAATAAATATTATACACTTGAGACATGAGGGAAAGGGGAAATCCCACAAACAGCGCATGGGTTGGACATGACGAAAACTCCCGAGGGATCCCCCCATCCTACGAGAGCCAGGGCTAAACAGGGTTGGGTCCGCAGCTCGGATCCCACGTCATCTGGCAGCATCAGCCTCAAGCAATCACCACGGCATCACTGCTCCCACAGCTGCAGGTCTGGACGGAGCAAACCGTCTGCTCCTGCCAGGTATACCCAGCTGTCCTGGCAGCACAGCCAACCTGGAACTGCTCAAGAGCTCCACGTGTTGGGTGTTCCTATTCCAATACTTCTAGTCTAACCCTGTGGAAAATCTCCCAGATTTAATGAAGTACTTTTGCTTTTCAAAAAATCACATTTCACCACTGTTCAGAAGAGATAGGTTGAAATTTAGCAGCTGTGTTCTCTGAATGCTCGGTGGTACGATGTAGGTCTAACAGTTCTAACGTGGGGTACGGTCACTGGTCCAGGTCACCCTGCGGTGAGGATTCTCCATCACTCCCTGCTGCAGAAACGGAGTGGTTCCTTCCCTGCAAAGACTTTATCTGGGCTGTGGAAAAAAGCATGATTGTGTACAAAGCTGGCTCATTACAATCACCTGTCTCTTCCTGCTTTTCAGTAAAGTGAGAGCGAGCAAAAAAGCTGTGCATTGGAACACCAGAATACAGGGACAAGAGGGAACGAAGGGGTATGGATATAATAAAAGCAGGCAAGAGCGGGCAGGTAGTTTAGGAAAAAGGGGGAGGCCACAACATGCCCTAACAGATTTTCATGGAGAACAAAGCTAGAAAAATGGGACAGAAACAAATGAAATAGGCCAAATACTACGAGCCTCATGTATGTTATGAGGCAGCATCTCTCCAGAAACAGCACTAGATCAAGGGGTCCAGAATCTTAACATTCTTGTGGTGTGAGAAAATAGCTTTAAAAACACCAAGTGGAACTGCATGTCTTAACACTGTTTATCTACACAATTTGGTTGTGAAGGCGTACCTGTTGTGCAACACATGTAAAAGCTCTGGGGTTAAAAATGTCACACGCTCAAATCAGTCACTGCTGTTAGCCATGCATATTAGGGGAACAGAATGTTAAATATTCATTAAAAGACAGATCTGGGTGGGTTTTTTTTCCAAGATGAGTATCCAAAATGAGCAAAGACTTTAAAATATAGCCACTCTGATCTTATTTTTATCATCTGACTAGGAACAATCATAGCATGCCCTCACAATTTAGAAAAGTTTTGAAGATAAATACTTACAAAGCATCTGCGCACTACAAAAGTACAGAGGGGAAGAAGTAAGAGGAAATGAGTATTTCTTTGTCTAGAAGACATAAACAGTAGTTTGAATAGGGGAGAGGATCCACTGAAAAAAATCTGAATGTGAATGGGCAATAAAAGATTGCATGAGAATACATGCATGCAAAATAGCCTTATTGTTACATTTCCATGAAATAATTTGTTTCAGCTGCTACAGGGATGACAGAATAATGCAAGTTAACTTAATGAGGTATATTTAATACCAAGAGAAGTCTTAAAAATATTGTTCACAATGACTGTGCTTGCTAGTACTTTTCTGTAACTTATAATGCATGAACACTGGATGATATTTGAGAGAAAACAGACTAGCGTTAAAGAAGATAATTGCTTTTATGTTTTGGGGCTTTTTTTTAGTTATTTTTCTGTTCTGGGCTTTTTATTTAGCTTATTTAGTCCACCTAATCTCCTGAAAGAGTATACGCTAACTAAATATGCAAGCTAAATAGCCTGGTTTCTTGCATCATGTCTGTTTTGGGTGTTTATTTTTTTTCCCCTCATATGTCAATATTTTACTCTGATGTAGTCTGCTCCTGATCTACAGATGCAGGTACTGAACAATCCTTTCATTCTTTTTCTGGTTGCCTTCCCTCATACTCAATCTGTGCTTTTCTCCCACATTCTCCCTTCTCTTCAGCAGGGTGGCCTTCACCAAGGACACTTACCTTTTCTAGACCTTCCCAGGAGTCATTTAGGAGGTATTTACCAGTTCTGTTAGGCTGTCAGGCCTTTGCTAGTGAACAGGGCTGATTCTTGACTAGCTGATGTTTTCAAAATATCTGCTGAGTGAATACAGGGCTCCACGGAGGACCGAGATAATCAGCTAGTCATGCATAGCACAGGCAGGCAGTGTGCAGGACATTACTCTTAGCGCAGAGCCAGCGCCCCTCGTTCCCGATGTGAAGGCGCTCTCCCGCTTGGCTCTATCAACTCACGCAGCCTAGTCATCGGTGCACTCAACTGTTCTATCACGTGGTGGGTTTTATAATGCCCTCCACCCCCCAGGCCACTAATCTGAAATTGCCAAAACATTTATGACCCAATTTAGATTTCCAGAAATATTAAGAATAATTCAAGCGTCCAGAGATGAAAAGCTTGTGCTTCAACTGATAGCACAGCTTAGTGCTAGCTAATAATCCTGACTAAACAACACACAACGTCACATATATCCTTTTTAGGTTGGATTTTTTAATGCTCTTAAGAAACACAAATCTTACTCCTACTTCCTCATTTTATTAACACCCATGAATTTTGTATTCGATGCTTTTTTTAAAGCTCCTTTGTTTTCACAAACATGCTGTTGTGTTAACACGTTCATTAATCCCAAACAGCTGCAGGTTTGCTTTTTTCTCCTCTCCAGCCTGTCACTCAGGCTCACGCAGCCAATCACCACGGCGCATTTTCATACAGTAAGTAAATCTTTAGGCAGTTTCTCTTTAATTTTCTCATTTACTTTATTTGCCAGAGGAGGCTTCTGTGTCACTGACCAAAAGGACAGAAAGAGATCTCAGGCATTAAAAGCTACAGATGAGATCTGGTGAAGAATCTCCGTGGTGGTGCCCTCCCGCTACCTGCGAGGTCGCAGGCTCGCTACGTCTCTGCAACCTCTGGAAGGCCACGTACGACGCTGGCAGCGGGTACGTCATCACGAGACAGACCACCACCCAAGGATACCCCAGTTACAGCTGCACAAGCTGCCTCAAGTACTAACAAATGCCAGAGCGGTGAAGCACAAACAAGACGACATGATTAAAACAATGTGGCTGCCTGTGAACATTGAGCAAAAGCTACTCCAATACTTCTAGATGCCCATCAACCACGCAATCCTAATCATATTGCCTTTTTTAATATATCTTCAGGTGTTCAAGGTCAGCAAAATGGCTGTCATTTCAAAATGCAGATATTCTACAAAAGCTGTCAATCTATTACAATCCATATTCCAAAATTTATTAACAAACCAAGTGGATCTCTGCTTTATCTCCGTGTTATCCTGCCAGACTCATAACAATGTAAACAGACAAAAATCAGACGCTGAAATATCCCAAAAGTCCTACGAAAAATACGTATTCCAATTACTAAAAATCTTAGTTTAATTTAAGAAAAAAAAGGAAAACAAAAGATTTACAAAACTGAAAAGTAAGTCACGGCAAAAAAAGTAGAAATTGTGTTTGACAGATACTAGAGTTCATGCAAGTTAGGTGGTAGCTGGGCCAACATTTCGCTACAGTAAAAATCAGCTCCTACCAAAGCTTGACTCAGAGACTATACTTCTGTACTCATTGCAGTGACAGTGCAATCAAATGCCTTAGAGAAATCCACTGCCAGTTCACATTGCCATGCCTCTTTTCATTGTTCAGGCAGAGAGAAAACAAAAATCTAGAGGGGAATTCTAGCATTTTCTTATTGAAACACAAATCTTGTTTTTTTATCCTCATTTCCAGTGAAGTAGTTTTGCTCCAAAATCTTGTCTCTGATGAATTTAGTTCAAATGACTTTTTAGACAACAAAGTAAAGGGAAGGAGGAGAGACAAAATGAAAGAAGGGTTGAAAGGCTCTTCTATGGCAGAATCAACATTCATTCTAATTCCAAGCTCAGCAGATCCCAAATAAGTGATAATAAACTCGATACATTGGATTTATTAGCAACATGCATTTTGTGATACGTATCAGTGTAAAGAATTGGACAAAACATAGTGATGAGAAAGACACAGGTGTTGAGGAATTTTTGAGGAGGAATTTTTAAACTTTATAAGAAATAATATTACACAAAATATAAGGTACTAAAATGTCAACCTGAGCTGGAATTCTTACGTAAGTCAGAAAAATATTGTAAGAGGAAAGAGTAAATGTGGGAGAAATGGCAACTACCAGAAAACTAGAATAAAACTAGCTTTTGTCAACATGTTGCCAAGAAGTTTAAGGGTGTACACAGGTGAACTAAAAAACACCAGTCCTCTTCTTGACATGAAGAATAAGAGGGAGAGAACTATCCTTCATGTAATTAGACGTGAGACACGCAAGCTGTGAAGAAAATTGTAAGAGGGAATCATCTGGAGAAAACTTTTTTTTTTCTGAAGGGAATATTAAAACAACAGAAAAGAAGAAAACAAAATACAACCCCCAAACCAACGATAAGACAAGAAAGATAAGAACACAGTTCCACTCTGAAACTTCTGTCTGTGGTGACTAAAGGGAGATGGGGGCAAGAGAGAGACATGGGTGGCTAGAGAGACCAGACAAAAGCCGTGCAAAGTTTCCATTTGGAGCACCAGATTTTTCATACTGTTACTGAATGTAAGTGAAATATAGTGAAATACTTAAATAGGGTTGACAGGATAAGGTCGTGGTTTACAAACCTCCTTCAGTCAAGCACCATTGCTGGTTTTCTTTGGCGGTAAAAGAGGTGACAGCCGAGGTTGATAAGGAAGAGCTGTCAGTCCCCTGCTAACTTGATCTCTGCTTTACTAGCTGATACCACATTCAAGACCACGAAATTAAAAGCCACGAGTTGATACCCGGCAGGTGACACATCTCTCTCGCGGTGAGCCCTGCCCCAGCTACGAGCCCGATGGTGACGGATTGCCCCATCACACAAACACAACTGAACCCTCCCTCCAGGAAACGCTGGATTTTCATATACCCCAAAGACAGAGGGGTTTTTTTGTCATATAAAGCTCTCTCTTAAACACCAGGCTTGGTTATTACAGGCGGGTTTATTTCTAGGCCACGCTGCCACTTGCACTCTAGGCCCGAGCTGGATGAAAGGATCACGAAGGCGACCAACGCTTTCTGTGAAACTGGAAAGCAGCGCTTCTGGTTGTGAACATATTTATAATAAAAGTTCATGACCTGGATTTTTTTTTCATTATTTTGCTAAGAGTCAATAAAACATACAAGATTGCTATAATTTAAATGTCAGACATGGGCCAATCTATGTTTTCTTCCAAGTGCTATGCGTTATTTTACTTTTTTTTTTCTTCAAGCCACTTAGAGGGGAGTTACTATGTGCTATGAGGCTGGACTTAGCCACTGAAAATAAAAACCAGTAGCTACTCAGCTCTCTGTTCAGTTATCATTATGATTTTTCTCTTGCCTGTGTTCAGAAGCCCACTGGACTTGTACCTAGATCATCGCTGAGGCCGGCTGCAAGCGCAGGCGAGATTTCTCTCTCCAGCAGCAGCCGCCATCCGATGACATTCGCTGGGAACCAGCAGCAGAGCAACTTCTGCAGCTTTACCGAAAGAGATAGGAACCTGAGAGCATCTCCGCAAGAACCTGAAGAACAGCACCGTCGCAGCTGGCAGCGCACGCCGGGCACAATAACGGGTCCAAGAGATGCGGAAAGTTTTACGGCCAGGCAGGTATCCGCTGCTTCAGCCGCGTTTTCCATTTATTTTAGGGGCAAAGATGTTTTCTGCCTTTTCCCCCAAAGCAACCAGGCCCTCCAGGCAGCGCCAGCTCCCTCGTCTCCTGCTGCCTTGGGAAGGACTGACCATTCCAGGGAGTGCCACGGCCCAGGTTTGTCTCTCCCCTCCCTTCCGAGCTGCCCCTAGCGAAGGGGAAGGCTTTTGTTGGTAAATGAGAAGTTTTTCCTATTCCCCAAGGTCCCAAAACAAGTAACAAGCTATATATTTATTTTCTCTCCTATTCATGACTGACTGTACTGCAGCTGTGTCAACTCTCGAAGAAACACATCTGAAAAAGGCTGATCTTCTCATCTGTGAAAAGGACTTCTGTTTTTCTGAAGGAGCTGATCCCTGCGTGGGCTGGTCCTCTGAACTTGCTGCTACTTTGTAATACTGCTAAAACATGAAGCCATGGTTTAGACATCAACCTGTAACTGCTCAATTTTCAGCTTTTCTGATTAGAAGTTTTTGATACAGAAATATTTCATCCTACAGATGTCATCATTATAGCTAGGATAGAAACAATGCCAAGCCCAAGAACAAGCAGGTCCTCAGAAAAGGCAGCTGCAAAGCAAGTACTGTGGCATGCGTACTCTTGGAGTGCTCACATGAGAAGTTTTCTGCTCATGTCAGTAGAAGCATGCATGCACAGTCATCATTTCCAGAGATCTTCTAAATAACTGGCCTATAAGAATTATCTTTTTAATTTAAGATTTATAGATTACTAAGCTTCAAATATACCATTGGCAAGCTAAATTTACAAAGGAAAAATTCAGACTATTCAGAGTACTGAGATACACCATAACGGTGCAGGGTTTGAAAAAGTGAAATTTTCATGGTAGGATACTACATTTTCACCGAAATCTCCACTAGAATACATAGTTCCTTGCACAATTTAAAAAAAAAAAAAAAAAAAAATCCCAGAAGTTGTATTCATCAAATATCTGCTTTCCTTCTGCCCTTGCAAAGTGGGTTCTCACCAAGAAGAATGTTGAGCTGGTAAAATCGCATTCAGAAAGCCATGAATACTTCTTACGCTTGCACTGGGAGCTTTCACGTGGCAGCTCTGCTATGCAGGCAGCAGCACATTAAATGACTACCACCCTCTCTGTAAGCATCCCTCTAGCAGTCTTTCCACAACTGAGAGCCAACCTCGTAACTTGAAGAAAAACAAACCACCTTTAATGGGAACACACGTGTCTGTACCACTTTTCAAGACACTATCCATACACACAGAGATACACGTAACACACAAAGGCTTCTGAACTTGAGCGGGGATTAAAGGTCTCACAGAAAGACAAATCTGAAGGACAAGCACGGCGCCGTCCAGCCCCCCCACGCAGAGCACCCGTGGGGCAGCGCCGGGGCCACAAGCTCCCAGCTCTCGCTCAGAAGGCCACGGGACAGGCTCTGTGATTTTAAAAGTTGGTGTATGACATCACTGGGCAAAACCAATAATGTGCGGAGAAATTTCTATTTTTTTTTTTACCCTGTTATTGAATGAACTGCCTTGATTTAAACATACGGTCAGGTGTCAAAGATCAGCATTATTTTAGTAACTTTGAAATGAACTAAACAAAACCTGACCTCACACCACATCAGATCTTCATTAATACAACCTTGTCATTGGGGGGAAACAACAAAATCATGTTAAAGCTGGGTGAAAAAAGCAGTTTAATAATATTCAAGTATGTTTCTTTAACATTTCTTACTACATTCAGTTATCATGATGCTGAAACTAAGCCATATTATTCTCAAAATCCAATTTTATTTTACAAGTCAGAAAACAATTGATTTTAGAGTCTTCATAAATTCTTGTAAAAATTGGTAAAATATCTATGAATGAAGGAAAGCATCTCTCCAGAGGCTTACGTTACACCCACCTTGTGCTACCTAAGACTGTATTGAAAATGATCAAGCTTTGTAACTTATTAAGCTCAGACACAGAGATTGAGACCTTAAAGAACAGTGAAAAATTGTTGAATACTTTTGAAGAAAATGGCTATGATTTAAAGTACCTGGTTAGTAATCAAGTACTCCTCAGCAGAGACATAATTTTAAAATCTGGCAATAAGGCAGAATGAATCTCTCAACAACTACCTGATCCAAGATAATTTAGATAAAAGAGACAGTGCAACAGACAATAAATTAGTCTTCTGAGGCAGTCCTGGAGAGCACCCGTTTTCCCTTCACATACGCTTTCTGGGAAATATTCATAGATTATGAAATACTGAAAGAAAAGTATGAGAGGAAACCTCCCAGTCTTGCTCTGTTTGGCCCTTAACCCAGGGATTTATCCTGCTCAGGTCCTCAGCCTATGTCCCAAAAGACCCAAATCCTGCATGGATCCTTCCCAGCTCCTGTCAGCTCTCATGTACAAGCCATAAGGAACCTTACATCTGAGGATGCCAGTTGCATCTTTTAAAGCTTAAGAAGTCAAACAGGTACACTTTTCTTTATCCATAAGCTCCAAGGCTCCACAAAGAATTTACCATGTCAACACTGCACAGAAGGAAATGGGAGAGACTGTCAGAAATTAGACATTATTTCAGCTGTGGTTACACTACGCTTTCCAGATGGTGTTTTTTACTGGAAGGCACAACAAGAAGATACCTCTCCAGAAGACAGTCAGTTCAAGAATTGGCCCAGGTTATTGGGCCCTGCAAAAAAGAAATTGGCTGTGAACAATGAAGGACCTGCAATACCCAGGACATTAGGGTAGAGGATCTAGCAGACCAGATAAATTTTGTCTGTTAAATCTGTTGCAGGCAAGGTCTAACCTTTTAACTTTATACTCAGTGACTAAATAGTTTAATCAGTAATGGAGCTGAAATGCTTTGATGAAATATTTGTAGAAACAGGAAAAATTACGTCGCTCATTGAACAAAACAATCTCTTCTGGGGATTCACTTCACTTGCAATGTTCAGTCAGCAGAATATCATGGAGAAATAAGTATGTTCCACATCATAAAACTCTAGCACTCCAATACTCAAATTAAAACTAAATTAGCCAACACAAACACAAAAGGTGGTGCTAGTAAAAGACATAATTTATGCCTCTGATGAGCCAAGATATAGTATTTATGTAATTACTTTTTTTTTATTTAGAAAGATTATAAAAACATAGAACAAAACATTTGAAGGATTATTTAATGCTATTACTACTTAGATTGCAGACATGTTAGGACCAAGGTCCTAATTACTAATTACTTGGCACTATATGTGCATTTTTACTTTCCCTTTAAATAGCTCTCCCTAGCCTGAAAAGGTTGGACTTCAGATAATACCATCAAACCAGCAGGTGAAACCAACATTCTGGATAAAAGAAAGGATGAAGCTAAGCAGTGAGTCTAAAGCCCACATCGTGAGCAATAATCACAGTCTTCCAGATGCCTCAGCATTTCAATATCTTTTGTAAGCACAGGGTAGAAAAAAAAATTCTTTCCTTTTTTATCTTAAAATATGTCATCTTTTTAGATTAGCTTGGCTGTATTAAACATACTTACAAATAAACCTAACTCTTTGCAAATAATGCAAATCTTAAAGCATTGCACACATGAGGGATCCTGCCACTTCACCTACATAGCTTGGCGTGAACTTCCATTTGTCAAAATTCAAATTTAGGATTTCCCAGGAACAACAGAATCCCTTCCTCTGAAGGCACTGCTGTAGTGCTGCAATCAGTGATAACAAGAACAGTAAAAGAGAACTTCAGTGTGTACTTAAAAAAAATAATATTATAAATATACTAACAAGAAGAACATTCAAGTGCTGGCTGTTCCCTTCTTCCCTGCACTAATCTCAGGCTTCACAGTTAGCGCTCAGCTCAAACATTCGTGTTTCAGTGATGTTTCTAAAGATACCAGTGAAATGTAAGCTCCACCTGGTACCTTCTTAAACATATTGTCAGGCTGTGTCTCTACACAGACCTTACTTAATGCCCCATTGCTAATCACAGCAGCCAAGATATGCTGCGAGATATGAATAAATGTTAAAAATTTATTTATAAACATCTGAAAGTCTTGGCCAAGGACAAGGTTCAGTCAAGAAGCAAATTGAGAGGACAATTACTTACAGTCTGTTTTCCCTGTAACTTACTGAGTATATCAAACCATTTTAGAAAGTGAATATATTTATTTATTTGATCACCAGTGTCCCCACAAGTTTCAGATGACTGCTTTATATCACTCGTATGAGGAAACACTCACTCTTCTATCCAACAACACAAGTTTTACCCCATGCACTTGCCACGCACATTAGCAGCATGTCAAAAGGGTCTCCTTCTGCAGGACCTACTCCAGCTACCACGCCACACGGCACCGTGACCTGAATCCCAGCAAAAATCCAAACCTTCTCATTCCCATTGGGTCAAAACCTTCAGAGGAAAGTTTCGGGTCAGGGAACAGTGACCCTACCGCCAAGCCCGTGTCTCGGCAGGCTGCTGACCACCGGCGCAATCCCGCTCCTCGTATCGCCCTCTCCCACCCACGCGCCCCTGCGTGTCCTCTGGCCAAGGTTGCCAGATGCAGCACAGAAGGGTGGGAGCAGAACCATCCCTTTCAGCAGCCACGCTTTGCAAAACAATTTCTTGTATTGAATCAGCAACATCGGTATGAGCAGGTTTCTCCATCAGCTTAGGAGGCGGGATGGCTTGGGGGAAAAACTGGTCCTAGGCACAGCGCAGGGGGCAAGGAACACAGAAAGCAGATTAGGTACGGCTATTAGGTCCGGCCAAAGATGTGTTGAATAATTCATGGATATCTCAGGAGAGAAAAGGGCAGGCGCTGAGACCCTTTATGGTATTGTTCTCTCTGAGGGAAATACCTATTTATTTCTAAAGGCAAGCAGTAAGTGCCTTTATTGCTTACATGGTATTCTTTAAACACAAAACATCATAAAAGGTTTCTTAAAGCGGGACACTATTTGAGGTTTACTTACTCTGTTCCCTTCAGTTTCTATGTGCAAGATTGTTGCAGAAGTTACAAATGCACAAAGTATCTTGTATTAAACCCCCAAGTAGGCGTATGTGCGTGACCAAATATTTAGTGTCAAAAATCCACTGTGTTGCTCTGACAGAAAGCCATTTTTATGTTTTATTAAACCAGATCATATTTTCCCCTGCATAACCTAAATTTTTTGTATTGTTGTATTAGTAAACTCATTTCTAAAAATGAGATAAAAGCTTTTAGCTGTCAATCAAGGAAAAACAACATTACCTGAATGGCTATCATGAAATATGACTAACTTCTTCCCTTCTTTTGAAAGAGACAACCTTAAGCTACCATACTTCTGCTTTAAAAATTTCTGTTTCTTGGCCAATGAGCTTTATTTTTAATTACTTCGTATATTACCACTCTTTTTTTTTTACCCATAGAGTGGAAAATACCGAATTTTTCACCTTAATAGGGAAAAATGAACGATACTATCTACCTGTTTGCTCATACTGAAAGAAAAACTGGAAGTCTTCTAATTCCTCCACATATTTCTATAACCAAGGGTTGTAAAGTATGTATGTGCTGTTTGCAATTAAACACTTACAGAAAAATTCAGCAACAAAGAAAACCCCATAGAAACAAATGGAAGCAAGAGAGAGGCTTCTACCGTAGTGACACCACGACCTAGCGAAATGTTCAATTAAGTATCAGTTAGTGCGTCCTCCTCTACCGCACCGCCCGGCTCCTGCTCCTTCCCCTGCTCACGGCCTCAGCTCACTGGCACGACTCTTGCACATAGCACTTACTAATTTCATCCCTTCGGGAGCCTCCCGCATCCGTCGGAGCAGCTGTTTTCCTTCGCAGCCCTACCCAGCCGAGTTCGCCTTGGCAATCGCTCAGCTAACGAAAGTGCTCAGGACAATTACCTCCCGCACCAGGATGAGCACTCAAAGATGTTGTAAGAGGGAACACCGGGAGAATTGTTTTGGCAAAAGGGCTGTACTTGGGTGACTGTCTATAAATTCGGTGAGGGTGAAATTAAGTGCCTAACGACTACCCTAATTGGAAAATATTAAACGCTTTGCATAAGGACAGATTCCATTCTCTAACACGGACAAATGCACAGAGCAGTCACTGCAACAGTGAAAAGGTGACGTTATGAAAGAGACTATCAAGAGTGAATCTCATTTCATTGTTTCCTTATACCCTTCTATTTGCCTGAACTTACTTGTCTGTCCTACGGCTTGACTGCATGTGCTTCGGGGCAGGGACTCACTACACGTACAGAAAACTTGCAAATCTCCCACTAAATTATTAACAGTAACACTGAAAGCAAACGCTATCTTTGCAAAACCTGACTGCCATTATGCTTATTTTTAGATACTAGGTTTATGGCTCTTTCTTCCCCAGCACAGAATTAAGCACTACAAAATGGATTGCCATTAAATATCTGGATTGTCATTAAATATCTAGACCAGATAATTTGTCATGTGAGTCTTTCACTAGTGACAGGCATTACCCTGTTCTGTCTTTCATGATACCAATGCACCAACTTTCCCAGTACTATTTGAAAAGCATCAGCAAGATTTCGGGAGGCTGTAGGTCACTGTTGCTTTTTTTTTTTCCGCTGTTGCTTGCTGGATGCCCTCTGTGAAACTCACCTCCTCATGAAAGCTCTTTTGCAAAATCAGAAAGGACCCCCTGTTACATTCATCCATCACTTCAGTGCAACACATTCCTACCACTAATGCCATGTATTCAGGCATTAGCCTGCAGCAGGAATTGGCTTTGCAATCCAGGTTGGTGGAGCCTGAGGGAAAGCCAGGTGGGATATGCAGAGCACGGCACAAGATTATTATTCCAACCGATATATTAACATCTATTCATTTCAACATCTTGTACATTCAGAAGTGGCAGAATTGCCACTGATATTGCCCTCCACTACTCCTACTCTGATAATAAGGGTTCAGGTGAGGATACCCTTCTATTACTGTCAGCTTTTCAAATTTGCAATGATTTTTGAAGTAGTTAATTTTATTTATCCAGACCATTTTCATTCCTGGGAACAAAGTGGTCTTGACTGCCTAGAGCTGAGGTAGATTGATGCAGTGCAATGAAATCTTTCACACGCAAGTAAAACTGCTTTCAAATGAGTGCGCAGCTGCCAGTGTGTGCTTGATGTATTTGCTTTGAAATTATTTAGCTATTACTATTGATTCCTCACACAGGTCATTTTCTGTATGCCAGTGACCTCTCCAGAATCCTATGCATTTTGTCAGAATTTATAAGAGCTACTAAAAAACTTGTAGTGTTTGCATAAACAGTCTTTATTAACACTGGTAAGTAGCCTACAGTAGCTATGTCTAAAAGTGCTGGAATGAAAAATCCTAAAAGATTTTCAAGACGACAGTTGAAAATGTCACATGAATCTTCTGTTGCTTAAAAGCAACTCCATTGCAAATAGAGTCTCCAAAATCAATATTTGAGCATGATAAAACATCTGTTTGCCACTCTCCTTCAGCCGCACAGTGCAGGCACTACCAGTGTTCTTGTCCTTATCCAAATGCTGTCAGGAACATTTTGAAGACACTAAAAAATTACCTAAGGAGCACAAATGTTTGACATTACAGAGAATAACCTACAGGGTAAATCTCACGGCCTCTTGCCACTCATATCTTTTCAGCTTATGAATGTATCTTATCATCAAATTGCACAACTATCACCTTAACTGTACAAGTAAAATTACTGTATTTTGCTTTTGTTTTCTTTCTTCCAAAGGTGTATTTTTCTTAGTCTCCTTTTTGCAAAGCAAAGGTACCAGGTCTACTGTTTTATTGCCTTAAAGATGAAGTTTTTACCTGCCTTTACAATTCTGACCAATATTTTCTGGTCTTCTATCTTCAAATATTTTGCATGAAGGGATTAAAGGACTACCATTTGTCTACTTTAATTTCCTGTAATTAATAAATAAGACCTTTTCTATGTATCTACAAGGGTATTTGCTTCACTGGGGAAACGGAGGAGAGAAAAGCCTTTTCCAGAAATGTTTGGAATTCATTTATGTGAAGTTAGTTTCTGCTTTACTTCTAGCTTTTAAGGTAAATTTTAACCTATGAGAAAACAACTGTTATTACCATATGTTTGGACTCTGTCTCATCGTGTATCTTTTCCATGATTTAGGCCTAAGCAGTTCATCAAAAAATGACTCAATATGCTGTTTAATCAGCAATTATTTTTGGCTATCATTCTTGCATAATGCCATCCTTCCCTTATATCTCCCAAATTACATACCGTTCTGACCGATAAACGATCAGCCTCTACTGACTCACTTCAGTGTTTAAATAAAACTTATCAGCACATTCTCCAAGTGATTAGGGAAGTCACTTGTGATTGAGCAAATCCGTTCAAAGTATTCTTGGCTATTTCATAAAAAAATTCAGATATTCCAATTCCCTTATCATAGAGGCCTATAGAAAAGGTCTGACCAGCTTTTGATTCAATATCTCAACATCCATCAAAACAGAAAGAACTTGAAACAGATTCTGCAAAGGCCATGATAAAAAAAAAAAATTGGTTTGTTCTTTGTATGAGGTAGATATATGATGACCTTGACAAAGGGATTTTTATAATTAATTTAGCTGAAAAAAAGAGAGAAATCTCATATAATCTTATCCCTTTTACCTGCAGAGGCATTGTCAAAATGGTGATTTTGAATTCTGCCTTTACTGATACTACTTCTTTGTAATTCTTTCCACAAAATAAAGTTTTAGCGTTTTAAGGTGAATACCAGACTAACAGCATCCTCACACATGTACTCTCACATGTGCATGCACAAATAAACAGGCTCTCCTAGTAACTTACCATTTAGCTCATTTAAGTCATTCCCCTTCCTCTTAGCACCTATCAAGTGCTATCTCATTTTCATGCTTTTTAAGATTCTTTTAATGCATTTTACATTATTTTCATGAGATTTCTCTCCCATTCCTCTGTCACTCACTCATTACTTCAGCCACTTCCAAACATTCTCCCAAATGCTTTTGTTTTCAATTAAATGCAAATGCAGTATGAGTTAAAATTGTGGGTCTTCAACATTCCCATAGATCTGACTGTGTGAAAATAGATTAGCCTAGTGAGGGGCTTTTCATATGGAGAATTCATATCACTTCTGGTTTTAGTGATTTCAGCAAAACACATTATTTTATGATAATGCATCTGTGGTTGTAGGAAGTAGTACGACACCCATCTCTTTCTTTAGAAGTAACAATCTTCTTTCCTTCTGCCTAGATAATTGGCAAGAATAAATTTTGTCTAATGCTCCAGCATAGAAAGCAAACCTTGCAAAACAATTTCTTGCAAATAGATTAAAAGCAGCTCTGTAATCTGATAGCAAAGCAAAACCATGGTAATCGTTTCTGAAGTACTCTGTATATTTCTATTTAATTCCTCTTAGTCAGTATGGATCACTAACTGGTTATGGAAAGGACTCTCTAAGCCCAGTGATTTGAATTCCAGGTAAAAGACAACTCTCTAGCAGAAGCCGTTAGTGGGCAGAAAGGTGAGTCTGACTTTGTTATTGCTGACAAAAATAAAATCACAACAGACACCTGCTTCAGAAGTTTTGGACTAAAATAAAGTTACTACATCCCATGGTAGAGCATGGAGGAGGCCCCACTGTTTTCAGAACTCTACAGCAGGGACCCTGACTCCACATCACTTGAATTTTATTTTTTAAACTATATGTGTTAAAAACAGACAAAAAAAACCCGCAAGTCAGACTGCAATGATGTCTGCAAACCACAAAAGGATCTGCAAAGTGACCGCTTGTTAAGCACTGTGTCTTCAGTATCTCAGATTAGTTCAGGCACAGCATAAAAAAGCATCCACAGAGACATGCCAAGCCTTTTTGCATTGAGATCCCCCACTCTCTGGAGGCATGGTTTTATGTAACTGTTCATAGACATGTCACATACCACAGAAAAAAGAAGAAAATTGAATAAAATGTCTGCAGTGGCTCAATACCATCAGGCTGGAGAGTAGATGGACAGGGGACATACTAGCAAACAGACTGACAAACTTCTCATTGCATGGTTGGGAAAACTGATCAATTCAGTCAGATCATCAGTTATTATAAAAGACAAATATCCTTCCATTGTGGAGGAAGAGGCAGCAGGAAGAAGAAAATGGGAAAAAGCAAGTAAAAGAAGTCTCGTACTGAAACCTCTGTAAAGTAATTTTCTCTTTATCTGTGTATACTGAAGAACACAGGTCCACCTGGAGACCAGCCATCTCAGAGAGTTAAATCAACCTGCTCAATAAAGCGTAAAGTGGACAGGAACAACGTCTTAAAAGCCATTTCCATGATTAGAGGCACTGTAAAATACCCACACAAGAACATTCTAAATCAGGCAAAGCCAAGCAGTTTTCAGGACAAGCTACACAAAAAAGTCATTGAGGGCAAGTCATTAAAGAATATTTAATATAGATAAATTAGTTTTTTAAATTTGCAGTTTCTCTTCCTACCAAATGTCTGATTATTTTGCCTCAGTTACATGTATATACTTCAGGACAAAGATGATGTCCTCTAGGACTGCAGATGGCTTTGTATATAGCAAACACTGCCCCAGATGTCCTTTGGGGTTTGGGTTTTTTTCTGCCCAGGTGCCAAATTGCTCAGTCAAGTAACAATTTCTTACAAAACTTATCAATTACAGAATTCATTCCTTTACTTTCACATAAGCACAAACAACAACAGCACTATTGTGCACATCATCACAATTAATCTTCATCATGCAAAATCCACAGCCTTTTCTAGTTCGCAGCTTTTTTTCCCCACATACTTACGTCCAGCAGTCAAAAACATTTAAACAAACTGTCAACTCTTTAACCAAGAGCAGGAAATCAAGTGCACCTAAACTATAATCTGTCCTCTGTAACATGGCACGCAGCTCTTCTATAAGAAAACCAACTGTTTACTCCCCATCTTACTGTATAGCTTTTGGAGATTTAGTATAAATCCTGGCACTCTTTTTTCATTGCTAATCTTGAATCATTTCAAGTAATTTTAAAGAAAAGAATACAGATCTAAAATGATTTAATTTCTTCTTTATCATCTTTTTCTGCTTTACCATAGTGTTAAAGGTGGCTACATTTAAATAAGTGTTTAGTTCATTAAGCTAATTTAGGCACATTATCTCCATCTAACCCCCAAAAATCTAATTCACAATTCCTGCAAGAAAGATAACTCACACACCTAACAGAGATGTTCAAAGCTGCCGCTTTCTTGAGTCTTCCAGTTTATTCTCTAGGCTTTTATGTTTGTTACAGGGATCAATTTACAATTTCTGTAGATCTGCCAGCAGATTCAAATTAAGATTAATTGAATAAACTTGTAAACTCAGGAGTACATGTCTGCTGTTCTTCACTTAACATTATCAACGTAAGGCTCTAAATCACAAAAGGAAGGGAGATGTAGGGCTCTGAAGTCTATGTAACATTTCATTGTCAGACCAGCACTGTCTTAGGAAGGACACTGTCAAAGGCACAAATAGGGATTTTTACATCAATTGAATGATGCCAATTTAAAAATCTGGATCCCTGCTTATAGGAGAAAAACATTGCTTTTACCTTACTGATAAGTGTGACGACATCACCTTCTCGGATTGTGAGTTCGTCATCATTCTGTGCTTCATACGGAAATATCACTTTGCAATACTCCTTGGCTGAAAGGAAGAACATTCAATGTGATAAATTGTCACTTTATAACAACTGCTTATCCAAGGATGCAAATCTTCATAAAATGTTCCACAAGTGTCTCTCTGTGCTGCTTTATTTTCTTGCCACCTTTCTTTTTGTATTTTAGACCTTCATAAACAGTATGAAATATTTAAAAAACTGCACACTGATGAGCATTCCCACACGCGTCATCCAGGGAGTCAGCTCTGTAGCCCCTAGAACCATTATCTCAAATGAAATTGCTCCAGACAGCAACCTGCCACAAACCATTTCCCTTAGAGTAAGCCTGTATCTGACACTTGCTTCAACAGTGCCACTGGTACGGCCTTCCACCAGATCACATAAATTGGAAGCATAAAGGACCCAGTAGGTGACACAGTTTATCTATCCCTTGGTGTGCAAGAAAGCAGGCATTTTATAAAGATGATAAAATAATAAATAATACATAATACATTAGTAAATGTAAAGGCATTCATAACTAAGCCTTCTGTACACTCGGCATAAAAGAGTTTTGAATATTAGTCTACAGTTTCCTCTTCCCTTTTTCCTTTGCTGTCTGTAAATAAGGGCCTCAACTCAACCTTAATCTGGAAAATACAGGAGCCAGCACTCCTACTCAGAAATCATAAAAAGCAGTTGTCATGAAAAGCAGTTACGTACAACATGTTGCTGCGCAACAGACAAGTATGTCAACGTGCCTTACAAATAAAAAGGGAATATGTATTCCAGCTGTTAAATAATGTATAAATATATGTGATACTCTAAGACAGCAGGTTTAAAAAGACCAAAGAAACACACAGAGGAATTACTGGACCCTTGTAGAGGGGCATGTGACTTTGAAGAAGTGTTCACCTCACTTCAGCTGTCTCAGTTTTGATGACCTCTACCTCTAGTCAACTGTCATGTTTGATGCAGAGAAACGGGTACTTGCAGGCCACAGAAATCTAAATTAATTTGAAAGAAAAGGACTTATTTCTTTATACTTACTACAGAGAGAACCTGTGCTATCACACTTGTGGGTATTTGCGGCTCCACGGGGGGGGCGAGTTCAGCTGCCCAGACACTAAGTGCCACTTCGGACACTCGCGGGGATGTGAGACACCCGCGCAGTTGGCAGATGCGATGCACAACCTATGGAACAGCCAGGTCCCTCTGGCCTG
Source organism: Buteo buteo (assembly GCF_964188355.1). Classification (NCBI taxonomy): domain Eukaryota; kingdom Metazoa; phylum Chordata; class Aves; order Accipitriformes; family Accipitridae; genus Buteo; species Buteo buteo. Next base: position 1,003,483 of record NC_134178.1, read on the forward strand.
GCCGCCGGAGGCAAGCCAAAATACCTTGGGGTATCATCTCAAACAGCTCCAGATGCAGGCTACTGACTTCAGCCCCTAGGGCTGGCCCTGGTGTCTGGGCTCAGATTCGGGCACCTGATGTTAGAAACCAACGATGCCAGCGCCTACGCTCGCACCGCAGTCAGTGGAGATGAAGTCGCTAAAGTGAGCGAAGCCTTGAGAGCGGCTCTCACCCTGTGAGAGCGAGCTCTTCACCCTAAGAGCAGGCACCTACATTTGGTTAGCCGAATCGCACCCCGAACTCCCCGGACAGACCTCCGCTGGGACCCGTGGGAGCCCAGACACCGAGCTTACACGCGTACACCGAAACTTAGGGCTCCGACTCAGGGGCTGCATCCCAGCTGCTGAAGTTTAGTGACAGGAACATCGACCTTAAACAAGCAGCCAACACACGTGCGTGTGAAGGGTTGCTGCCTGTAAGCACAATCAGCCTGAGAAATGAATCAGTACTGATGGGGAAGGGGAAAGCTCTTCTCCAGTTCACACACTGCTGCTCAGAAACAGCATGAATTTTGTGTGGCGCCGGTTCAAGTAAACAAGAATTTCTCAGGCTTCACAGATTTATTTTCCTGAACACAAAAATTTAAATTTATCCAAGAGCATTAGCAGTTGGCTTTCCAATCCCGCTCGGTACTTGGTCTGGCTGGGATGGAGTTCGTTTTCTTCCCAGCAGCCCGCAGGGTGCTGTGTTTTGGATTTGTGACTAAAACAGCAGCGGTAACCCCCCCACCCCAGTGCTGTGGCTATTGCTGAGCAGTACCTGCACAGCGCCAAGGCTTTCTCTTTTCTCTTTTCTTCCCCATTCCGTCCCCAGCACGTAGCCAGGGGTGGGCAAGAAGCCGGGAGGGGACACAGCCGGGACGGCTGACCCCAGCTGAGCAAAGGGATGTTGCGTGCCACATCCCCTCCCGCTCAGCGATGAAGAAGGCTGGCCGGGGGGGGTTGGTCTGGGAGGCAGACGTTGCTTGGAGACTGGCTGGGCATTGGTCTACTTGTGGTAGGTGGTGGATGATTGCCTTTGTGTTGCTGCTTTTTTTTTTTTTTTTTTCCTTTCATTCAGTCATTAAACTGTCTTCACTCATGAGTTTTCTTGCTTTTACTCCCCATGTTCCCTCCCCTGGGGGGGGAGCAAGTGGCTGAGTGGAGCTTAGCTGCTGGCTGGGGTCGACCCACCATACCCCTTCTGATGTCTCTGAAGAAACAAGAGTCTGATAAAGACAATGACCGTTATCTTTGAAAAAAACATCAACAAGGGAAAAATAAGCCTCTTTCGCTGTTTCTGAGAGCAGGGAACACTGTCAAATAAACATTTGGTAACATTGCCAAACAACTGGGCATGTGAGAACCACCACGTCACAACTCAGATTTCAGGCGATGAAAGCGATGTCTAACTGCTAGTTTACTGCCTTCTGGAGGAAGGGTTTGGATCTCTCTTTATGGACCCAGCTAGAATGTTTCACCTGCTCGCTTGTCCTGAACACAGTATAATAACATTTTATGTAAAAGCTGGTTAAAAGTTGGCTTAGGTCAGGTAGATGCAGAGCAGCACGTAAGAGAAACATGAGATTCAGCACATTTTTACGCTTCAGTGTGTACGCTCTCTTAAATAATTATGGTTCTTTTTTTTCTCCTATTCTGAGAGTATTTGCATCCTGAAAAACAGCTTTGCTAAATAATATATTCAGTGAATTAGTACAGAGGCGATGTAGATATAATACTGTACTAAAGAAGCCGAGTGCTGCATATCAGGGAAGTCTCTGGTTACTGTAAACAGGCTTAGCACCTCTTTTTTGGGATACAGAACAGAAGTCAGGCTGGGCTCTAGGAGGCTAACACCACCTGGGCCCAAGGAGGATCATTCTTGAGTATCCATTCCCAAGTACATAAGTTGTTCCTCCGTTTGGTAGATAATCTATACACTGTATAATCTCATGATTAGACAGGAAGCCAAGCACAATGCACAGCTAATCAACAGTGAAGAACAGCCACTATACCACAGTAACGGAACTATTCTGAAAGGATGCCAGCAGCGCAGCCCTCGCCCAAGGCATGGATGAATCCCATGCATTTCAGATTAAAGAATGCTTTGAACAGCAAGTGTCTCCAGGGGGCTCGTGTCTCCTGAATCCTGTTACAGGCAATCGTCCCTCAGCTCCCCCTTGCTATTTGAAAACTGTAAATTTGAATCAACCTTCAAGATGAAGACCCCGACAGACAAGAGTGGGGAGAAGGTTGTGGTTTCAGCATCTGAAAAAGCCAGTTGATAATCAGGAAAGTAAGTGCTCTCTTTCCTCTTTTTTTTAAGCTTTGCCGCTAAAAGTATGTGTCAGTGTGGATCTCACAGTAAGTGGCTGCCAAAAGCAGCAAGACTTTAACCAAAGAACTCAGTCTTTCACATATAGCAAATGGCTACACATCTTCATCTTCCAGTTCTGATGTCAAGAACTCTGTTCTCCCATGACCTGTTCGCCCTCCCCACCAAGCTCTTACCTTTATTCTTGCCTTTTTTTTTTTACAATATCCAGATATCAGAGAAACAAGGAATTAAACTAGAGAAAAACATCAAACCCCAGATCTTAAACTCAGCCAAATACTGATGAAGTTCATAAAGAGCCAGGAGACAATCTTGTGAGAGGCACAAGAGGGAGCTGGGGTAGGCTTACGGCTGCCCTGTGCTCTGAAGGCTGGCACAAGAACAGAGGGCGAAGGCACAGCCATGGAAAAAATTCATGGTTCATGTACAGTAGAAGTCTGGACTCCTCGAGTGCAATTTGCACTGACGTACACTAAATCAACACATTCCTCTGCCTAACAAGGACCCTGTGGACCACACTGCAACAGAGCTAGGTCTCAACAACACGGATGGGTTTGGAACAATGTAAGTGACTGGACAAAGGCAGCTTTCTAACTTCTTCTAAGGGAATGGTAGACCAACGTGATTTAAGTAAGTAAAAGCAAAGCCAACAGCACTCAAAATAATATGAACCTTTACAAACAGATTAATAAAAGCAGAGAAGAATCTAATGGGTCCCGTCACTCTGCTGCTAAAATTGTCCTTACTCAGCGGAGAACAATACCGCAAGAGGATGTAGAAGCACTTAATATCAACAGTTATGTTTAGATAGGAAGGAAGAAAAGATAAAAGAAAATTCTAATTTCAGACACATCACTGTAGACACCACACTGGAACTTGCTGGATTCAGTGGTTTTCAAAGTGAAAAAAAAAACCCCACCAAAAAACTAAACTTCAAAATAATATATCCTATTACAAACCTGGTAAACAGACTTAAACCAAATTAAAGCTTCAAACTGAGATACCAATATTAAGCATCCCTCAACTGTAGATGATAAATCTCATTTTTACATTTGACATAGAAAGCTGGATTTATACATCACAGATGGTTCTTCCAGAAGCCCCTCTTTTTTCGTCTGACCTGAAGACATTTTAAAAATATACCTGCTAATAAATCCCTGACAGTAGACAACTTGGAAACAGTAAGGGAGGAGAAAACATTATATTCACGAGCTTTTCAGCCCTCATTTATTAATTCAACAATAATTCACTCTGTCAGACCACAGAGCCTCTCTCTGCAAACTCACAGCTCCTCCCCAAGCAAACGAGAACAACCCGCCATAGGCAATGGGCATTGCTCAAGGAACTGAGTGAGCAGATAAACCTTACAGCATATCTTACAACTCAGATGGGCTGGATCTAATGCAGGATGTTCAACTTCTGGCCCGACATATTCTGAACTGAGAGGGTTTGGGCTAGGTATAATCCCACTTGAAAGTATGTGCCCTTGGCTACACCCTGTGATTTTTGAACTGTATTCTTCCAACAAGACTAGGTACAATGAGGACACAACAATAAGCATCTTCTCTGCCCACATCCCCCCTAGTCCTGCCGTTTGGAAGGAAGAACAAAGCCATTGCTAGCTTCCCTGACAGACCCCAAGGGCCTAGGGTGACAGGCAATTCACCTTCCCAGCATCATCCTTGTAGCTCAGAAGTTGTGTATTGGGTTTGTGTGGCAAGGTTTTGGTAGTGAGGAGGCTACAAGAGTGGCTTCTGCAAGCAGCTGCTAGAGACTTCCCCCATGTCCGACAGAGCCAATGCCAGCCGGCTCCAAGATGGACCCGCCGCTGGCCAAGACCGAGCCCATCAGCGACGGTGGTAGTGCCTCTGGGAGAACAGATTTAAGAAGGGAAAAAGTTGCTGCACAACAGCAACTGCAGCCAGAGTAAGGAGTGAGAACATGTGAGAGAAACAACCCTGCAGACCCCAAGGTGAGTGAAGAAGGAGGGGGAGGAGGTGCTCCAGGTTCCGGAGCAGAGATTCTCCTGCAGACCGTGGGGAAGACCACGGTGGAGCAGATCCATCTGCAGCCTGGGGAGGACCCCACGCCGGAGCAGGTGGGTGCCTGAAGGAGACTGTGACCCCGTGGGAAGCCCGCGCTGGAGCAGGCTCCTGGCAGGACCTGCGGCCCCATGGAGAAAGGAGTCCACACTGGAGCAGGTTTGCTGGCAGGACTTGTGACCCCATGGGGGATCCACACTGGAGCAGTCTGTGCCTGAAGGACTGCAGCCCATGGAAGGGACCCACGCTGGAACAGTTCATGAAGAACTGCAGCCTGTGAGAAGGACCCACATTGGAGAAGTTTGTGAAGGACTGTCTCCCGTGGGAGGGACTCCACACTGGAGCAGGGGAAGAGTGTGAGGAGTCCTGCCCCTGAGGAGGAAGGAGCGGCAGAGACAACGTGTGATGAACTGACTGTAACCCCCATTCCCCATCCCCCTGCGTCGCTGTGGGGGAGGAGGTAGAGAAAATCAGGAGTGGAGTTGAGCCTGGGAAGAAGAGAGAGGTGGGGGAAAGGTGTTTTAAGATTTGGTTTTATTTCTCATTATCCTACTCTGATTTGATTGGTAATAAATGAAACTAATTTCCCCAAGTCAAGTCTCTTTTGCCTGTGATGGTAATTGGTGAGTGATCTATCCCTCATCTCGACCCACGAGCCTTTCGTTATATTGTCTCTCCCTGTCCAGCTGAGGGGCGCAGTGATAGAGCAGCTTTGGTGGGCACCTGGTGTCCAGCCAGGGTCAACCCACCACAAGTTGGAAGGAAAAGCAGCTGCAAAGAACTAGATATTTATCATGTGGTCTGTCACTGCCCATACTTCATTGAGGAAAAAGTCTCATCCTAAACACTATAAAGGGGCTATCCTCTAAAAAGAACTGGATGTTTTATGGGGGTAGTTAACATGCATCTCTGTTCAGCACCTTATGCCCCACAGTCTGTCCTGAGTTCAAAATGCGGCTTATTTGATACAGTCTCAAGCCCCCCAGAAAATCATTGCCTCAAAGAGGGAGAACAATAGCAAGGGAGAGCCTTCCTACAGAATACATTATCTGCTTCATTATCTAGGCTGCTACAAGCACTGTATTTCACCCACAGAATTCAGCGGCTCAATACGTATTTACGATGACAGGGTAAAGCACTGGTTTCAATGTATAGACCTTCTATATGACTTGGGATTCTGCAGTACTGTAGTAGGTAAATTCATTTGTTTGCATTTTGAGAAACTGGTTAAATATTATTCTGTTCAAACCAGAACTGAGCAAATTCCATTTACTGTACCAGTGGACCCTGTTCACTTTAAAAGCATGCCTCTTCTATTTGTTCTCCTGCCAGACTCTAAGGATGAGCTGTGACATTCGAGACAGCAGTCCACAAACATATGTTCAAGCTTAAATTTCACAGGGGACAGTGACTCTGGAATTTGCTTTTCCTCTTAGGCCAGGATGACACAATTTCCTCCTCTCACATCTGATGCTGCTTCTTTTTTGTTAGGTAAGAACTGTTCAACCCCACGGCAAGATTTCCTCCATCTCAGGGAATGTAACCACTGGGCTGGAGTCACCCTTCTAACTTTTCAGAAATTGGTTATTTATTTATTTTTTAGTAAAACAAACAACAAACCTGTCTAGTTGATTTTTGAGGCTTAAATATTTCCCCCTTGATGAAGTCTAAATCGTACACCAATCAATATGAACACCAACAGTAATACTAAGTAAGAAAAGAAGCAGCATTAAAGTAGTATTCCTTGAGCTTAAGCTTCCTCTCTTTAACTATCACTCATAAAATGTTCCTGAAATGGAATAAAATGTACAAAATCTAGTGAAAAATTACATCATTGTTACCAAAACCACAAACCAGATGAAAAACCCAAACACTACATTCAGCAAAACTATTAACTGCCATACTCAAGACTCATAAATGGATTGTACTAATAAATATTTTCACAGAACTTCACAAGATTCAAACTGTCAAACCACCACCTCATAAAAAAAAAATAGAAACAGAACTAATTAGGGCCCCATTAATCTAGATTCAGCTACTCCTTACACCTTCTACCATCACGCAAAAACATTAGTTGCTTGCTAGGATTTTGGTATTCCTATTATGCAATAGGTTAACACAAATTGTAAATAGTGAGTGGAGTAATCAAGTGCTGTGGTCAGTGCATTCTGTGACTTATTGCCTTTGCTGTTTTGTTGTCTGCTTATTTATACTCCATTTTTGCAATCTCAGTAATCTGCAATAGCTGTCTCAGTCACTGTAGATGTTTTTGCTTTGCTGAATTTTAGAATCCAACAGAGCTACTTAAAAATTTATATATATTTTCTACAATATAGCCTTCCCACTGCAAGCCACTTAAACTAAAAGCAAGGTACTTCATAGAAAAACCAATATATCTCACCCCCAAGATAGAATTATAAACACACACGCGTGCATATGCCATCCCAGCTACATGAGAGAGATGGAAATTCTACAGCAGAATAATTCCCCTGTAAGCCTAGCCACCCACAAACCTAAACCAAACAGCTCTCCCCTCTTCTCTTCAAAGATGCATTCCTTCATTCCTGAAAGGTTAGTGATGTTTTCCAAGGGTCCACTCAAGCTCTGTAAGGATCTGTGCTTTCAGTGTGCTCTCCCTTTGAGCAAAAAGTCCTCTTTTGCCTTGAAGAATCATCCATTTATCCCCCAAAATCTTAAGACCACTTCTGAGGGAGATTTACATAGCATATTATTGGGAGATGCATCTATAGAACATACTGCTCTGTCTTTTGCTCCGACCAACACACCCCATTGCAGAACTTAGGTCACCTTGCGTGTCCTAAGAGCAAATGGTAAGTGCATCAAGTGCCTTGCTGCAAATCACTGCCCTACCACACCAGGAAAGCTATAGGAAAAAAGCAGACTCAAATCAAGATGTGGGAAGAGTCAGCAACCATCACTCCATGCTGAAGCCCCTGCGGGCAGAGAGGGAAGATGCTACCGCTCTCTGTTTCCTCTCTCAGCAGGCTCTTTCACAGTACAACTGCATTTTTTGTCCAGTTGAGACTAAGGAATAACAGCATCAGTCACGGAAAAAAGTAGGTGGAAGATGAAAAACTGCATTATTCCTCTAGCAACCTAACCTCTCTCTTGCTTGCAGCATATGTCTCCAGCAGTAGTCCCAAGGGAATCTAAATCACATAGCCAAAAGTCACCTCTCCATACTGAGCTGAATCTATGGATCTTCTGTTTCTTGCTGCTTCTTTGGAGAATGGCACAGTATCTATTCTGTTCAGCAATTAAAGACTCCAAGGAAGACTGGGACCCTACCATCCCAGACAAAAGTGAAAGTACCTGAGGTCCAAGGTGGAATGATACTTTTATGCTGAACTCTGTCATTAGGACATTCATCAGTTTTCTGAGACTGCCAACTTCCCTGGATTCAATGCTTTTTCAAGCTTGTTTGTGGTAGGTTTTTAGGAGAATGCAAAAATTAGATTTTGGAGAAATGACAAATACTAGATAAATCATAGTCATATGCCAGACTCTGATTGTACTCCTCAGGTCTCACTATCAGACATTTAACTGTATTATGAAAAAAATATTCCTCCGCCTATATCAAAACCCAAACCAGACTGAAGTATGTTTCATGTTCACTGGAAGGTTTTTCAATTTAAATGAAGACAGCTTCAACTGATTGGAAAGTATCTCCTGTGACACCATTTGACGCTAAGACAATTATATATAATTACATTATATCAGACCTTCCTATACATGTGCTTATCTTTCCCAAGCAAGAACAGAGATGCCAAAAATTCTACTGAGGCCCCAGAGATTCCAGGAAAGAGAAAATGTCCTAAATAATAAAGTTTAGGTAAAATTCATAGAACATGGCAAAAGGGTTGTTGAATGACGTTTGCACACAACCGTGGTGAAAATAGATGGCAACAGAAGAGGGATTTTCTGACCAAAAAGGTGTATCCGAGGGAAATAACAAAAAGGTGAAAGGACCAACTAGAGCCCAGAAGCGTTGACTGGAGAAGTGTCTCTGTGTCAACCAGAGCTCAGTGTGTCACCGTAGAAGGTACAGTTCTCCAACCACTGTTCATAAGGTTTCCACATTTGTTTGTAAGTGGTAAAAGTATGAGACCCCAGTACCCTGGGATGCAGCTTCGGCTGTCAGAAGTACGAGCTGATGTGGAACGAGGCAGCTGTCTCCCAGCCTGGCTTACCACACATGGGTCAGTGCTGCGGGGGGAAAGCCCGTGGGACCACCCCTTCTGATGGCACCTCCACTCCGGTCAGCTTAACCCGCTCAAGCTGCAGGTTGGGAAAGGTAATTCCAAACATTCATTCAGGAGCCCTGCTCTGCATTACCAGTTTGCTCATTTTTCAGTATTTTGAGTTCTCATTTCCTCAGGGCAATTGAGTTCTTGCAGTACTTCCCATTAACAGCCTTGTGTCACAAGGGGAACAAGAGAAGAGGATGCCGCGAGTCAGTTAGCGTGGTGCAGCTAATGGACAATAACTCACTAAAAGTTGTTCTAAGCTGCTTTTGCAGCTCTGAGCTGAAAACATGTGGTAAAACAGGTCGTAAGCAAACGCCGTTCTCAGGCAGCCCCTGTTCTGCTGCTCCAGATGCTTGCCTTCCTATGTCTGTATGTGTTTCAGTTCTGAGACAAAACGTTATCTGCTAACTATCTAAAAGGAAGGAGAAGGACTGTGCAGGACTTAAAAACTCAACAGTTTATATTATACTCAATTTCTTTACTAAGGCATGGCTATGTTCTTTTCCTTGTATTCTTTTCTACCGGAATCCATAAAGTTTAGTTGTAACTTTATATAAATAAAATCAAAAGATTGGGAATATATACCTAAATTATTTGGTAAGCTAGTTGCATATGCCTCCCTAGAACAGCACTCAGACCTGCCTAGAAGATACAATTATTGCTTTTTGTTTACTAAGCATTGAAATGATGCAAACAAAGCTGAAGTTGGACACTGTTCATTTTCCATACAAACTATACCACTCACACCAATTATTTCTGCTACACAAAAAAAAGAAAAAAGAGGAAAAAAGCAAGGTCACTCACAACCAGAGATATTTTTCTATGACCTACCTACAAGTTACAGCCTGAAGTTGGATCTTATTCAACTCTGACTAATTCCGAAGTACCCTCAAGGCTGAAAGCTGATCACGTAATTTAATTTGATTTTTGGTGGCAGAAAACTCAAGGTAGGATTATCAGAGCAAAAAGAATTCAGAGGATTCTGTGAAACAAAGCATTCTATGTACCACCTACTCAAAGTTTATCCTAAATATAACTATCTGCATCCTCTCCTTTCATATATACAGGACACTCTTTTAGCCAAAACCAGGGAAAAGTGTTCAGCTTGCTTTTAAGAGGCTTAATAGCATGAAGTGCAAAGATGAAAAAACTATGAAACCTACTTTTTGTTCTGCTGTCCACTTCTATTTTTGTTGGCTCCTGAGTTGCTGTGGCTGGAGGTAATTTCTTCCCAACACTCTGAAAAAAAATAATTATTCTCCTTTAAAATTTGCAGGTTCAGTTAAAAGTTGGACAACATAAAAAATTGTAACAGAAATAGAAAATATAGGAGTAGAAAAAGGACAGTAAAGAAACAGAGGCAAAGACTTAGGTTTGTCTGTGGGGTTTTTTGTTAGGTTTGGGGTTTTTTTTAATGATATAGAATTCATAAAAATGTGATTCTCAAATTTTCCCATTAAAAAATGTTTACTAACATTTTTAAACAATAACCTCTTAACACAGTTTCAGGGAAGACTCACAGAAATTTCACTGGTGGACTGCATATGTGATGAAATTACTTAAGGAAAGGTGCTATTCGGTACCAAAAGTAAAACCGAAAGGGGGGGGGGGGGGGGGAATCCCCCTTCTGTCCATACAAGGAGTATTCATTTCAGTCATTCTACACTAAGTGTGATTTTTAAGTTGACAACAACTCTTTAAATGGTTCTCATTTTTATTTCTTTTGAGCAAAAATAACTACTTTACAGAGGAGTACTACAATAAGCAATAATCAGCCTCAGAAAGGTACGGTAAAGATCTAGCTGGAAAGCAGTGAAAATTGTACTGCAAGAGATGTAATGAAGAATTTGAAGCTACCGGGCATTCACAGAGATAAAAGCACAGAATACCTTCAAGATGAAAGTGAGACTGGGAAGACAGCTTTTGGTTCAGAGGCAAACAAAGCAGTTCAAGATAGCTGCACATCTCAGTACATGCTCATTCATGATCAAACCTTTATTCACACAGTTCTGCTTCATAAAATGGTTCGGAAAATGATGAGAGCACGCACTCTAAACTGCACGTACTCTAAACTGCACTGCTATTTACCTTAGAAAGAAATGCATACTAGAAGAATATCCCAAAACTTTAATTTAGGGGAGTTGTTTTTTTTTTTTAAAGATGAAATTGTTATTCAAGAACAATTAATTAAAGGAAAGCATTTGGTAATTGCTTTATCATACATGAATCATTGATCTTATGACATGAAACCAAAACCCAGATAAGCCCACAGCAAGCTAAAATTTAACACGATAAAAATCACAGCAAAAGAATCATGGGCAAAGAGGAAGGAACTAGTGTATCCCAGTGGGAATTTCTTAATTTATAGCAGATGCAAGTGGAATGCTTGAAAACTTTCATTCATCTGCTTGTTCAGAATGAACACCTGTGCAGGTGAATAAATCAGCATGGGGAACCAACTGACTCCTTGGGAACAGAAAAGCGAATACCACCCAAACACGGCTGTTCTTCTGCTGGCAGCTAGGAGACAGGTCAGAAAGCAGTCTTTGCATGAATTGCAATTTGTTCAGGAGAGACGGTAAAAAGCCCAGGGAGCAAAGTGGCTGAAGACATGACTCTTTTTGCACATAGAGAAATAGCCTGAGCACAGAAACAAGAAACTGGACTCCTGACAGGTCTACCGATAGATGAAGAGCAGTGCACAACTGGGTGCAGCACACGGAAGGCACTGAAAGATCAGTGACCTACAACATCCAAAGATCATTTACTGCGGTGAAGCTGTCCCAAAATCCTGCCGTGAGGAGAGGAAGGAATGTTTATTCTACGAGGCGGACACAGAAAGTTGTAACTCAACTAATTTAAATGAGGGTTGCACAGAACCCACTCCAGTGAGGAGGGACACTGGAATTTGTTATGGGACAGGGAGAGGAGAAGACAAGTGGAACTGGTATTCTTTAATTGTAAGGGGACTGCACTCAAGGACTTACAGGGGTGACACAAGCACCACTGACAGGAAAAAAGAAAGAAAATGGATAAGCCATGCGAATCTGGTTTCAGGTAGACCTGTGCTGCCAAAAAGTTTTATTCTTCCTGTAAAAACGTACTAAAGGAGATTCTTTTAAAATTCCGATTTATTTATGTTTACAATTAGTCTATACTGATCCACACATTTGCATGGAAAACATTGCTAAAACACCTCCATGAAACTTAATATAGTACTCATTTGTTCATTAGGAAACATGCAAGATAAACTTTCCTCACTCTAAGAGACGCTGAATCCTCTGTGATCTCTTAGGTCTGATGGTTCTGCTCTAACAGGATAAAACCTCAAGTATAGCTGAGATCTGCATGCTGGGAGTCCCAGACCGAGTAGTATTATCACAGTTACCAATTTTTCTGACAAGAGAAATGGGAGACAGACAGATCTCCTCCCATATGAGCCAGAAACTGCCCTTCTGACTCTCCAACTGTTCTACATCACTCGTACTCCCATACACGTCAAATATCTACCAAATTTACTAGTGGCTAGGAGACCCAAGCAAGCCCAACTTAAATTCTTGCTGATCCAACACACATCTCCATGACATAGACTCTTCTTCTCAGGGACTAGTTACTGTAGGGTATTTTGGTCTCTTCTGCAGTTGAAGGCCCAGCATAATTTACCAAAACCTTCCTCACTTCTAAAAAATGAAACATGGGAGCAAAGAACACTCTTAATTGTGTTGAACTGAAGATTTCAATACAATTCTTTCTCCTCCTCTGTTCTTCCTTTACATAAGAAGGTCAATTCAGAAAAAAAATGTCCTCCAAGCCCTTCTAGACACATTGATCTATGCTGCAAAATACCAATATACAACTCCAGCTTTCACACTACTTAGTCTTACCTGATTCATTCCTACCTATCAGGCTCAATATTCCCAAGAAGCAAGCAGATCTTACCCCTTTGGGACAGAGGCACAAAAAATGACTTAGAACTTGAAGGACTTTTGGGGAATTTAGACACTCCAAATGCAAGAGCAGGATCCTCAACCCTGCCAGCATCAACTGACATCTCCCAGCATGAACTCTCTCTCTCTGTTTACCTAACTCTACAATTTTGTCAATAATGTTTACAATAAAATGTCACATGCAGCATGAACCAGAATGCCCATGATGACGCCCTCCCAGCATTGTCCTAATTGCCAGGCTGCAAAGATAAGTGAAGTTCTGCATTTTCTCTCTGGCCCTTTATGTCTTGAATTCTTGGCTGCAGAATGGTTTCAGCACCAGCAAAAAGGGTAGCTAACATATTTCCCTCTGCCTTTGTATCTCTAGCCTGGTGGTTCAGAGACACTTCTGAAGAGTACCATTTCAGTTTCCCTCTACCCTCCTCCAGTATGCTGATTACCATAAATCTCATTTCTAGATGATGGCAGTCAGCCTTGTTCCACTCACATTACTCTGCAGACACTACTCTGGCTTGCTTAGTCCCATCACACAAGAAACATGTGGTGGAAGTAGAGTTCATGCTTCCTGACTCCAAGCCTCGGTTGACTCCCAACACACAACAGAACATATCAACAAAACAGGCAGAATCTTGATCCCACTATTTCTGCAAGGCGAGTATAATTAGATTATTTAGCTGTCAGACACAAATCCCCCTAATCGCCTGACAAGTGAATCCTAAAGATGAAAGGGGATGAAGTGCCCTCTTGCTGCAGAAACAGCTGATAAAAGCATGAATAATGACCATGATTTGGTGTACAGATATTCAGAGGCATGAGACAGATTTAGCAGCAACCTGCCAGTATTAATGCTTGGTTTTATGAAGCCAACGGAAGGATAGTCTAGCATTAACTAATAGGTTCTGTTAGCAGAGGAGCCCTCGATGACAGTTTGGTACGCTGCAAGTCCCTATCACTGCAGACCAGTTTCCTCTGATACTGAGTTAACAGTGATTACAAAAGTGTTTGAGGTGGCACACAAAGTTGTGTGAATGAGGTCACGGTACAATCTCAACAGTCTCATTTCCTTTCATTTATGTGCTTTGGTTCAACTGCAATCCCTGTAACAGCAGAGAACAACACAAGAGAAGCGGAGCACGTACTGGGCAGTATACATTTTCTCACTTGAGGGCACTACGGCCCTTCCCTACAACTATTCAACCCTGACCAGAGGAAGAAAAGCAGACTGGTGACCAAGTTTCCTCCTTCAGGATGTTTTAAAGTTGTATTTCAGGGTTTTCTGTTGTTGCTGAAAACCGAGTTGTCTATTTACTTTTGTTATTCAGGTCTTGTGTCTCTAGAACATTTCATCTGAAAATTCACATTGAATTGTCACTTGTGCACCAGCTAGGTCCATACAGAAGATTTTGTTATACTTCTTTACACTGAAGGAACATACTTATCCTTTTACTCTCCTTTAACAAATACAGGCTTCTCGAAGCAACAGCTTATTTACTCACAAATCAGGAAAAAAAGATTTACTCAGCATCAGTATTTATTCTGGAAAGTGAATTGAGGTCTTTACGCTAGATAAAATATTTTGGAACTGCTGCTTGAAATGTAACTCCATGAAGATATCCCTAGAGAATACATCAGACATTAAAGAATTCACAAAAATGAGCTGTATGAGCTGGAAACACTAACTATTTTAAGCTTAACATCATTTGTCAGTTTGAACAGTGAAAATAGAACAATATGCACTGATGTCTTATACAGGGGAGGAAAAGACAGTTACTTATCCTGAGAACTTTTAGAATTTCAGAAAACCTCAATGATTAGGTCAGGGGAAAAAACGTGCTGTATTTCTTTGACCACAATGCTTCCTTTTAACGTTCAACTAGTAATTTTGAATGTTGTTTATATGCATGAGACTTTTTTCATCTACAGGTTTACATGCAAATCCAAGGCTACTATTAGTGACAATATAAAAGCTCTGTTCTTTACTGTATTTTTTGACAGTCCATTTTGTAACCGAGAACATTTTTTCACAAAGAAGCAGAAATGGTTACTAGATTCTTCCAGCTCTGGATGAACAGAAATATAAACAAGCTTCTCATTGACCATGTATAATGCTGGTGTTGTGAAGGGGGAGCCAAATTAATTTCTTTGTTCTAATATGCTTCAAGTGCTTAAGAAACATCATCAAGTCCTTTATCCATCCTACCTGGTCTACCTTAAACTAAAAAAAAATAATAAAAAATTGAAAGAACCCAAGTATAAAAACCCCAAAGGCTTTCAGATGTCAAAATGCCCTTACTCTGTCAGAGACAAAATAAGAGAAATGTCCAGGATTTCAGTTTTTCCCGTGATACCAACATTCAACTCCACATAAAGTACTTTCTGTGACAGCATGATCAAGTATTGTTATCCTGGGGTTTCCCAAAAGGACAGAGTTAACACTTTTCCTAAAGGGTCGCCACATGGCACTTCAAAGAGGCTGATGGGAATTTTAAGGAACCTTTACAGAAAAAACAAAAATTCTTTAGGGAAAGTGTGATTAAGCACCTGCCTGCACATTTGATTGCCTCAGTCATCTAAAATAGCTTCTTTCTCTGTAGCTACTTTCTACCCAGCTGTGCTTTGGTAGAAATACCATCCATATGCTCCTGAACTACTATTATTAATGTTTTTTAATACCAACTAGATAGGTACATCTGCCCAATGCACGCCCAGCTAATATAGAGAGCCCCAGTTGCCCAAGCTGCACGCATTTCTACTGACATCATCTGCGAAGAGATTCCCACCACAATGCAGGTAGTTTCCTTAAAACTAGGTTAGGTGAACGAATGGGACAGGAAACCAGTGTTCATCAAGTCCTCAATTACAACCAGACTGTCGCAAGCACAGGCAAGCAAAATCCTTTTTATTCTCCTGCTCCTAGTTTACTCTATGAGCAGAGAGACAGGACGTCTCGCAACAGGGCTTTGAGCAGCCTGGGCTAGCGGAAGGTGTCCCTGCCCATGGCAGGGGCTGGAACTAGACGATCTTTCAGGTCCCTTCCAACCCAAACCGTTCTATGATTCTATGATTCTAGAATTGGTGTCTCACAGGTGTCTCATAATTCACTTGCTGTGAGCAAGAGAGAGGGAAGGGCGCGGAGGCTGCCCGAGCCCACCCACCAGCGGTGGCCGTGTCCCCGGGGAGCCAGCCTTGGGCGCCGATTCCTGCCACCACTCCTCCCCTCTGCCATGACGTTAGCCTATCTGCAAGGGGAAAAGGAGGGAATTGATCCGTGTTAAAAAGCACTGGAGAAGGGAAGGAAGAACAAAAGAGAGTTATCTGCTTCGCTAAACGGCTGCACAAACATTTGGGTAGAACTGAGGCAGGAAAATTTATGGTCATAGGGGTAAGGCGCAACTCCCAGCTGCAGCGCTCATTTATATCAGCTTAAGCTCACTGGGAAAGCATGGTGAGCACCTCTACAGTGTGGTTTAATGATTCCTGGGGCCAGCATACTGCATTTTGACCATGCTCAGGGCAACCAAAGGAAAGGTTGCAGTAGTGCTGGTCTTTACATCGTTCAAAAGATGAAATACAAACCACACCGCAGTACTCAGCTCTACATACCAGATGATACTTCCATAAAGAATGGGCACCCTGACCACAGGATCAGATGTGGCACACATCCACATGGGATGTTTTAATGGGACGTTTGGCAAATATTTCACAGAATGCAGACAACAAAGCAATTAAAGTATTTATAAATTTCAAATTACAGTTTCTTTGCACATAGTCAAGCTATAGAACCTTCTACTGGACAATCTGAAAATAACACACTTTCATACTTAGTCCATATTCCAGCAGACTTAAGTGCAGTTTTTCCAACTGATGTCTACACTACATGACTTTTAGACTTGGATGAACATAGGCCTTCTGAATTATAGCGTATCTTCATAAAGAAATAAATGCTTTTTTTCTTTGAAAAAGACTTTACCTGTGAAAGGTTTTACCCTTCTACAGCAAGGTTATGAAACCCTGTATTTAGGTGCTGCGAAAGGCATATGAACCATTGGCACCTGAATTCTCTCTGTCTCGACAAAATCAACAAATCTCTAAATAAAAGATGTCCCTCCAGATAAAATCCTGGTCTTACAAAGCAACAGAGCAAAGCCTTCATCCCACAGAACTCCTTGAAAATTGACATAATTTCAGCCATCGGCATGACTCTTGCCACAATTAACAAGTTTGGACAAAGCAGACAAGTTGTCTGAAGTCAACAGTGAAGAGGTGGAGGCCTCGCAACTCTTCGTGAATATCAGTCCTCCGGGAACTGGCTACTACCCCAGAACTGCTTTAGAGGAAAGCAACGTTCAAGTAGTCAAGAGTATATCCTGCTTGAATTTTAAAGGCTTTTGGAATCAGGATGCATATGCAGAAAAATTAAAGGTATCTGGGAGAAAAATGTTTTCTCGTATTCACAGAGAAACTGATATG
Source organism: Buteo buteo (assembly GCF_964188355.1). NCBI lineage: Eukaryota > Metazoa > Chordata > Aves > Accipitriformes > Accipitridae > Buteo > Buteo buteo. The sequence continues at coordinate 1,020,563 of NC_134178.1, forward strand.
TTTTTACCAAATACAAAAGTTACTTCTTGAATGCAAAAAAAAAAAAAAAAAAAAGGGGGGGGGGGGAACAACAACAAAAATAGCATGTCAGTCTAAATCCTACTACAATACTCTAATTCTCATTCCAGAGAATAGTAAACAGGTTGTGATTACATTACACCACACTCAGTTCACTTGGTGCCCTAGAAATAGAGTACTGAATGTCAGAGCATCTTACAATTGCTGTATCTGTCATCCATTGTCATGGTACTGGAATCCTAGCAGACAAGCAAGAAAGTAAACAAAGCAAAGGAAACAGCACAGAGGTCCCAAACAAGGGAAATTTTAGAACAAAACATGATTTTGCTGGGGCTTTGTTTTCTGATTCATCACTGATGATTATTCTTCCGATGCACTTCTTTCTTACAATTGAAAAAAAGAAGCAGAACTACCTCTTGTCATCAGTTAAACTGCTTAAGCTACATCAAGTCTAAGAAAAAATGCTTTGAATACTTAAGGAATAGTCACATTTGTTTTAATTAAAAACAATTTTATTTTTTCAAAATAACTGTTATTTCTGAAATATTTAATAAAAGAAGTTACTGGTGCTTTACTTAATTACATCAAAAAGTATTTGGAAATCACGTTCAGAGAAGACCTAGAAAATCACTTACAGGGATAGACAAGGAATGATTTATGTGGTTCTGAAACTTCATGGCAAAATAAAGACAAAATGGCAAGCCTGTACTACCTTTGGCATACCACTGTGAAGGATTACATACAGCAGAAAAGGGAGGGAGAAAGCAAGGCCAGGATGATTTAATCAATGTGTGTTGACATTCCTTGGTGGCTCAGAGTTTGTTACTCCTTCACATTTTATTTAATAACAACAACTGAATGTCTAATTTGTTTTCAAGAAAAAGTTCTTTAAAAGAAAAAGGGAGAATGAATAAGAAGCAAAGGTCAGAGTAGTAAGTTCTTTGGTATGTTTTCCAGGTGTGGATTTTTTTTAGGACAAAGCACTAGGTGCTGCAATTAAACTTATATTATTGTTTTTATCTTGTATTAATCAAATTTTATCTATTTAATATGTTATTCACAATTACTTATTATTTTAATGATCATTTAGCATGATTTCTTACTTAGCCATTCAAAAGCTAGGAAATCTTAAAATTTAGGGTTTCATACAGACCCTCACTTCTGCTGTGTTATAACTACATGTGAGTCTATCACGTTTTACATGTAAGCTGGTTATACTTCTCAGTACAATGGCATTCAGCTGGTTCTGTCACTGAGATGTAAAACGACAATATGTTGTCATTCTGAAGTAGTTATTCAAGATGGAGTTCATTTCACTTAAACATCAGCTATGAGCCAGATGTGCACATATGGGCCAGTGGCTGCAGGCTTCCCTTCTGTTACTGGAGGTAAACAGCCCTTTTAGCATGTAATTCATATGGACTTCTCCTTTGGAATAAGAAAGGTCACGTCCTAATAATGACTTCTAGTCTACACACTGTGAAGAAACCTTGAGTACTAGCAACATCATAGACATCTAAATTCAGTCAATGGGATCCCATGATACTTGCTATTTTTAAATATTTTAGTTGTGTAGTCCATGCGTATTATCTGCCTGGACAGCAGCCAGCTAATCTACCTATAGATCTGTCTTTATCTATCTATCTATCTCTCTATCTCCATATGTATCTATCTATCTCTGGGTCTGCCAATAAATCTATAAACCCAGCTATCTAATCAATAAATACTGGTGTTACAGCAGTACAATGCTGTCTTTATGCAAGTCCAGTATGACCTTTTCTACTTTGCATGGCCAATTCACAGCAATTTTCATTAAAAGACACAAATAAAAAAGTTGCTGGTCCTGGCTCCTGAAGATTGAAACTGTGACATAAGTGCACACTAAAAACTGAGATTAAAAAGAATTTACTGTTCATCCTTTTTAAAAAAGATTAACTTGTATAAGTAACTGATTAAAAGACAGGAAACAAAAGGCAGGATTTCGTCATGATGACCAGTGGAGTCCCTCAGGGATCTAGATCAAGGCTCTTGTTTTCCACATGTTCACAGATGATCCAGAAGAGGGGAAAGACAGAAACTCAGTTCAGATAGAAGTAAAATGACACATTTGAAGGAAAACTGCTATCTTGAGACAGAAATGATGGGCTTTGAAACACACAGCTGTTAATACTTTGGAAAGCAATAAAGAGCAATGGAAAGCACTATCGAAACGCTGTATAAATCCATCCAACACCTAGATCATTGTGTGCGGCTCTCACCTCCTTTCCCTCTCACACGTAACCCACCTCAGTCCCTAAAGGAACTGGAAAAGACAGAAAGCCACCAAGAATGATCAAACCTATGGAACAGATTCCTCCTTCTGGAAAAAAAGATTCACAGGGGTGATTTAACACAAGTCTATAAAAATCAGGTGGGGCACTGAGAAGGTAGCTAGGGAGGACTCACTCATTATCTCTACCAGTACTAAAAATTAAGGGCTATCAGATGAAATTAGCAGGTACCACATTCAAAACAAAGGGAGGTAACTCCTTCCCACAGTGTGTGACCCAGCTGAGTGGAACTCTTTCACAGGAGTTACAGACGTAACATGTTACGTGCAATGAAAATGTGACCACTCGAGTTGATGAGGAGAAAAAAATCCATTAGGGTTATTAAACACAAAGTTCAAAATGACTAGAGGCCATGAAGACTCACTGCAAGAGTTTCTCTGTATGCTTACTCTGTTCTCCCACTCTTCCCCAGGCTTCCAGTATTGACCTCTATTTGGAGGCATGATACCAGGCCAGGCACCGTTCTGATCTGAACTACAGATGTCCCAGGATCTTCCAATTTCCTGAAAATATCATTCCTTAACGTATGGAAGTGAAATATTGAATACAATACATTTCGGAAAGTAAATCTAAATAAAGCAAGGTGACAAAACCCCAAAGTGATAACACAAGGGAAACTTCAAAGGATTACTCCAAATCCTCTCTCCCCCCAAACATTATCAAAGAAACTAAGTTTTTCAGTTAAAAGGAAAGCGAAACCATAGGGAGAACAAAGATATAAGAGAAAATAATTAGAAAAGTTTTCAAAATTATAAAGCAGTAACTCTTACAGGCTCATTTAAATCCTCTGATTTGTAGGCCACTACAGAAATTTTCAATGGAGAAATTTCTGAGCCAAAAAATGCTTTATGGCATATGCAAGTCTGCTTTCCTGGGCCATCTTTTGTAGTTATCACAGAAGCAGAGAAACCCACTATGAGTCTAAAAGATTATAAAAAGCAAACACTGTATTGACAATCAGCTGTTGTATGAAAAAGACAAACCCACAGTACAGAAATACATATTTGCATTTCCTCTTTAGCCATCTCAGACTTTCTCTGAGCTGTAAGGTGCACTACGTCTACCACATCTACTGCAACACTATCGGTGAAGTGCTCACAACAACTTACCAACCCCCTGAATAAATTCGATTCTGTCAAGCAGTCTGAAAAGGCTTTAACTATCTCCGACTTTCCCTGAGAAAGTGCTATAGATTTAAGATGTCTTCAGACACACAATATTTCAATATTTCAGTGTATGAATACATACTGCTTCCTCAGTAATGATATTGATGTTTATGCTGAGCTGTAACTGTTTATATCCTCCACATTCATGTAATTTATATTTTTGCATTAAAAGTAGAGTCTCAAACCTTCACAGTGGGGAAGACATCTAATTAGAGAGACTGTTGCACAGATTCCTAACTTCCCATTTACAACTACAAAACATGTCCTCAGCGATTTCAGAACTGCTTAAATGGAAAATTACTTTAGTTCTTGCTTCCAGCTGTTGAGCTCCATTATGAAACGACCCGAGCCAGCACCAAATGTCCCATCCAGCTATCCATGCACTAAAACTACCAGGTGTTTAGCAGACCACCAGCAGTCTACAAACCACAGATGAAGAATATCTTCATTAGCATTATGCAAGTCACCAGAGAAATATGTGCTATCTCAAATAACATTCAAAGAAATAAGTAGGCAAAATATGCAATGCAAATTTTTTTTTTAACTTCTTGAATGGAAAAGGGAGTAGAAACAAAAACATGAGTATGAACAGTAAAACATCATTTCCATTAAAACTTTGGGTAGCTTGGAGAGAAGGAGAGTGCACACTTTGCTTTTACATCACTCTTCTCCACTGTTAAACCTGTTCTACTGGCAGGCGAGTTCAGACTCTAAAGCTGTTGTAACTTCATATTTTGACAAGTTCTTAAAATTTCAAATTATGGGCAGGGAGGACAGTAGAGAGGCTTCTTTCTACCAGTATGCTTGATGTGCTGGACAGGAGAGAAACCCATGTGTCTTAACTCACACACCTTATAACACTCATATTTCTGTAAAATTTGGAATCCTGACATTTGATGCTGTCAGGCTGTCTATTTCAAACCATTAATGAACTAAAAATCTGCCTTCCTAAAAGGTTAATGGTGAGAAAGTCAATGTAAGAGTTTAGATTAGGCAGATGCTGCTGAAACAAATGGAGCAAGACATATTACAATCACTGATGAGTAAAAATGCTTTAGCAAATTAAATAAAAAAAGCAGATACAGAATGGGTCCCACACAGCACGCTCCCAACTGCCTCCTCTCAAAGCACTGAAAGCATGTGCATCAAAATGAGCTGTATGAACAAGCTCATTTTCTTTCTTCCTCAAGCTGCGGATTTGCAGTGCCAGAATATGCTTTTGTAGTGAAAGTTAAGTATTTTGGGGAGCAGATAAGTCTTCTTTTTTCACTGCTTTATTTAGTCTTCATTTTTGCCTTTTACTGACTGTGGCTTACACAAATGTAAAGGATCATGTCCCCTTGCAATCCTCACCAGGAATTTTACCGTTTGCAGATTGCAATTCACAGTTAATTTCTATCTCCTCTAGGAAGAATCCTTTAGGCAGACTGCACTGAGTGAATGAAATTCCTTCCTACTCTCCCAGGAGAACTGTGCCTGTCTAGATTGCAGCTGGTAACTAGCATGATCCAGATTGTACCATCCAGCTTAGACACTGCTGTTATGAAACCTCCCTCTTTTACAAAAATTAATGAACCTTACAACTGCTACATGGATCTCCACTTCCTTGTGCAGCAGTAAGGAAAGCCTAGTAGCAACTTTCACCTCTCTCTCTCTCAAAAAAAAAAAAAAAAAAAAAAGAAAAACAAATTCTAGGAAAACATTAAGCAGGGAATGGCTCTTCCTTAATACCTTCCTTTTTTAAAGTGGCAACAATACTTCCTTGGTCTTTTGTGAAAGTTACGATGTTGACAAGTAGCTGTTTAATTATATTTTTCAAATTCAATAATTAAAAAAAAAAGACCAAACCCCTACTGTCATGCAGGTAGTCCCAGACTTAGTGCTGACAGCAAATATTTCTTCCATTTTGGCATTTTATTTCTTCTCTTCTCCTCAGATTATCTTTAATTTTAATTTTTTAGTGTTATTTTTGTCCCACTTTGCATCACTGAAATCAGGACAGAATTTACTGAGGCAAAACAGGGAGATATTTTAAACTCTTACAGAGAAAACCGCAGAGCAACAAGTGACAGCACAAAATGCATTAGCATCTCCATCCGGTTCTCTTTCGACTGACTGGAATGTCATCTCTTCTCCTTTGAATGAAGCTCCCAAACTGGAAACACAAACGGAGAGTGACTAACGTCAAGTGTTTCAGCTGTTCTTTTCAGCAAGTGCTTTAGGCACAGAGACTGCTGCAGAAGCCGCTGCCGGCCGGCCGGCGGGCGGGAGGGCTGCCGCTCGTTGGGTGGCCAGCGCGTGGCGAGTGGCCCAGCGCCCAGCAGAGAGCAGGCACCAGCGGCCCCCGCTTGGCGGCCAGTCGCTGCAGCATCAGGACTTCTTCCCCAGGAGCCGAGTCCTCTCTCCCCCTCCTTGGTTTTTATCGGGAAGTTTTTAGGAAGCACTTGGTCAACTAACTGTAGTAATATAAGCTCATGCCCGTAGTATCTAAGAACTACCTTAGAACAGAAAATGCCACTGACCTCCTATAGAAACACATGCAACAAGGAGCTAAAAAGGCATTTTAGAAATCGGCCTACAGACTTTTTAGCCCGCCGAGTGCCTGGCTGGTCTATGATCCTTTTGCACTACTCCACTCCTCCTTCCTCTTTTCTTTTTTTAAGGCAGGAAAAAACAGAAAGACGCATGGCACATCCTAAGAGAAGCAGCAACTCGGAAAACTTGTAGCTTCATTTCTGCACCCAGCTTACTGACTTTAGCTGTGAAAAGCCAAAGTTGAGAGAAATTTACATTTTTTGTACTGAAAGTCCCCAAAGTATCTGCAAATCATTACACAGTTTACTTGGTGTCTCTCCATTCAGCTTTCTATAAAATTTTACAAGCACCAGTTGATTCCAGTTTTCCTTGCTGTTTCTTGAAGGAAAGGATAATTTCCATCTAGATTTTATTATCCCAATATAATTTTCTCCAAAAATTATTCGTATCAGTTTTCCTCATTTGTACAAAAGACTCCAAATGTCACCTCTCTCAGAAGAGGAATTAGTAAAGCTCCTCCTCTTTTCTCTGCCAAAAAGAAGTGCAGTTTTATTAGTGCATTTGGGAAGGAAAAGAAGGGGGATGAATTTTTGTTTACTAAGCAAACATTTGAAAGAGCAACACATCCTAAAGACTGTGCAGCTAGTCTTGTCTAACTGTAAAGTTATATTATCCTTTAGAATAAGAAAATTGAAACCAAATCATATAGAAATAAAAAACATCTGTGCAAGTTTAATGGCCAAACACTGTGAAAGGAAAAAAACTTAAGCTAAACAGAGCCAGGACAGAATATGCTTTCACACAAAAGTAACCCCCTGTTCTAATACGGTCCTCTATAGCAGAAACGGACTTCGGGATCCCAGCACCCTTTTTCTTTCTTTTCTTTTTCCCCACCCGGCATCTACAAAGTGTGCAGAAGAACCAAAGAACCCTGCAGTCGAATCCTGTGCTCTGCAGAATACACATTACGATACAGTTTTGAACAGCCACAGAAAAGAACCCCAACTAATCGTAAAAGAAATACCTCCTCTCCCATTGTGAAGCCAAGCTGCCTTTCAGCAGCTCCAAGTGTCCAAGAAGAGCCCTGGAGTCCTGCCCCTTCCTTGCATGAGCTCAGCTCGGCAAGAGCGGGAGCCCAGCCCTGACACTGACTCACGCTCCGGGCCATCCCGGGGAAACAAAGGTTCCACTTGTTTGTTTCACAGGAAATCTGGAGCTTTTCCTACCTCTGCTCACTCGCAGCGAGAAGTTTCCTCTCCTTTCCCAAGCCAGCCTAGTCTCTCCTGGCTTCTTGAGACCGACAGCTAGGAAAGGCAGTGTGAGCGAGGATGTACAGACTCTTTGCGAACAGCCCAGACAGAAAGTCTTGCAAAGAACCCTACAGGAAAATGAGCTTATGACAAATTCTGAGTGTACTGGTCTCTCTGTTAATAAAAAAAAAAAAAAAAAAAAAAAAGGCTGAAATTTCACGTCACCTATGCCTTTGTTTCAGCTTTTGTTTTTTTAAAGAAAGATTATCAAGAAACTTCAGATGATGCACTCTTCCATGAAAATCTTATAAATTCTTAATACTGCCTCCTCACAAACATTCAACTTTAAAGCAACTGAAAAAAGGGCAGGGGAGGGAAACACACCAAGGGCTTCTCAGATAATTTGGAAGAAATTAAAGATTTATATTTAAGCAAGCCACAAGACACTATACACTCTCACTCCCATTTGACCGTATATACTGTTCAGTAAGCATTCACACGCGAACACATCTACTACGGACATACTCAGGCACACTCAACACATTCCCTATACGCACACAGCCCATTCTCTACAGAGGCACTCTCATGGGAGTGCCAACACAATTATGGGACAAGAAAAAAGTCTCTGAACTCATACATTAAAAAGATAAAAGCAAAAAAATCGGTTCTCTCTGTTTTAAGAACCCCTGTAAGGAAGGACATGACAAACTTTGTAGATTTTAAAGGGGAGAACAATAAACTGTTCAACATGGTTCCTACAAAAAAGAACAAGAAAAAGGTTATTTTGCAGAGCCAGGATATTACAATATATTTTCTGCTACAACAGTGGAATATGAAAGGATACACAATTTTCTTTATTGGATGCTTTTCTAAAAATCAGCCATCCCCCGGGGACTGTTCACAAGTATTTGGTCCTAATCCAGTTGAGAGGCTTGGATTAGATGGTCTCCGAGATGCCCTTTGGCCTTATACTGAAGGCAAATCACAACTGATCCGAGTAGGACTATCACTGCAAGTATAGATCTCCAGAAAAAGTATCAGGATATTTTAAAGAAAGGAAAAGAGCACGAGATGATGGCTCCCAGAAAAGGCAACATCTCTTGCAGAAACACTCCCCGCGCCTGCACCATGCTGCAGAACAGGTTCAGGAGTGACTCAGAGCAAAGTCTGAAGGCATACTGAGCCTGCAATCTCCTTCCTCAAGATTTCTGTTTTCCAATCACAAATTATTTTAAAGTTATACTAAAATACATCATTAATTTCCATTCCAGAAAAGACTCAATTACTGGTATTTGTTTTAAGAGAGAAGAATGATCTGTAACACATTTATAATTCATACAATTTATAAGTATATAAAAGTATAAGTACTACAATCAGGCATGACTTTTAAAAATAATCCTCAACTAGGAAAAATTTAAAAAACGAAACAATTTCGGAAAAAATTCCACAGACTAATGAAGCTAAATTGACAGCAAAAGATGACTGTATAAATTTTACTTCACAGGTTATATTCAGTTTGGTTTACATTCATCAGTCTTTTTGAAGTTATTTGTGTAATTTCCAAAGTCAGGCAGGGTATTTTATTTTTTTGCATAACTGTATTTGTTCTTTTAATTTTCAAAGTTTGCGTGTGCTAAGAATATCAAATGTCATTCCATTAGAATTTTTATAATCTTTTCAAAGTTTAAGAAACTTAACCATTCAGATGTAGCAGTTAAAAATCAGTTATATTATAAAAAAAAAAAAAAAAAAATCCAAGTGGGGCAAGAAAAAAAATCATTTTACTTAGAAACACTAAGACACAGTTTATAAAACTGTTTATCCCTAAATCCTTGATTACACTCATTTACATCTTTTTATATCAATTAGATTTTACTTAGGTAGATTTTACTGCTATTATTAGACATACTATATCATATTAATTTATGATCCAGTTCTCTTGAAGTTCATCAGACAGCAAAAAAAGCTAGCTTGCATGTCAGTACTGTGAGCCTTCTGAAGCATTTTCTCTGTACTGATGTTGAAACATGAGACAAATCTTTCCTAGAAATTCAGTTTATGTCTCCATCAAGTATTTCTGGAACTCAGGAAATCAGCTTTATTTTAAACTATTAAAGCACAGCATTTTGGGGTTTTTAATGATTCTTCTTTTAAAATGCTTGTCAGGGTATAAGCTCGGTAATGGTAGAGACTCAACTGAAATTCAGAGATTTACTGTGATTAGCAAGCTACCGATCATCAGCTGATCCAGAGCAACTTGCAACATTTGTTGTCTCCCTATTATGAAATAAAATTGCATTAGCTTAAACCTACACATCCTGTTTTTCAGACTGAAGCATCCTAAGATTTCCTAATCTAAACCAGGAGTATTCCCTCCCAGCGAGCACTCCTCCAGGAGAACCCGTGCTGGCAGAAGCCCAGTGCTGTGGCCCAGGAGAACAGAGCAGATTTTCCACGTTGCTTTTAAGAGTAACTTGTGGTACTATCAATACTTCTTACACTACTCTGCTTAGTAGTTCTTCAAGATGATTTTCTTGATGTTCTTTTTATTTTTAGATGTTCTTCAAGTAGCTTAAGTCAGGAACAGAAATTGAAAATGTTTTCATGCATATGCTTGATGTGTTTCTTTCATACGGACAAATCTTTTCTGAATAAAGACCAACAACATACATGTAAAGTCTTGCGGCATGGACAACAGCTAGCTTGCACTTAGAGTCCGATAGCTGCTTTAATAAAAACAAACACCTAAAAACATCACAAGCAGCACAAACCACCGTGTGCGTAACCTCCTCCACCAAAAACTGCTGGTGCAGACTGATGTGAAAGCTGACCCCCATCACCAGTACCTGGACAACTCTGTTCAGGCAGCCTGAACGTTTTACAAACCAAACTGAGAAAACGAGCAAGCACAGATATCTAAGGGGAGAGCAGGGAAGGGCAGGAAGCACACAGGAGATCAGGAGTCACTCTTCACTCACACAGCACAGTTCAGTGACTCAGCAGAGACTCATTGCCAGCCAAGGTTATCGAATTTCTTCCTCTCTTTAAACTTAATTTTGCATTTCCCGTTCTATTCCCTCGGTACCACGTCCTGCTTTGAGCAGCCTCCCCAAAAGGGGCGTGCTGCTTTTCGACTGTCCCTCATTTCACGAGCCGACCATATTTCCCCTACCCTTCCCTCTTATTCCTGTGAATTAGCTACTCCAGAAAGGGTAACAATCGCCTAAAGGATTTATTTATAATGTCCACACTGCCTCATGAACGTCAGCCACCGTTTGCAAACGCGGGCTATTTTTTTGCATAATGAAAGAAACACATAAATCCTGTTTCCACACTGAACTCAAGGAACGGGGAGTTACACCGGCGCAGGAACGAGCCCCCGCTGCAGGCGACCCTGCTCTCACAACTGCAGAAGGGGCCAGGGTCCCTCGGCCCCGGAGCTGTCCTCCAAGGTGCCACCACAAGGAATGCTTGGGGCAGGGATGCCGGACTACGGCAGACAGCGACTTCCAAGCAAACCACAAACGCTGCTTGAACAGCTGAGTGCTTCCCCCTGTTCCTACGCAGAGTTTGACGCGCTGGCGATGCTTGCCACGACCGCCACGCCGTCGCCCGCCGGTGGCTGTCTCTGAATAAACGAACGCCAGAAACCCGCGCTTTCGAGCGCAAAGTGCTACGCACACGTGGTGCTCTACACCGCACGCCCTCTGCCTCAGCAGGCGTTTTTGATAGCGTTTGCATTCAGTACCAGGTGGGTTTGCTCGCATCCATTTTTTCATTTTCTCGGTATTTTGAACGCTGGCTTCAACATTTCTGTTAGGGGAGCAAGCGCCTCCAAAGGCATCGGAGGGGACAAGTACGTAGCAGCGAGCCGTGCCGCAGGGAGGGAAGGGCAGCAGGCGCGCAGCACCCGCGGCCGGCGCTGGCGTCGCACCGTGGGTGCCGCTGGGCAGCGATGGCAGAGCTCCTTTTAAATGACAACTGAAAATTAAGGGGGGGGGGAAGTTTTCTGCGAGGAACCAGGCAGGAACTGACAGAGCAGGGGTGGGAAAGGCGTGACTGCCAGCGCAATGGGGCCCGAGCTCACCGGCTCAAAACAGAACCTCAGACCTTGCAAGCGCTCAGTCTCAGAGTTTACAAATCTCTGCCTTATTGCAACGGACAGGTGGACTTCATAATTGACATGAGCTTCTAGCCCTTATAGCTCTTGTGTCTACTTCCATTATTTCTTCTCTATTTTTCTTCTCCCAAACATACTGAATATATACAGAAATAAAAATTTCTGTATAAATTCAGTGTTTTGCAGTGCGAAGGATCCCTAAACACCAGTTAACTAGATCTTACAAGTTGCTGGATCTAGAGCCACGACAGCCTCCCCTTTATATTAAATCATTACAGTGGCTGCAATATTCCCCAGGTTGAGTATAAAATTTACATTAAGTCCTGGCACACACTAATGTGACCTCACCAAAGGCTGTTAATGAAATGTAGCTCTGCTCAAATTCACCACTGCTAGCCATCTATGAAAGCCTTGCCTGTAGAAAACTACAAATATATCTCAAAAGGAAAATGTTAAAAGTACCCTCAATAGTCTCTTCTGAAGTAAGGGCAGTTTTCAGAAAGATAAAAATGGCTTTTTAAGACTTTTTATTTTGTATTCACCTATTATGGTCTTCAGCATTTCCAGCTAAAGCCTCAACTCACAGACCAACCCAATACAGTTAACTCAGACTAGACAATACTGGTTGAATTAATTTTCCTACACTTCTAGAGGTTTATTTTCAGATACAGGAGAAGAAAAAGTGATAGCTCGTTAGAACGACAGAAGCACATATAGATCATATCAGAAGGAAGTCCAACCTAGAAACAGAAGGTTTAGATAAGCTACTACAAAATGAAAAAGGAAAAAAGAAATAAGCATAAACACCTGTTCAAATGTCTTGAAGCTGCACAAGCAGAAGGAGGACATATGACACAGGCCTTTCTATTTGACCATAAAACTTGTGCTACTTTAACAGTGTTACACTGGATTTTCTCAGGAGACACGACATGCCTATACACATACTGTATTTCTCCTAAAAATTCACCTGTCAGCAAGCTATGTCTTCAGTCACGTGCAGCATTGTAAATTAGTTCACTTACACCCACCGTTAATGGGAATTTGACAGATCCAAGCCTCAGGAATCTGATTCTAGTTACACATGGCCAGTAGTCGATTCAACAACGCAAACAGGCAAAGAAAAGGACTACAAAGCATAAGTATTTGATTATTTTTTTTAAAAAGCACAGCTCTGATAGCACTGCTCAGATTAAACTCCTAGAATCGCATCATTAATTACCCTAGAATAATCTGCTTCTGTGATTTTTAGAACAAAGAACAGCAAAGCAATGAATTCTCCACACCAATAAAACCAAGGGGGTTTCACGCAATTCCTCAGTTTTTCCTTTAGTTAAAGAGTTTATTGATCACCTTAAAAGACAAGGGCCACTATATCCTACATCGTTACCACTGGGCTAACACTTGGAGCACATCGAACTGCCTGGTGATTTACGGGAGATCCTAATGGCATCTGCTTCTGCTCAACTGGCAGCAATCCCTTCTGCCCTCATACTCCTGCCAATATCTGTGTAAAAGCCCTCTTAACTTAACACCCCAATAATTCATATCACCTCTGTGTGAAATACGATCTAAACTTATGATTCATAAAATTGAAAACACATTAGAACACACAGTGATAATGCCAACAAAATGAGACCCTGTTGATTCTTCTGCAAATGCGACTGACATTTTCCATGGGAAGTATCTCGTTCTGAATAATCCCATATTATAAAATCCTCACAGTGATTTGCTGATGCTTTAAAAAAAATCAGTAGTTTTTAGGAAATCTTTTAAATCAAAGAGGTAACAGTTTCATTACAGTAATATATAAAATGTTTCATCAATAACTGTATCAAGAAGAAGCAACAGAAAGAGTTTTAGGGTCTCCAAACTTCAGAAAGAATTAAAAAAAAAAAAAAAAAAGAAGGAATTGAGGAAAGCTTTGTTTCTGCCTCTACAAAAGATTACAAGTTATTGAAAAACTAAGGCTACCTGTAAACAAGCAAGGCACATACCAGGGCAAAGACCTCTTTAAAAATGACATTGCTAGGGAAAAATTTGTACTGATTTGGCACTCTGCATCATACATTGCAACACTTTTGATCCAGTATGCAGAGCTCTCAACCTAAATGTGACCTTGCCTGGAACAGCAAACTTAATGCAGGATTCTCTTGCTCTCAGCCAGCATTAAATGGCAAAGAACATGGCAATGACGAGGGAAAAATCTCCTGCAGCCAGGAGAGAAGTATTTGGGGAGGTTAATGTTCTGCAGTCGTAACCGAATGTTGTTTCGGTGAATCACATTTTGGTGCTATGAGTAGGCAAAGACCACAGTGCTGAAGCCTCTGAATGGCACTGCTAAAAGGTTAACCATCCTGACCCTATACAGGAAAAATGCAATGACAGCAAAGAAGTGTTGCTTTTAGTTAACTACACACTTGAAACACAAATAATGGATTGTGTTTACAAAAATGAAGCCATTATTTTCCACTAACTGTGCCAACTTTAAGAGAAATCTGAAGACATAGGAAGGAAGGTCTGTGGGTATGAGGGAAAATTTTAGAATTTTCCTGAAAATTCTATATTCAATTTTTGGCTGGGTAACAAACCTATTGACTTATGCTGCACAAATATTTGTTCTTTGTGAAAAACAAAGGTAAGACTTCTCATTATTATAAAGTGGAGTAAGACTTCCCTTCAGGGAACAAAGGCCACTTCATATGCACTTTGAGAACACTTCACATTAAAACAGGGGAGAAAGTGACATTCTGACCAGTGACAGAATTTAGAACTTCAGGATGAAAACTTCTTTAAACTAATACCAAGAGAGAACTAAGAAATGACACGTACCTTATCTACTGGGAGAAAGTCGTTTTCAACCTCTATCGACCTTGGTCGTAGCTTTATAGGTTTGTCTTTGAAAATATCTCCAAAGCCAACACCCTTGACCTTTTTGGGTTGGATTGTCGTGCCTCCGTTGGCGCCTTCCGATTTTGTGCTGCAAGAGTCACCACCATCACTCTCAGAGCCCGTAGCATCTTTTAGGCCTGTGAAATGGAAGGATGAAAGAAGGAATCTTAGGTTTGAAGCTCAGTATTTTCAAAACAGATTGTGACTGGAAAATGATCCCTACCACCATCCTCTAAAGGAAAACTAAGCCACAAGAAACAGGTAGAGAAGATGCTCTCTGTGCCATGCACTCATTTGTGAGTTTCAAAAATCACTGTATTTCATCACATTGGTGTATCAGTTAGAACTTACACCGATGCACAACACATGCATACTCCAGCATCAAAACTTCATGAATGAAGACGGCCATTCCTTGAGTACCAAGAAAATCCTTCTTCCTCAGACAAAACTTGTTTGGAAGAGAACTCAATAAATGAAAGAGTTAAATTCAGTTGTAGGGCAGCTATTGTATAAAGCCGCTTAAAGCTAACAAGCAATCAGACCAGGCGAGCTGCACCTTAAATCTGTATGACTCATATCAAGCCAATTATGCAATTAGTATCTAAAGCTACATTACCTAACCGGGAAATACAAAGCTGAAAGCTGTTCAAACAAATTTGCAATCAAATAAGCTGCATAATATGTTCCCTGCTGAAAATTAAATCTCTCTGCAGCATAGACAGCCTCATAAGAAAAGCACCCATGCACACTATCCTCTAGGAATATAATAAATCAAAACTGACATTCTGATTTGCATTACTTCTCTCAGTGATTAGGAAAATTTATCTGCACTTATCTGAAAATATCTGCTGTTTGAATAGCAGAGGCCACAGATGCAATATGGCGAAGCTTCAGCCACTTTACAGAACGGTTCAGAATCAGGCCAAACAGTCACTGGCAGCAAAAGTGACCCACTGAAGTTTCCTCCAATTGAAACAGTCCCCTGGATCATTTAACTCTTCCTTCCTACAGTACACATTGACTTCACTATGGTTCCAGGAAAATCCACAGCAATTGCTGCTACTACAGCACTCATTCTACCTAATAATAACAAACTCAGATCCTCACATTCCCCTCACAAGCATTCATGGTGCCACAGATGTGGATCTTACAAGTCAAAGAAAGAAAAATTTCAAGTAAGCTTATCTTCTTAATTATTTTTATATCAAGGTCCACAAAATGAGAGCAATGGATTTTCATCATAAGAGGCTACCTGTACAGAAGAAAGATTCTTCTTTAAAATCTAGACACCTAAAATCAAGTAGAGATTATATACAAATCTCTTTCCCTCCTCCCTTTGGTAAGCAAGTAATGTTACCCCAAAATTATCTGTATTTCTGCCAAAGGAAAGAAATGGCACTAAGATCGGGCAAAGTCTACTGGATCCCTATAAAAGGGCTGCAAGTTGTGGAACACATGGGAAGTTTTATAAAATCTACAGTTTCTACAATTCTCTGATGTGTATAAGCAACAGAAACAGAATGAAGCAGTGTTCCTGAGCTGAAAGCATCTGAGTATCATTTCCAGCCTACCTACACTAGAACAACTCTTCAAAACCAAATAGAGGAATTACCTAAATAAAAAATATTTTGGTCAATTGAAATCTTTATGAATAAAAATTTTAATAATAACAATTGAATCCTTTGGCTTTGCCTCCCCAGTTCAAGTGATGACTTTGGTTTCAACCAACAGCCTCCATCCAACAACTTTCTGCCATGCTGGCGAGCAGCAACTTGTTTTGGGGGGGACTTCTTGTCTTCCTGGCAATTTGCTGCTCAGCTACATGACTACCCAGTAGAACACAGAATCTTCTTCAAGGGCTACTTTAAGCTTCTCGGGTGAACCACAGAAACCAGTGCAAGTCCCGATGCCTACAGGCACAACTTGGCGATCCAGGACGCGAGGGGCTCATCTGTTAAATTGGTTTCGACACTAGGGTGCTGCTAGAAAATGGAATCAGGAATTATGTGTCAGACCAGGATTTTTACCAAAACTGTTAAGCAGAAAAGTCATCATATGCTGCTCTGAGATCTTCAGTATCCGAAACATGAAAGGAGTATAAATGAGGAATTAGAGAAAGTTCCCAACTGGAAACAAACAAAAAGACTAAAGACTAAGGAAAACGCTTAGGCCCTTTGGCCTCCTCAGAGCCTGTTGCATCTGCCTGTTGAACGTAACGTTTCTGTTTCTTCGAGTGTTCAATTTAGGTAGCGCTGAACAAGGTTTTTGTTCCATAAGCTGTGCAGGATTGGAATCAAAAAGAAAACTAAATAATAATATTACAGTTCTTTTCTTAAATATGCAGGGATCTTGATCTCTACTTGGACATTTTCAGTTTCCCAAGAAGGGCCTGGGGAAAACTTCAAATCTGGTTTCACTCGTTTATTATGGTAGTTAGAACGGTAGTATTGCTGCCATCAGTAAGGTAAATTCTGTGCGCTCCTTCTCTTCCAGAGCTCATGAAAGCATTCACTGCCATCCTGCTCTGGGCTGTGGTTGGAGGGAGGGGAGCAGTTATCCGTAGCACAGCCATTCCACAATGCAGAGGCACTCAAGAGATGCAAGGGTAAATTAATTAAGCCAGAGGGGTATAAATCTCCTCAGGCAACACAGCAAAGTCACCACCTCTTTCTTACTGCTACACCTTGTTGTGACTTGGGCAGTAACAGAAGAAGCTGTAAGTTCTACTAGCTGGACCTTCCACAGCTTTGCAAAGTATCAGTCACCAGGACCCTGGCTGAGACAGAGACTAGAACCAACTTTATTTACTACTTATAAATGCAAAGAGAATGGCCACCAATCAACTATACTGAGTTACAAATAATATTTCTGAGTATAAAACATCCACAACTCAAAAGACTCGAACAAATCGCAGTGATCATGGCCTCTTCACTGAACAACAGATCTTGATACAGGATGGCAAAATTACCCTCTGGCAAAGGTTCCTTCATTCATCCTTGCCAAATTCTCCTCGAACTGCTCTGTGATGGAGGGAAGGAGCAGTGCAATGTACCTCCACAAGTAACTGGATTCTAACTGATAGAAGCCATGACTGCTCTTAGCCACTCCCTGAAATGAACAAAAAAGCTATCTTTAAAATAAATAATTAAAATAGGTTTTCTGCATCACTAGTTGTGGGAGAAGAGGACCTGGATCTTGGGCAGTGGATGGAAGTAAAATATGGAAGTAATTATAGGAATTACTCAACAGGTCTCACATGGACTTCCAAATCTTTGAAGCCTGCATGAAAGAGATATCAGAAACCTCAAGGGACTCCAGGAAGAATTAGGCTTTTGTTTCTGGGTCATCACTTGTTTTTCATTATGTTCTTCATCTTTTATGACCATTCTTCTATGACGGGACATCACACCTTGTGTCAGAAACCTCACCTCAGGCTTACAACAGATTTCCCTAGCATCCCCCATCTGTGCTTGATGATAATCCAAGAGTCATTTCATTCTCTATGCTGCCACAGAGCTTTGTTTCAGTATACAGTCCTCATAAGGAAAGCAACATAGGACATAGCAGCTTTTTTTTTTAATTTATATTTTTTTTTAAATGAGGACAGAATGGACTGAAGTGATGCCTGTCCAAACTAAACTGCATTTGAGTGGCTGGATACAGAGGCCAGCCTTACAAAGCTCCTTCAAAGTTAAAAGAATTCTTCCCGATCAACTGGAAAATGACAATATTGACACAAACGACAGGAACTGAGGAGCCCTCTGGACTTGAATAAATAAATAAGCAAGAATAAAAGCCCTGGCTTTTCCAAGAACTAGCCTGCTCTTGTTCTTATCACTTCATGGCTGAGGGCAAGAGGCAAAGGTGACAAAAGAGGAAGACTAGATGCAGCAGAAACTGAGAACAAATTAGATAAAATTAAGATCTGCAGTAACATTAAGAAACAATAATGCAGTGCTCAAGTACAAAACAGTCCTGCAGAAAATAATCTAACATGCTCTTACTCTTAAAGACGTGCTAAGGACACTCTCTCTTACCTTCCTCCCAAGGCACATGAGATACACACCTGTGCTTTGTACAGATAAAGAACCTGCAAGCAAGGATTTGCAATACTATGTCTACCCTTGCCTGACAAATTCTCTGCTCTCATTTATTTTTCCGTTGGGTTGTTCCCTCATCTCTCTCTCTCTCTCTGTATCTCTCTCTCTCTATCTCAGCATATCTATGTCAGCAATTCTCTCGGAGCAATCCTGCCAAGTGCAGCTGCACTGGCCTCCCCAGCCCTGCCTACATGAGGAAGGGATGGCTGATGGCTGAGGTGATCTCTCCTCTTAAAGCAGAAAAACATCCCCCCTTCCAAATACCTGGCTTTTGTTTTTTTTTCCTTCAGCTTTTCATGGCCTTTTTTGCCACTACTGCAAACAGCTTAGTAGGAGAACAGAGCTGCGTGGATCATTTCCCCAAAAAACAGATGTAGCCCATGGATACAGCTGGGAACTCAGCAGGAACCTGAGTGACCTAGACTGTCAGATTATGAATTTTAAACACAACATTTTCTTCAAGAAGAGCTACAGCTGGCAGGGAGGTCAGGTTGCTAAATGGGCATTGCATTAAAAACCGGGGAGCATTTCAGTTGGCACGGTCACCTGCTGCTGCCGACCAACACACCCACGCAGTCTGACACGGCTGTGCTAGAGCGGCGCGCTTGAGCACTAAGGTAAGGCCAGCAGCTCAGCAAACTGCTGTCCTCAAACACTGAGCACATCTTGCTCTTCTTTGACTCTAGTTATTAAATACTTCAAATATTGCCAGGATAGGATAAAAGCTACAGCAGTCAGACCTCTCACTATTTTATTTTTTTTAAACTTTTTATCAGCAACTCTTCTAGAATCTGTCAGCTCTCTGCCAGCACTTGGAGGGCTGACAAGCCAAGAATGTAACATCAAAAAGGTGCTCACTAACATGCCTACTATCACACCAGTCCTAATAGTAGGAAAATTTTTCAGATCTCTCAAATTTCTCAAGAAGGAGATAAGTCTTTTGGGGTGTCGCTTCCCACTTCTGGCTCTATAAGCACAGACACTTTATTCTTTTACCTAGATTTATTGTTGCTGAATCATCATCGCCACAAGGTAGAGCTCAAATCTGAGTGTTGGGTGTGCTTTTATAGTAAGCTCCATAAAGTCTGAACATGAGCAGCATCAGCAGCAAGAAGGTAAAATTCCCAGTAGCCAACCATTCCCAAATTTTGGCTGGGACAAGATACGGGACTACTGACATACAGCTATTTAAAAACACTCAGAGCTATAAGACTCTCTGTTGCTTCATGCTCCTTACAAATGCAAGATAATTTAGTATTCATGAAGATTAAATTCTCACAACACTGTCTGGAGGAATTTCGCACTTCACACACTTTTTTTTCTCTATGGGTACGTAAGAGAGATTAGTTTTCTCAAGACATTTCAAACACACCACACTCCTGCTATGCCAGTTACAGGTCTTTTGAGAGCAACATTCTGAAATGTACCAAAACAGATTAGCTCAAATAGGGATTAAAAAGAGACCACAACATGGGACTTAATTCACCAACGGCCCCAGAGCTGCGCTGGCATCAAACCAAGATTCTAAAGCAGAAAGATATTTAGGGATGATAAAGGGCTGTGTAAACCAAAGCTGTTAAAACAAAAATAAACAGCTGCGATAAAATTAACTCCATTCAAAGCAGGAAATGAATTGTTTCTAAATAGCATAAAATGGCAGGAAAAAAGGGGAATACATTGTGAGCTTTATAGAGCTTTCTATTTTGAGCTGTTATTTAGCAATTTAATTTTTGTTCTTTATTCTGGATTGTTCTCTCCTCAGACAATTTATGGCACTGGGCAAAAGACAGAAAACACTGACGACGGATAAGCCAATGATGCTCTGGCCCTCTAAGTGCTTCTCAGGCTGAGCGCTCTGTCCAGCGAGGTAAAGGTCAGCTGTTCAGAGGCACACACCTGAGACGATGCAAAGGATCTCCTGATTTGGTCTGGCAGCAAAGAGAAACACTGTCAACTGTGTTTAACAGAACAAAGAACTGTGTAAATGGAGCTTATTGGGATTTATGCCTTTTATGGAAGGGCAGGAAAGCAAGGGGAAATATGTCCTTTCCTTCCATTTAGAGAATGACAGCGTGGAACGCCCGAGTGACCGATCTGAATGACAAAGAAGGTGAAGTTATACATGGCAATTGCAGTAGATGAGACAGGAACTGTCCTTCTTCCTTTTCCTCACGTACTGGTGAAGACAGAACAAATACCCACAGCCTATGAGGTATTTATCTTGAGCTTGCTTTCTGTCAAAGTCCTGTATTTTGTTGACGCCATCCCCAACAACATTCCACAGTGTCACCAAAAAATCAAAACCAGAAAAGGAAGTTGGATTTTAAATATTACCGTAGAACAAAGCCATGTTGATTCTTCACAATTTAAAGGTTAATACTCTCACACTTTCAAAAAACAAATTTATGCTTCTTTACCAAGAGTGGTTATACATGTACAAATGGCTGAGGCAGACTGTCTCCATATTAGTCATTATTTGCTATTCTCAGTTATATTCTTTGAAGAAATGTAACCATGTAATCTAAACATTTTGTCATTTCCTTTCAGCATGTTCATTTTCCTTAGCACAACAGTTCTTGCCACGTAAGAAACACCCCCAAGATTTTTTACACTTGCACAAGAAATCATGCAGGGAAAAAGGGAGCGGTGTCCAGCACCACGTAGCAGCATGCATCGAGGGCAACGCAGCGCAAGCATCCTCTGCAGCATGAACACAGAGCCATCAATACCGAAGTTGGTGGCTTCACCTCATGCCCAGCCATTTCCCCGAGTACTGTAAGAGCGAATAGAAACAATCATTCATTCAGGAGCTCTATAACTGTACCATTGCTGTCTTCATTTTTGGAACTTTTTTTCCACCACCCTTGTTCTCACCAAGTACAGCAACACATTATTACATGTGAAAGGACGGGTAAGCAACCATAACCAAAAGGATTCTTTACCTGCCACTCATCAAAAACTGGTCTTTTTTGACACCCATGGAAAACCGCTTGGTAGTGGGGAGTCCAAATAAACGGAAGGATTTAACAAGTTTCACCCCAGTCAACATAATTCTTCCACCCACCACCCCAATCCCTTGCCATCTGTACATTAATTCTCCAGAAAACAGGATGCTATTTTTCATCATAAAAATTTCCCTCACCCAATTTTAGCATTGTTCTTTTTCAGATGTTATTTTTCATTGTAGCAGTTGTGTATTTAATAAATGTTCTTCTCTGTAAGCAAGTTATAAGAAGTTGAGGTGAAATAAAAAATTATAACTGTCCTCTCTTCAGAACTGCTAAAATCCACATTTGGGTTTCTCATTCAACTTCACTCACATTCAGACACCCTTAAATAGGGTTAATAACATCATAAATACATCAACCACATTGATTTATTGGAACTCTGACCAGCCATAGTTCCTCAAGGACTGGGGGGGGGGGGGGGGGGGGGAGAAAAAAAAAGTGGTCAAACAATAGAAAACACAATTAAGGTTACTCACGAATATTTCTGTTTCAACGATCCTGTCTCATCTTCTTCCATTAAATCTAAT
Source organism: Buteo buteo (assembly GCF_964188355.1). Classification (NCBI taxonomy): domain Eukaryota; kingdom Metazoa; phylum Chordata; class Aves; order Accipitriformes; family Accipitridae; genus Buteo; species Buteo buteo. Next base: position 1,042,506 of record NC_134178.1, read on the forward strand.
ATCTATTACTGACAGCATTGTGGATCCATATATAAGGAAAGAGAGGCAAATATTTGTCAAATCAAGCATTGTATCTGCCCTGTTCCTCAGTTATAGCATCTTTGAAGAAAAAGAAAGTGAACGAAGAAAGAGAAATTAAACCAGTAAAAATAAAAAAAAATTAGAAATCCAAGAGGCGTTTTTCGTGGAGGTGCAGGGAAGTTGCAGGATGAAAGAAAAGAGGGCTGTGATCAACAAAACGACAAGTAATTTTTTTATTGCTGTGTGTCTCTCTTCACGCAGCATATGCAGTTGCAAAGATTTTCTGACAGCAGGTTGATGAGCAGAATGCCAAAGGAGTTGGAATTATCACTGAGCAGAGCCTGGCATACCTGATGACCGAAAAAGCCATGTCAGCATATGGAGGCAAGGCCCGGTGTTTATGCAGGAGACAATCTTGCATGTTTCAGTGGAAGGTATCTCTAGAAGCTGCTACACGCTAATTCAACAGGATTTAGCTATTACAGGCCTTGGTTAAGTAAGGACATTTCTTTTAAACGCAGCAGTTGCAAAATGGCTTTCAAAATAAAAGGATTTAGCACTAAGCATATGTTTGCAAACTGAAGCAAGCTTAGAGCTTTTACAAGTTGAGCAACGCTTCATGCAGTGCGATACAGGTGAACCCCAAGCACCCTTCGGGCATACCCGATCTAAAGGTACGAGTGGACTCGAGTTTAACTGGCAGAGAAATCAGAAAGCTGAAAACAGAACAGCTGTGGGTTGTTTTAAACAGACATCCCTAAACGAAAACAGTTCTGTGGAATGCCTCCAAATGATTTTCATTGGAGACATAAGCACATGGGTATTTGTCTAAAAATAAGGACGACAGGTCAGACGTGAACTGGAAGGAGCTGGGCACGCCTTCAGTGGGTCTGCTCAGGAGGAACGGGAGGATGCAGAAAGGGAGCTGCCAACGCTGACAGATGTAGCAGGAAGACTGAGAAACCCTCCTTTTTGTATGTTAGTTTAGGAGATAACATTGCTGATAGTATCAACAATGCCAACCCTCATTTTGTTTAAACCTTCCCAGATGACCTGATTTTGCCTACCACCCACTTCAGTCCCAGTTCCAACCCAGTAAGCAATGAATTGTCCACAAACGTAGCTGGACATCTGGTCTTCTGAGATGCAGTTTTAAAGAGAAAACAAAATACCTCTGCAACATGAAAAAATACCTAAGTGTCAGCCAAATGCCAAGGGAGGTAGTATTAAACAAGACATCTTTTGTCAGCTTTAAAAACAAAGGTTAGATGGGTGTTTGCCCAGAGCAACATGAGACAATCTACTGTGGGTTCAGCTGTCTTCTTGCAGCTGATTATCAAGCATACCCGTAGAAACCCATCCAGTCCCGCACTCTGTGAAATCACTTCAATTAAATTTATTTTCTGTGACATGGCACAACCATGGGCCAGTATTATTGACAAGGAGAACTAAATGAAGAGCTCTAGCACAACCGGAAAGGTGACTGAATTCGTCCTGACTTCACTTAGGCTGACCCTAAATGACTCGAGAAAAGGGGAAGGGCTGTTGGACTGTTAATGAAAAATTGGCTGGGCATGGAGAGCAGGTTTCTGGAAAACTTTGAAAGGTAATGTTTGGGCAACACTGCCCAGAAAGACTGGTGTTGTGAAATTAGAGGCTCCAAAGACAGACCTTGCATCTGATTTGAAACTAGATCTTAAAATCAGAAGTCAAGCATACTGGAGATTTAGTTCATAATTCCTTATTATACTCATCAGATAGGTGGACTTGAGGACACAATGGTCTAAGAACTCTGCAAGAAGCATACAATTTCAGTGATGCATAAGCAGTCATGAAGACTCTAAGGTGAGAAGCAGCAGAAAAATGTGAAGACCACCAGCCACATGGTCTGCTCCAGCCAGAGCAAGAGCTTGGTTGGAAGCTCGAGAAGAGGTGCAGAAAAGAGATGAATTCTGGGAGATAATTCTCCATGAGGAAATACTCAGAGCTGCACACATTCGCCAAGATTTTTGTTCAAAAAAAGATCAGTTTTTGTTTAAAAAAGGAAGGTGTAAGTGCAAGTTATCAGAATAGAAGACTAGAACTTCGACTGCTTCATCCTTTGCTATGAACATGCATAAAACAGAAAACCTCAGAGGTAGGAGAGCAAACACCCCCACCCAGAAAGATGAAGAAGGGCAGCACAGCTTGGATCTTCTCAAGAGAAAGCTGTCTGGGACAAAAGCAGATGCCAAAGTTAGCACAACATCCTGCTCACCGGAGGACAGGACTGAACACTTTGTACTTAGTCACACTGAATGTGACTCAGTAGGATCTCTTTCTGCTACATTTCTTGATGAGGAAGCAGGTGGAAGGACAGATTTCTGTCTTCCTTGCTTCCTCTCTCTTGCATCTGATGTAACCAACCCCTCTTCTTCTCTATTAGCAGGGTAGTAAAAGCATATGAAAAGCAGCATGTTCCCTGCTTCCAAAACGCAGAAGGCAAAAGCCTGGACATGAAATGAAAGTAGCGTTGTCTCTTTTACCCTCCCTGGCAGAAAAAACGTATCAGCCAAAATGCTGTGAGTAATAGCTGTCAAAGACAGAATGCCAAATGAAGAGCATGCAGTAAATAAGAAAAAACCCAAGCAAACAACAAAACCCCAAACAAACCAAAACCCACAATGTTCTTTAGGAAAAGCAAAGCATATTTTATGAATTCAGCAATCACAATGGGAACTTTCTTTTTGGAGCAGAAGGACTTTTAATTCAAAGGTTTGTGATTATTATCAACAGTCTTCATGTTTCAGGTGGCAAAAACGATAGGACTAAATGGTCTTCACTTCAATCCATAGCTGAGACCCAAACCTCCAACGTAATTCACGATTTATTGTGGACTCGCACACATACATTATATGGACATATAACATACACATGCACAGAAGGAACGAGTGCATTCTCATTGCATTAACGCTAGGCAAGTTCATCAGCAGCAAACTGATTTTAGCTTACAGACAGATATATGCATGTAGAGTAGCCGTGAGTAGCAGTGGCACATTTTACAAGTGTAGATAAATCAAACAAGTACAGAGGACTAAAGCTATTGCTTGTTGATTTCGAAACACACTCACTGTTATAGCGTCTGTAGCTGTCAATCTTTGCCGGTGCCACTCTGTACAGAATTGTCCCTTCAAAGGCAGATTTTCCTGACAGCAGGCAAGAGAAGGAAAGACGAAAAAAAAAGAGAAGGGGCAGGGTGGGGGTGAAGAGATCGAATGATGGTAAAAAGAAGGGAAAGGAAGAGGTTTTAATCTGTATTTTCAGTCACTAACATTTTTAAAGCCTCATTAGCAAAACAACGAGAATATTAACAAAAGTATCTGATTGTACATGAAGTTAAAATATTCTTACTGCATGTATGTCAGATAAAAGAATCTCATGATTTTGCTAAAGCTGTTCTTTACAATGTCCAACAGAATGCATTTTCTTAGGTTTTGTCTGTTGTCCATCAAGTTGTGAGACTTGGAAATGAAATTATTTGTCTGTCTTATTCAGCCTCCTCATGGAGTGCAGGGGAAGCCTGAAAAAAATTATTACTGCAATGATGTACTCACAGTGGCTCAACACTCCTGATGCAGATGTAGTGCACTCGAATAAGCACAGCTGACATCCAAACAGGGCAATGAAATACTCACATTTCTTTAATATACCAGGATCCTGTGAGCATCAGAAATACTGCACCTTTCCAAGATGACTATTAGAAATGTTTTGGACATGGGAACTGGTCTTAAACAATGCTTAGTTGAAGGGATAGGACACTAAAACCTGAATAAATCGCTTTTTCAGCCAATGGCTAAATCAGGTGTTTGACTTGGCACATATTAACAAAAACAAAATACTAAAATTAAAAAAGAAAACAACAAACCCACAAAAAACCCAAATTCCACTTCCATCTTTGATTTTTAAGATAAAATTTTTATTATCAAACCCATTAATTTCTTGGGTTTTTTTCTTTGATAGCAAGGTAACTCATGCTCTGACATTTCTGATATGAAATTCAAGTGAAGGTAAAGGCATGAGCAGCTGAGGTGGTTTGTGTATTGTTGGGTTTTTTTTAAACCCGAGGTACCCAGGCAAGCCCAAGAACGTACCAATGTCACCTTGTTGCCAATCTCACCCAGGTATACCACCATAAAAATTAATGTCTTCAGTAAAATTTTATAGCAAAATAGCCAGTACATGTGAATCGTCCCAAAAGAGCATCACACCCCTTTTGGTACCAAAAATGTGTATTTTTTTCCCCTGCATATCATTCTGTTGGACTTTCAGAAAATAAAAAGCTATACTCATTTATGTATTATAAAAGGCTGTTTGTTTGTTCTTGCAGTTTAATTAATAACAAGAGACAAATACTTTAAAAACAAACAAACTCCTAAACCCCCAAACTTTTGATCTTGCAACAGTCTCACTTTCCAATTTGCCGAGCACCCACCATCTGAGGGGAAGCACAAGTTCCCAACCCTTTCAAGTTAAGGGGCAAGTTAAGTCCCACTGTCAATATTCAGAAACATTTAAGCACTTCCAAAACTAGCCCTAGACATTTTCAAAAAAGGGGCTTTTTTGTTCTGAAGAAACTTCTGAGGTTACTCTATGGCAGAACGTGAAAAGAAACCAAGATAATTCCTTCTGGCCATTTACGCTGATCTGCCATAAAATTTACATGGACACAACAAAACCAATAAAATCAGACAACACCTTTCTCCCCACTGGGCCTGTGTAGGTCATAGCAGAAGGACAGAGAAATACGCATTTTTATTAACCTTATTCCTAAAAAGCCAAGTTATATAATTTTTTTCTCTTCTGTATTTCTTCCACTTTTGAGTTCACCAAAAATTACATTTGCCCTTCCAAAGAGGCTCTCTTTAGAGAGCATCAGTAAAACGTGATTAAAAGATCAAGTTTCACTAAGTTCAACCAAAGCATTGAATTTACCTATTAACTACAAAATACTCTTGTTTTACACAGTGCTCCTTCTCCAAAGATCCCATGCCACTTTCCCAAGTCTCACAGTAAACCTGCCAAGTATTACCTTATCCATTTTACAAGCTGGTCTGAAGAGTTCAAGGTTGCTGCTCAAGATTGCAGAGCCATACCCCGACCCTTCCTATGCCCCTCGAGAAGCTGTGTAGAACCTCAGCGACCGCCCAAGGTTCTAGCTCAGGTACAGCCCCTCACTCCTGAGCGCTAACTTCATAATCTAGAATTCATATTGAAGGTTTCTGCCTTGCGAAGTCCTGTGACACAGACATATTCAAACAATGTTTCCAGAGGAACAAAAAGGAGTTACTGCAGATTTGAAGTGCTGTCATGTCTTGTCATCCACGGAGGAAGGAGCTGATCTAGAGGCATGAATGTACACCCTTTCCAGAGGTTACCCAGAGCATTTCAACAGTAGTGCTAGCCTGATGCCCAAATCTTCCAGGGTTTACTTGTTCAGTTTTTATTTTGCGATGTTTTAACGCTAGGCACAGATACTTGGAATGAGATTATCATTCCTACTCAGTTGTATAAACTTGCTGAAATTTTTGCTATCTCATTATGGAGATTTTCAAATCCAGATAGTCAGTGTACCTGAAGAGAGCCTCATAAAGCACCGTGCGTTAGAGAGCAACACCTGAAACAATTACATATACCATATAGAAAGAACCGAGTTGATGCATATTTCCCATAATTCTGCTAGGGGAATGCAATTCTTAAATTGATGGTTTTACTTGAAGAAAAAGATATAAAAAAGCATTAAAACCCCAATAAGTATCTCAACATTCCTTGAGCCTCTGTTTCTCTCTGAGGAGGTTTACAGTGTTCTTCTGTTTTATAGATATTTTGCTACTTAGAAAATAGCTCCTAATAACACATCATCTTAGCTAGCCACAAAGCACCTCCAAAGAGTTAAATTACATACAGGAAAGAAGAAAACCCATGTCTCAACTATAGTTATCTTCAATTTAGTTAAAGAGACAAAAATACTATCTCTGTTACCGATATCTTTTCAATACAAGTATCACAGGTTTTAGTTTCCACTGACAGTCAGAACCAGCACACAAAACTGAGTTTGAACTAAGCATATGCCATTATGGATGGTTACAAAACAAGCTAATGCTTTGTGGCTGCTTTTACACACCCCAATATATGTTTTTGTTAAAAGACATTTTTAGGATGCTTATTATAAAGTAAACATTACCAAATTACCTGGGGAAGGAATATTCATACATTCATACAGATAAAATTGGGGTATTGCATCCTAAACAGTATCACTTACCTTGTTCATTTATAGAGTACCAAACACTACAGAATCCAGAGCTGAAACTACATCTACACAATTAGTTCTTCCAAGACTCACTGTGTTTATAATGAACAAAATTCATGATAGCATATACAGGTTACAGAAAGCAGTTTGCAATCTCATCGGAATGTGCAACTTCAGTTAATGCCTTTTCTCCATTTCCATCACACTAAAATCATTAACTTCCTTAAAAATATTTTCATTCCAGTCTGAAGGAACGTTACCTGTAAATATATTTAGCAGCACTGAGCACAAGACTAGGTGACCAGTGCCACTACACGTGAATAGGTACTCCATTACAAAAATATGAAAAGTTTTCATCATTGCAAAAGTCAGGTTTTTTAGGATCTTATTTCTGTGGGATGGAATAAAGATGAAAAACTTGCTTTAAATGGAAAAATGAGAGAAAAAAAGAAAAAAGAGAAAGTATTATAACTTTCTACCTCTTACTGACAGAGTGAACTATAAAGGCTTTGGTAAATTTCAGCTGACATAGGCTTACAAAGATCTTGGGATTCCTTTCAGTTTTGCTTTTCAGAGATCTCAGAAGAACGCTACATAGCAATGAATATCTGCAGTGCTGAAAATAGGAAGACCTTTGCAGGTATTGTGGAATTAGCCTGAAATATGTAAATACAATTGACTTTTTTCCTTTCCACTAAAGATTCAGAATTGACCACTGAATTAGGAAATAAAAAGAACATCTGTTTGAAGAACTGAAAAAAACATTAAGACCAACAAGCGTCCATTTCATATAACAGCATACTTTTGGTTCAGGTTATTCTCCAAGGGAAGTTATAAATAGGACAACCCACTACCATGCTTATACTATTGCAAACTTAGTTACCAAACATGCTTTTCACCTGCAGCAGTACTGGCCCACTGTAAGTGAGAGAACAAAGTCCATGTCCCAGTTCTGGCCTTTTTCCCTTTGGCTGCTGGGGCAGTGGGTGACGGAGGTGATAGTAACATGCTCAGCACCTGGAGGGAAAAAGTGCCGCATGTCCCACACCAATAATTATGAATCCTTAAATCTACTGGAGTCATTATAGAAGGCGTGGCACTTTAATCCCTCGTTTAAATAAGCACAGCCACTTTGTAGATGTTTGGTTACTTTGTTCAGTTTCCACATCTAAAGACAAAAAAAGCCTTGTAATTAATCTTGAAATACAAATCCAATAATCATCATTGCCTTCTCTGTTCTTGGTCTGTTGCAGCTTGGCAAGTCTTAACACAGCTCAGGGAGCGTTGCCAATATTACAACTCAGGTAGCACTGCAAGTACACACTTATCATCATCATCTGACCCTTTCACAGCATAAATTAAGAACATGGCATTCAAAAACGCTTCCAAGCAAGAGATAAGAATGTGCTACCCTATCAATCTGTTGGGGTAAAGACACAGACATACATACGGAACATCAATAATATTTTTTTCCTTACTTGGCTTTACTTGCTCTTCCTGTGCTATTCCAACATCATCAGAATCAGACAGTTCCTTTATGAAGTTGGAAGGAAACATGCCAGTCTTTCCATTGAGTATACCTTCCCACCATCCCTCTTCCACCTGCACCAAGGCAAAATCAAAAAAAAGGGGTTTTAACATAAGCAACACTTTACAGAGTTACATTATATACATGATTTTCAGTAACAATGACAGTAATGCTTTTGACCAGTTTGTATTAATTTCAGGTACAAGGAGCACATGGCATAGGCTCCAAGCCAGAACATCTTTTTTTTTTTTTTTTTTTTTTTTGAAGTAAACCCAAGAAAGATGCATGCATCCATCTGCAAATGTCAGCAGTGCTGACAGCAGTCAGGAGCATGGATGAGCATTAAATAAAAGGATAAAAGAACAACCAGAGAGCACACAGTGTCTCTACATTTCAATTTTTATGGATATCAGTTCAATCACTAAATTTTCAGCACACACTGTACTCATGTATTCATGACCATCTTCTTAACAGATGTGATTTGCAGATTTTATAAGAGTTTAAATTCCCTAAGTAATCAATGGCGAAAGAAAAATACCTGCAAAGGGCTATTCAGAGAATCTAAACTAGGTATCTTAATATAAATCGTGTGAATATTCCTGCCTTTCCCATCAAAATCAGAAATTCTCTATTTTAAAAATTAAGAATGTTGCTACATCATTAATGTGTTAACGTAAGAAATCTACGGAGAACAAAGAACAGCACTAAATGCATATTTGACACTAGATTTACAAAGAGCTACTGAAAAGCTACTGAAATACATAATAATGATATAGTTGGAAGGAGGAGAGACACTTCCTAGCCCAATCCCAAGAGAAAATATCACTTAAAAATGACAAACTCCCTCCTGTACAACCCATTCAGGATTGAACGGCAGTGTCAGGCAGTGAAATGACAGCCCTTAGAAACCAGATGCCTTTAGGTTATAATGGGACAGCAAGAAATGACTTATCATATGCATCGGCTAAACGCACCCTTGACAGATAAATATTTTTCATCTGTCAGACACTGTCCACTCACCAAAAAAACTGACAGGGGAGGACAGTGTCAGCCTGTGACACATCAGTCTCCAATAATGTTTGACCCACCTCTTTCCTGCCTACCTACAAAAATTTTGAAAATAGAAAGTTAACTTTACAGGTTTGGGGTGTTCACATCTACTGTTAAAAAAACAACCCCACAGCTTAAATGGTATTAGTTAATTATAAAAAAAAAAAATTCTGTTTCGTATCACTTATCTGTGAAAATCTCAAGTTCTTAGAAAACAACTCTCTTAAGAATACAGGCAAATATTTCCTCAAACTACAGAGGAATGGTTGAATTTTTTTCAACTTAGCTACATGAACTATTTTACTACAAAGAAAATTGTTGTTACTTGAGGAGTGTTTCCTGTGCTTTCTCTCCATCTTCAACCTTTTTAGCACTTTTCTTGTCCTCCTCGGTTGATTCTTTGTTTTAATTTGAAAGCAGTTCAGACCAGCACAGCTACTTTCATTTAATCTCAGTACCGGCCCATGACAAAACCTTTTTTTCTCCACACACCCCCCCCCCGCCCCCCCAAATGCATCAGTAGTATCAGTGAGGTCAAGCACAACTCTGGGAATAAATGGCTAATATCTTACTGCTACTTCAGAGGACAGAGTATATACAATTCACTCGATCGCTTCAGTGGGGTGCAGGTTTTTCGCATTATTGTGTCAAAGTCTCTGGAAGGTAATATTTGCTTTTCTTCTCTCCAGACAAATTAAAAACCATATGGAAAACTGAAACTGCATGACACTCAACACTTAGTAGATTCTACAAATTATATCTCTAAATACCTATATGTGATATATCATTATATAGAAAATACACAACATGGTGAAGACTCTTAGAGCTATAAAATATTTCCATTTTTATAAATGCAGTATTCCCAGATGGCTCTACTGATTAGAACCAAACAGTTCCCAAGATCCCTGCTTTGCAAGATGCCTAGACTACTCGACAGAAATAAGGTGACCAATATCACTCAGTTCCATCATTCCCTCAAGTAATTTTCTCCTGCTTACTTCTTCCAGGGTAACACTTCACAGTTTTCTTACAAGTTAACATTAGCACTCTTTATGTGGCGTGTTTATGTATGGATCTCTATGTATGTGCAAAGAAATACACATATACAAAGATGTTTTGACAGGTAAGTCTAAATTGGATGTGAATATACTCACAGCGTTCATTAGCTTCGAAGTTTTCCAGCTGATACAAGAATGAATTATCTGAAAATACCATGTCATATTCAATAATTTTACAAAGTCAGAAAAATCTAAAGCAAACCCCAGATTTTTTTTCCGCAAGAAAATGCAGAATCATGTTAGCAATACATCAGAGTTCAGGTCAAACTGGGCTTCCCAAAGATTTGTTAGGAAATTTGCATCAAAAGCATCCAAAGCTTTAATTTTTTTAAAAAACTATAGCTACATGGTACATACCTTTAAGCCTCAAAACACAGCAGCTAGAGATTAATCCATACAATAAAGAAGACACTAAATACCCCCAGGATGTAGTTATTCCAAATTGGGGCAATCCACTACCACATAGTTTGAAATGTTGCAATAATTTCCAGCCAATAAAACCTTACAAATGAAAATCCATTATTCATGGAGGTAATCCCTCTGAAAGTATGAGCACTCAATAGAATTTGTTACTATACTATTATAACAAAGTGTTTTGAGGATTTATACATTTAGGTCCTGATTTATGCCCAGCATTCATGTGCTGAACCAAAAAATCTAAAAAGAGGAGCATTTCATTCAGTAGTCCATGTCCCTATGCCAGAAAGGAAGTTCTACTATTCGTAATATCCTACACACCAATTCTAAGTTCAGCCTGAAAACGAAGTTTTTAAGTTAGAAGAGGAATCTTTCCAATCTGCCAAATCTAAGTGGCTACAGCTAGAGGTATTTTCAAGACGCGTTTTCAGTGTGTTGTATCTGTTCACTGCCTTTTGGAGAGGCACGGCACATCCTCATCTTGCCAAGCCCCTCGGCTGCCAGTACTGCTGTCACACCGCATTTGAAGAGCAACAACATCCAGGAAAGTGACTGAAGGTACTTCATCACTCCACTTCGTATATTCAGGGAGGTAACAGCACACATACCCAACTGCAGCTCAGTCAATGCCATGTGTGGGGCAGCGACAGATGCACTAGCAAACAGCTATATGCAGTCCAATGCCTGGATGTGACTGAATGAGATATGAACGACAATATCACAGAGAATGGTGCATCACCTCTAGAGAAATGCATCCCATTAAGAAGCCTTGCCTTTGGGATTTAAAAGGAAATTTAATCTATATAATAATTATGCAACATTCAAATGTTTTTCCAGTGTCATCGGGCTTTGGTTTTTTTTACATTTTCAATGAAGAAAGAATACTTGTATTTTGTTTTTATTTGAATTACTGTCGTGGTTTAACCCCAGCCAGCAACTAAGCACCACGCAGGTGCTCGCTTACTTCCCCCCCGCCCAGTGGGATGAGGGAGAGAATCGGAAGGAAAAAGGTAAAACTCATGGGTTGAGATAAGAACAGCTTAATAGGACAGAAAGGAAGAAACTAGTAATGATAATGACAATAATAAAATGACAATAATAAGAAGAATTGGAATATACAAAACCAGTGATCCACAATGGAATTGCTCACCGCTTGCTGACCAATGCCCAGCCAGTTCCCAAGCAGCGATTATCCCCCAGGCCAGCTCCTCCCAGTTTATATACTGGGCATGGCATCACACGGTATGGAATACCCCTTTGGCCAGTTGGGGTCAGTTGTCCTGGCTGTGTCCCCTCCCAACTTCTTGTGCCCCTCCAGCCTTCTTGCTGGCTGGGCAGGAGAAGCTGAAAAATCCTTGACCTAAGTCTAAACACACCTTAGCAAAAACTGAAAACATCAGTGTGTTATCAACAGTCTTCTCATACTGAATCCAAGACATAACACTATACCAGCTCCTAGAAAGAAAATTAACACTATCCCAGCCAAAACCAGGACAATTACTCAATCAGTAGAGCCCTTTTTGATGTAAATGAGGTTTTTGGAAACTATAAACCAAATACAGATGAAAATAATTCAAAATATACTGGTTTACTTTTTGTAAGAAAGTGATTAATCAAATTGTGAGATCCCAGCACACTACAATAACCCAGACTAGAAAGACAGTAAGAGATTGTAATAGTTAATTTTACTTACAAATAATAATATAAATAAGAAATCATAACAAAGCGCTCAAAATAGATACCATGGAAGTGGACAGACAGGAAAACATCACAGAGAATTCGATGGGTGAGACATCCAGACACACAAACAAGAAGTTCTCAAAAGGGTATACAGAAGTTAGGACATTAAGCTGCTTAAAAATCAACAAAAATTTCTTGATCTCAGCCTATTTCCAAGGTTAACGTACAAAAAAAAAATTAAAAAGAAAATAATACGACAGCAGTCCAAGCCTTCAAGCAAAGATAATAGCTCTATCTCAGACCAGAAAGGCAGTTTTATTCTGTAACTGTAAAGCAACCAAAGAAAACAAAATCACTTTAGTAGGTCACTAGGACTACAAGATTAAGATATTCCAAAAGTGAGGAAATGTTACTCTTTATGTTCTTTAGGTTTTCTCTTCGTGGCCAATACAACGTGCAGCACCTCCCCTTAAAGAAAGGAATGTCAGAGGGAGCATCAGCCGAACCTGCAGTGCAACAAACCTTCTTGCTACAAGCCTAGAAGCACCTTCCCTCGAGGGAACTGGGCGTCCATCCCTGTAACGCCAGGATGGGACACCCAAAAAGAGCAGGAAATGCTGAGGCCAACTACCAGCAGTCGCTTGCCAGAATATCTAGGACTGCCACAGCTGCTTGCTTACACCTTGCTATATAATTAATAGGGTAAAGTTGTTAAATGATTAAAATGTTCCGCTCTTTGGAATCACTGATCTAAAGTGTATTTCCAACAACCTCCTGCATCTGCCTGTTCCACAAGCTTTTCTACAACCTCCAGCTTTGCCTGTTAGGCTGACAGACTAGTTAGAGCTCAGCTGGGGCAAATGAGGGAGGCTTTGAGTCAGCAAAGGTTTCAGATGGAAGAAAGTCTCCCTGGATCACAACAGAGTCTGTCTGGGCTGTTAAAACTAAAACACAGTCCCAGGAATAAAAGCAATGCCAGAGGCAAGCAACAGGAAGGAGAGAAGCCCAAGGTCAACAAATTTTCTTTTGCTTAGAGGGAACTAAAGCACAGAAAGCAAAGGACAAAACTCTCTTATTTTATAAATTCTAATGGAAGATCTTGAGCTTGAAGGACAAAAGCAATCGTATGTTGAAAGGAAATTAAAAACATAGATTCCCAAGAGGCAAAATAAACAAATCATATTCACTGCCAATGGGAAAAGAAATTTTGGAAACAAGACCTCAACAGAAGATGGTGCCTACAGTGCCACTTGATGGCTTATTCTGGGAGTGCATTCCGAGAGAGCCATACTCATGAGACGTCAACCAGCCCTTGGGCTTCTGCTACAGCACATCTGGAAGCTGTTTGATAACTCTGGTGCAGAAGGGAAGAATTAAAAACTGCACAAGTACCTTGTATTAGGCGATCTTTTCAGCTTCAGAGTTCTTTATTTTACAATGTCAAAATGTGCTTTGGGATTTTTTTCATTTGTTCTTTGTGGTTTGGATTTTTGTTGATTTTTTTTTAACATCATCTTCTAAGTAAGAAACTGAAGGGCAAAGAAAGCAATCACACAGAACTTCAATGATCCTATAAGCACCCTTGTTTCCACAAAAAAAGCATCCTACCACATAAACTAACCAAACAAGCAGTAGCCATAGAAGTCCTTGTGTTGGAAGAGGATCAGGAAAAACACAGCATTTCACAGAAAAGTAACAGAGGGACATGGAACCCCAGCATTCATTCCCAGCTCTTTTCTTGCAGTATTATACAGTTCTGTACTTGTGGCACAGACCATCCCCTTGCCACTATTAAATATTCCCCTTTCAACTCTACAGCTGTCAAAATAAGTTACTGTAAGGAAAGTCCAGCTCAATCCTCAGTGTTTATCCTGTTCTTATAGATGGGTTGAACCACTTTATCTTGTAACAACAACAACAAAAAAGCCCCATCAACCTTGTCCCAAAGGAGCAAGAGATTTGTAAAAATTTAGTCTGCATTTTTATAATTTTAAATGAGTTACAGGATTTGATCATGTAATATATGGCAATGTTAACTAAAAGTCAAAGAATAAGCTCAGTGGTATTACAGCATGGCTCAGTCAAAGACTTAGTTGTGAGCTTAACTCCATGTACCACACATTGCCAAAAAACTGACTTCTCCGCAGGATGAGGCCACAAGGTATATAGCAGCACGACAAACAGACTAATCCCAAATGAAAGCAGGCTGTTGAATGACACACCAAATGTCCTTACTCTGATGCTACAGGTTAATTGTCTGGCATTCCGTGAAAGTCTAAGGGTGAAATATAATTGGAATTCAGATATCTGCATTTAATAAGACAATTAGTTACAGTTGTATTTTAGGACAACTGTAATTAGAGTTATAGCTAATGAGCTAGGAAAATGACAAGCAAAAAACTATCAATCACGCATTAAATGTGAACATAAACAATGATGAAAATGCTTCTCTTGTTAGTTTCAAATGTACTTTTAATTTAAGTCTGTTAATTAATTTCTCATGGGTATCAGTGTCTGTGTAGTCATAGGAACTTCTAGTTTAACAACCACCATTTTATCTGTTGTGATGAATGCTTGATCTTATTATCATTAATTTCTGGCTATTCAGAACAAATAGGAAGGAACTGTGAATTCTGAACATATACAGCCTCCAAGGATATCTACCGGTGACAAGCCTAGTATCTCAAAACTCATGCTTGCTGATGCTGTTGTGTCAATTCACTGTACAGCCCCAAACCACTTGTGCCACACCAGGAACTTCCAATTGTACCTACCACAACCACAGACATAAAAACCCTTTCAAAAATTATCTTATCCAATCTGTTGGCACGAGAAAGAAGGATCTGGGGCAGCTTTAGATGCTACTACACCTCAGGTGTTGGTTAGCACCCTGAAGCAGAGGTGGGAGAAGGGAAGACATCCTCGTCCTCAGCATGTCACCGTGTGATATCAGTGTAACCCGTCTTCACGAGGGGTCTGGGGAAACACACTTCTGCACTGATGGAGGCAGCTGAGGAGAAGACTTACATTCCCTTCTGCCAACCCTTTGCTGGAGGCAGTGACCTTCAAGGGGTTCGAGGAGGAGCAGAACCCATTTCTTTAAGGATGAAGCCAAATTAGCACAGTACAACAGGAACCAGCTTTTCTTTGCAACAGGAGAAGTTTAATGAGTCGTCAGCCATAAGTGACATTCTAAACACTTTTTTTGCTAAATACCCGCATAAAGATACATCGACCGTATTTTGATCTAAACAGTATCTGTTTTAGTTTGCCTGACTTAAGTCAGTTAGAAATGGATTTATTTTCAACTAAACAGAAACCCATAGAGATTTGAAACTATTAATCTAAGTCAATTTAAGACAAATTAATTCAACTGATGCAACTTTCTTAGAAGGATACAATAACATACTGCCTGTGAGAACCTGAGACCTTCTGCTCATGAATAAAAAGATGGGGTAATAGAAAGGAGCAACTAGAAATGGAAAGTGAATGACCATTAATGTTCCAGTTACCCACTGAACCACTGTAAATAATGCTGAAGATGCTATCATCCAGTTTTTCATCTTGAGTAATGGTAAACAAAATTGATACTTTGCAAGAATTGCCTCCCATTGTCACCTAAGTAGGAGGGGTTTTTTGCTGTTGTTTTGAGGTTTTTTGTACAGTAACACAGCATGATTTTGGCCCTTGCAAAAAAATCTCCCTTTTCACAACTGAGAAAGCCATATTTTTTAAATAATAAGTCCCTCACATCAAACATTTATCATTTGAAATAAGGAGCATTGTATAATGACATAAACACTGTGAATCCTATTTCAGTGCAATGACTCTTTGTGCAGCATTACCTGCAAGCAGAAGGGCAAACAATGAAGTCAGTACATTGGTTGGTGCTGCTTTCTACATCAGATAAAGTTCTTGTTTCAAAAGAAAAATTCTGCCCTACTTTTTCAAGGAGTTAGCACTACCACAATAAGGGCAGAAGAGAAAGTAGTAAAGGCCAATATTCAACATCAGCTGCTTGGTATCAACCACGACGGAAAACGCAGGTCACAACACCACTTCCTGAGGTGCTGAGAAATTTTTCTCTAAGTTCCTTTATTTTCCCTCTTTCACCACCTGACTTAGTTCCACCCCGAAGAGTCAGACAACGTCCTGGATCACATGAATGCACCAGATGATGCCTGAGGCAAAGCTTATGTTTCAGTAGCTGACAGAACAGGGTATTTTGTAAGCTCAAAGTGGGCACAGCCTCACCTCTGTTAGCTGTTCTTCTTCGGCATTTACTTATGGCCAGCGGTTCAAGCTAGCCATGAGCAATCCTCTTCCACACTACAGTAGAACTAATTCCAGTATGACATTCTTTAGGACTGCCAATCAAAAAAGCAGCCCTAGATAATATATTTTCTTAAATCTTAGAATCCACAAGTTGTCAATGGTTTCTTCAACAGTAGCAATTCAACGTACAATTATGAGGTTAAGACTACGAAGTCTGTAATTAGCAATCCAAGTGGGTTTCAAAAAACAAAGCCCTAACTATAAGCACAGACACGCAAGTACAGGAATGTTTCACTTTCCTAGTTCTACATCTTCCAATTTTAATGCAAACATTTTCAGTCTTATTTGGATTTAAATAAATCTGTTATTTATAATTAAGTTGTTCAAAGTTACGAGAAGACAAGAGATGCATTTCATAAGAGAAGTCTAGTGTCTCATCTACATTATTTAATCATCCAACTTATTCGGTAGAGTTAATTTGTTGGCTGAATACTAGGAAGGGGTTTTATTCTATCACTTTACTCTTGAAAGACACAGACTTAAAAGTTTTAAGTAGGGCAACTGACGGAAGATATTAGTGTGGCCATGTGAGGTCAAATATACTTAAAATTATGCAATGAAAACAGCTTGTGCTGCCATGAAACTCATTATAATATCAGGTTTACATTGTCTTCAAAATATTCTCCTAAATATCTTACAAACTTGACATCCCCCATTACAATTCTGCTCACAGACAGAATAAGGTTAGTTAAGAGACACATCATGTCTGATTCCAGGAAGAACGATGCGCAGAGCTAGCGTGCGCAGCTAGGTTAAAGGAAAACCAGTGATCACTAAGCTTCTTACATTCAGATGTGAGAATTTAATCTCTCATAAGAAAATGCTGGATGTCATGTAGATTGCAGTAGAATTTATATTCTTTTAGAACTGATTTCTTAAGTGACAGATGCAGAAAAAAGAAAACCAATCATATATCCTTGACAAAAAAATAAATGTTGACTTACTAGCTGCTGAGTCACAGGGAAAAAAAATCCAACAAGTAAATGATACAAGCTGAAACACACCTTTTATTGGCTGCTTGAGCAGACTAAGGTCTTAGATCTTTTTAAAGCTAAGTGAATAAAGACTAAATGAGTTTGAATGCATTCTACTTAAAGGATTCATGTTAGCATTTTGACTTTTGGTCCTCATGCTATTAAGCTCAAGAAGATATTTCTAAAATCTCTGATGGAAAAAAAATGAAGGTATTGGGAGCAAACAGCATTCCTTGATCCTGCAACCACATTCACCCATGAAAAGAAAATTTCTGTATCTCTGTCCAAGCTTTCATAATTTGGTCCCAGTCCTTCTAAGACATGTGCATTCATTTTCCACATCCATTTCCACCCAAAATAAATGCATCTTAAGTCTATAAAGAATTTGTTGGGGGTTTTTTGTTTTGTTTTGTCTTGGTTTTTTTTAACTAAAATGAAATTGTTAAAATTTACAGGCAAAGATGAGACAGAAGGTGAATGTCACGGCTGAACTCCAGAGGGTTTCAAGTAAATTTCTTAAATGTGTTTAACTCTGTAAAGATAATTCTTCCCTGTGACTGGTTTACTAAAATTGGGAAAAGCTTCTTCTGCTATAATGTTGGTTCTTCAGAGATACAAACTCAAGAGCCCTGTAGCACAAACTTCAAGCTTTTTGCCTAAACAGAACTCAGAAGCGTCAGCTGATCAAGTAAAACCAGCAGAAATGCTATGGGGAAAAAAAACCCTCACAAAATCCATAAGCAACCACCCACATCCCTTCACCCCCGACAGTAACCCAAACCAGACACGTCAGTATATCAGAGAAGAAAAATGTCTGGTTTAAATTATGTCTTAAAACACACTGTATCTAAGGGCTCAGCATGCAGAAGGTATGTCAGAACTGCATGTGTGTATATTCCATTAAAGATCTGCTCACCTCTCCCACAACTTCAATGATGTCACCAACTTTTAATTCCAGTTCATCTTCATTTTGAGGCATATAACTGAAAGCCACCTGACATCTTCTTCTTCTGTTTCTCTCTCCTGGTGGAAATGAAGGAAACAGGGAAATTGTAAAACTAAAACAAAATTCCATGCCATACACAAGCCAGGGGAAATGATTAACGATGAAATATTATTCTTTGAGCACTATTAAAAGAATCTGAATTTTTGCAATGCTTAGTATATCTGCCTAGAATTAAATTTATGAAAAGAATTAATTACAAAAAATTAATTTACAAAAACCAACACCCCCCCAACAAATTCTTTACAAAAGATTTCTGGTGCATATTATTTCTCTCAACTATTTTTATAATTCAATGTAATTAATAAATGAAAATAAATTGTGGGGATTTTTTCCTTTCTGTAATAATATTTAAGAGCCAAAATTTAAGTAATAGATTGTGCTTCCCAGTGACAGGATGGACAAACTTTACCCAGAGGATCTTTCCAGGTGTATTTGCTATGATTTCGCTTCTAGACTAATGCTCTATACACATGATGTAGGCAAATCCAGGAATTGGAGGGGTGGGGAAGGGATCCAAAACCCCGTGGCTTTTGCTCGTATGGAAATAAGTTCTCAACTGATTATTTTGTCCTGTATCTTTTTCTCCACAACTCTTTCACAGGTGTACAATTATCTCACTAACCCTTTTTATATGTATATATTTATTTGATTTTTCTTTTATAGATATATACACACACACACACATCAGGTATATATGTACGTATGCACACGTATTTGTAAGGTACATCTTTATGCACTAATATCGGATTAAAGAAAACAGAAGGAAAACCCATTCCAAAGGACTCCCAAAGCTAGGTGTGTCATTGGGTTAGTGTGGTTAAGACAGGCTAATTTTGATAATCAACCAGCTACTGGAAATGATGTTACCAGCCATCTTTCTCTTCAGCTTGGCTGTCCAGGCTCCCATGAGAAGCTGGTATGAAGGTGCATCTTTGGACGTGTGAGTGGAGAGAGGCTTGAATTCATAGCTCTGAATAAAAGTAAGACCCTTCACTTGACCCTTCTGCCATCACAGTATTAAGACAGACAGATAAATGAAAAGGTTCAGTTCCAGAGCCATTTGCCAGATTCACTGGCTTACATATAATTATAGTTGTATGATTTGTAGCAGAGTGGATGAGAGAACTTCTCTAAATCAAGTTGCCAGAGCTTGCTGCGAGGCCTCTGTTAGCTGAAGGACAACTTACTGACATGAATCATGACCATGTTGGAATGTGGTGGAGGAGGAGAAGGTAGGAAGAGAGAAATCATTCAAAACACAGGATTCACTGATTACTCCCTCTTCTCTAAAAGATGTGCAATGTATAAACTATACTATCTTGTATTATTTATATACACGTATCCACACAAACGTATATACACACACTCTACACAAATAAATGTACTTTCTCTTATGCTATTTCTCTTAACTGTTAAACACGGTCAATACACACCAAATTGGTTGTGTAAACACTGTCCAAGAACAGCCTTAATCTGACATTAAATTACAGGAATGGATCTTATGGTCAGTCTACTATTTCCCCTGCAACATGTCTTGATAATCCTGCTCCAGGGTGAACAGTAATAAAAAGTTACAGATTTTTTTTTCCTAATCTATTAATTGAAACTAGAGAAAGAAGGAAGAAGGGGAGCCATTGAATTTGGCTCTCTGACAGTCTTTTTCACAGCCACTGCAATCCTGCATGAGTGGCAGCTTCTTGAATGTTAAAATTAATACCTTAATGCAATGTAACCAAACTCGCTCAAATTGGCTATTTTTTCCACCTACAGATGACTGTTTGTTCTTCACCGTCTAAACTAAAATGGTCCTAAATGACAACTTTATGCAGCTGCGTTCAAAATAACTTAAATATAATAAATACCTTCCATATCGAGTGCTTCTTTCATTGTGCAAAAGAGACCGGCTATTTTCCCTAAAGATAACATTCCCACTATGATTTCTAACATCAAGTAGCAACTGATGTGCTGATGTTACCTAATGTGACAGATGTCAGTTGCCACCCTATTTAATAATCAATATTGTGTGACTCTTGGAGAATATTTTTAAGATTGCTAAGAGAGTAAGAAGTAAACACAATTCTGGATGTTAATAGCAGAGCTGTATGAATCCTTCCCCCTCCCACCCCATAAAGTTTTTTTATTACTGTATAGAAAATGTAGTGAAAGTCTGCATTTATCTCCATTAGTCTCATGGTTGTCTTGCTGGTCTCCCTCTCCTCCCCGATCTTTCTCTAAAGAAATACCTAAGTGGAGAGTAGCAAGCCAACAAGAGGCATAGACTCGATGTACCAACCAGTTCCTCCCTCTGGTCTAATGCAAGACAACTGATCCAGCAGCAAATCCCTTTGGTTTTAAGGAGAAGGTGCTGCTGGACCCCACGTGCATGCTAATGTTCGGAGCACTTGAGCAGAGCACGAGTTGCATGAAGAGCTCTACAGTCAAGGTGTATCTGTTTTTTCTTACGCTAAAGCAACTTGGGTAATACAGCAGTATGAGCTTTCCAAGAAAACAGAGCTGACAGGAAAAGATGTCACAAGTAACCAAGCCATGTGTATACAAAACCTGGTAGTAAAGAAAAAATCTTGGTTTTGCAAATGCAATATTTCCACCCCAGCATCACCGATTTTTTGTCTGTTTCTTAACCAGCACAAAGACTCCAAAGTCAGCATGGTCAGGAACCAGGAAGACCTATAAGACAACTAACAAGCATTTTAGACAGAAATACTGAACTCTTGGTCTTCTCTTGCCATTTCCCCTTTTGCTAATATTGCCACTTATTGCAGAGTATTATACAGTCTATGCTTTAACTGCTAGTAATCCGCGATCTAAATGGTACTTTGCGCCTTTAAAATGTAAGTAATCTGACCGATTGATGTAAAGTTAATTTTAAACTATATAGGGCAGCAATTCTGCAATGAAGACTGCAGGTACTTTCTAATCTAATCCATTTTTTTCTTACTTGTAAATTGATGAAGAAAATATTTTCTTGGAGGTTTTTTGCATTTTTCTTCACACTTGAGCATAAACTGAGTTACTTGCAGGTGAAGTTACCGTGTGGTGAAAAGGCAGGTAATAAACCCAGTACTTTAAAATCAGAAAAGGTGTGCTGCAAAGTCCTCACTGGGTTTTGAAAGGCTTAAAAGAAGGAAAAAAAAGAGGATCAGTGAACTTTTACTGGCCCACATATAATAATTTGTAGCAAGTGAGCTGCTGCAGGTAACACGGCACTGCCTGCTGGTCGCAGTTGTAGACTTTTTCACCTCTGGTAGCTGTGGCACAACATCAGAAGTGTTTTGAAGGCAAAACGCCTATGAGCTGCAGGCTGGGAACTAACTGAGCTACACTGTATTCAGAACAAGCTATCACACAGAAATAACATCACTCACCCTTGTAAAAAACACTGGCTCCCGTTTACATAGTTATAATAAACCTGGAAGGAAAAAAAAATCACACGCCTAGTTTGTGCAGTCCATTCTTAAAACAAACCAGGCAGCTACAGAGAATTTTCTGTGCCTGTACGAGGGGGCTAACAAACCAGTGACTCAAAGCATATTGCATCTGAAGCGATGGCACCAAGACCTCAACATTGGTGCTGCCGAGCATGCCTGACTCTGCTCCGCTCCCTCTAAGGGCTGTGTCAAAGGCGCCGAACCCTTACAAAGCGTCTGCGGATCTGGCAAGGGAGGAAAGAGAATGGACCTCGCATGCACTGCTGAAGGTGTCATGCCACGATGCACCTTAAGAGCGATGCTGGTTGCCTCCTTATTTCAGCTGTTGGTTGCCAACTCCTGCTCCCCCCACCTGAGGCTACTGCTCCCTCTGCCCTGAGAGGTGAACTGCTTCTCCGATCACTCCCCAAACACCTTCGCTCAGAGCAAAACCTGGTAGCTTAGCAGGATAAACAACAGGCTTTGCTAAACCAGCTCCTTTTGGTCTTCATCCTAAGATTCACCTATCTCGTTGTAGGTGTCCCACAGTCAGATGTCTAAATCTGAGCCCATCACTCAGGAGTGGAGGGAACCCAATACCTCCAGAGGGTACTTAGTGTCCCTGTAAAATAGACAACTAAAATACATCAGATGAATGACTCTCTGGAGGTGCCTTTTTCTACTGGTATGGTTGGATCAGACCTCAACATCTAACTTTAAAAGGTCTAAAGTTAGGTCAAATGGAAAGAGGAATTAACATATATTTAGAAACTTGAAACAAACAAATCTCCGAGGGCACAAATCCAACTTGTTTCAGAGTGATGTTTGATCAGATTCTAAAAATGCTGTGGTTGCCTGTGACAGCAGGAGACCATAAAGGGGCTTCCTCCAGCTGTACACATGCAAGAGAGAGCACTGATTTCTAGATAGCTAAACACCCTTCTGGTACTAGCAATGAAAATAAAAAAAGAGGCAATGACAAGGCTTCAATGCTTACCTTTGTAAGGGGCACCAAAAGCTGAGACATCGCTACACAAGAAGTCACACGGGTACTTACATGCTGTCATCGGACCCAGGAAAGGTCACACACTGACAACGCGGTGTTAGATGAAAAGTGTGGCAGCAGCAGAGTAGATAGGAAGTAAACTACTTAAAAATGAACTG
This sequence comes from Buteo buteo, assembly GCF_964188355.1. Taxonomy (NCBI): domain Eukaryota; kingdom Metazoa; phylum Chordata; class Aves; order Accipitriformes; family Accipitridae; genus Buteo; species Buteo buteo. The sequence continues at coordinate 1,065,453 of NC_134178.1, forward strand.
GAATTTTCAAATCCAAACTGCTTTTTTAAACCTAAGACCTCTGTCATGAAACAGCTGTTTATATAAATGTGTTCATGTATGAGCGGGTTAGATGGTGGTGTGTACAGAGCCTACTTTTCACTGATGCCAATGTCTTTGTAGCCTGACCTGTCAGTGAAAACCACATGGTTAACTTCACTAACAGAAGGTCCATCAACTCTACATAATAATCTGCTTTTTTCCCCACTACAAAAGAACAAGGACAGCAATCCGTTTCGTAACACAGTACAACTATGCTATACAGTCAAAAAACTATACTCAATAAAAACTGTCAGAGAACAGACCCATGGAGCAAATGTCTGTCCCTCTCCCTGCTGACAAAAGTTATACCTAAATGGCTGACAATCTCTTCAAAACTAGGTCCCACAGTTTTGTAATTATATCTGTTTTAAAAAGAGATGTATCACTATCATTGTGGCTCAGACAAACAATCCAACCCAATTGTTCCTGGATTTCTCTTATTATTGTTTTTTAATAAAGGAGTGTTGCTATGGAAATTGCATGGGTTAGGTTGGGGAATAAGTCAAGGTTTGCAGCGTGAGGAGCCTAAGGACATTTCTGCCACATCTAAAAAATTTCAGACACTAAAGCACACAGCAGCTCCTGCAGACCCACGGACTTCCCTCTACTGCGGGCTTGCTGGGCGGCAGGCTCAGGTGAACCACGGAAGGAAACTGAGATCCATGGGGCCACCCTTCAAGGAGACACAAAGTGACTGAACTCAGTAAAACCGTTTGGCAAAGCAGCCCCTTTCAGGCAAGGCTATTAGGAGGAAAATGACAACTTGGAGGAAAAGTTTCCCGTCTTCTATGTCAGATTTCCCTGCACGCGGCATCATCTGTCCATCAGCCTCAGTTGCACCTCCCATCCTTCCAGCTTTCAAAGGTGTATCTGTAGCTGGGGGGAACTGGTTCTGTGCACAGCGTCTCCTGATCAGACAAGCTGGGGTGTGATATGACTCAGCTAGAAACCAGTTCTAAATTTAACGTGCAGAAAGACAAAAGGCAACTATTGTACAACTAAGAGACTACATACATGCTTTTAGGTTGCATGTTATTGATTTTAGTGGTATTGATGGAGTTCTGGTACAGCTGTTTTGGACTGCCAGCCTAGATGGTTACTGTATCACCTTTTTTTTGGTTATAAATCATTGAATTGTGTATGTTAAAATGCAAATGTTAAGAAAAAGGTTGAGCTACAGGCTTACTTCTGAGAAAAACTCTTCTTAAAACTACTACCTTCAGTAGATGCTTTTGAGAAACAGAAATTACCTTATCAAGAGCAAAGAGATAGTTAGCATTAAAAATGTTAACTTTTTCCACGGCTTTTTTTAAAGTATATTGAAGATAGTGTTAAGATACTTCACATGTGGATTCTGTCACTATCTTCCACAACACAAGGACTCCACCATCTTATATCCACCCACTAGCAGAAATACAATTCTGATTTTAAAAGGCACCGGAATTGTCAAGTTCCAATTTCCTTCTTTTCCTGGAGGATTTTGGCAGTATTTTTCTGCCCTGGGATGTGACATGTCAATTCCAACTCTCTCATCACCCACATGCTGTTAGAAGGGTGAATGCTTTTGGATGGATGACAACAAAACCCCGCTGAAGTATGTTTGTTCCCTGTCTAGCAGAAAACAGAAGTAAGCTGGGTGTGAATATTTTTTTTTCCTGGCGGGGGGGAAGTGTTGGGGTTTTTTTTTTGTTTGGCTTGGGTTTTGTTTTTGGGTTGGCTGGTTGGTTTTGTTTTGTTTTTTAATTTGTGACACAAATATACCAGAGAAGAGAAAGATAAACTGCAAGGAGGGGTGAGGGGAGACGGAATATCTGAGGTGCTTCCAAGACTCTACCAAACGGGTTGTGTAAAGCTGCTGTGTTTTTCAACAAGCAGATGAACTGATGTGTGCAGCTGAATCATGGAGATTGCAGGACTCCATGAAGCACAATTAAGCCACAATGCAATATGCCATCAATGCTAGTAATATATTACTCTGAGCGTGTTCATGTTCTACTGTTACTGAGGAGTAGGTTTTCCCTTGCTAGACTCCACAGCAACACTTCCAGGTTTCAGCCATCTGGCTGCTGCTCTGAATTTTATGACCAAGATTTGTCTGTGAGGAACCTGAAAGCCTCTGTCAGAATAACAACAAACCTCATATTGTTCACTGAATTCATTCTTTTGTGAAAAACTTGCAGTAATATCCAGGCCATTTACCGTGTATGAGTCTTTTGCATAACAGCAGTAATTACTGGAAGCAACTTACAGCAACATGGTACCACCAGTGGTCATATGGTTTTAGGAGAAAACCATTAATTAACTGAGAAGTGGAGCACACTTCAGGAGGCAGGCTTGTGCATTTGACAGACAGAACTGAAATACTAGTGAAGCCGAGATCATTATTTAAGCCTAACCCAAAGCAGAAGGAAATGCTAGAAAAGTAACTGTAAACAAACTCAAAAGACACTTGCACAGTTTAACCATACACCAAAATATTTTTCTTTCTAAGTCTGAAAGTTTTAAAATGCATATCAAAGGCATAGAAACTTCTGCAAGTGCAACATCAAGAACACAGTCAAATCGTCACCAGCAAATTAGACAAAGCAAGTCCAAACTCCAACAGGAACACTTGGCCTTGCCATACAAGCTGCCTATTTTGTACTCTATCTTTTAGGGGCAAAGGGTAAAACACAGTTTGAAACTACACATTAACTCAACCACATGCAGAACTGAAAAAATGTATGTTCATCAAAGCTACTAGTTCTAGTACCTGTATCTTTTAAACTTCACAGTGTAAATGATTATTTTGGATTAGCATTACAGGTGAAACACTCCATCACAAGATGAAAATTGGAACTTGGTGACAGAGTTTCAAACAGGCTTTTTAAACTGTACTTTGAAAGCAGTTACACAGTCCTGATAAAGACTGGGCAAGCTCGCTCAGCTTCTCATCTGCTTCCAGAGATGCAAAAATATTCCTCAGCAGCAAGTGGTGCCTTTACACCAGCTTTTGCCAAATGACCCGTTCACTTGCTGTTCTCAACAATAACAGTTTGCTGCTCTTGCCTAGTGCCTTTCACAAGCAGTACATTCCAAGGAGCAGCAAATGTTTCTGTCCTCATTGTAACGCTGGGCAAGCCAAGGCATATTGCAACAGAATGGCTTGCTCTGGTCATCCGTAATTTTGGGACTTAGTTCACTGCCACATGCACTAAGTCCCACCGCCTGGCTCTGGGGTGGCCCACCACCCCTTATGAAATTAGCACTTGTTGCCATGAGAGGACCTATTACCCAACACAAGATCTTGCACTTGCCCGTATATTTTGATTTCTTTTACAAAAAGAGTTTGTCACACTGGCTAGCATACAATTCATACAAAATGACTGTATAAGGAGCTTTAAGAAATACTGCAGGCAATAGATATCTGTAGCAACAAATTAGCTTTTATAAAGAGCAAGAAGAGATACACAAATTTGAAATATTCTTTCTTGGATGGCAGATGAAGTTTCAAAACGCAAGAACAGAAACACAACAAGATTTGCAAATGGCCCATAAAAGGCCTTTTCTCTTTCTATTCTCTCTGCATACATCTCACGCTGTCATGGGATAATCCCAAAATATTATCCCGTTAGCCAGGTTTTGAGATAGTGGTCGACTGCTTTGCTCTTTGCTGCTTTTTTGTATTGATCTCTAGAGAAACCGTTTGACTAAACCAAAATGAAACATGAATTGCTGTTGCATCTTTCCCACTTCTCTTATGTTCCATCACATAATTCACACTGCTTAAATTGTCTATGCACAGTAGCACTTAACATACAGCAAATGAAAGCAAATAGCTCTAATTTGTGGAACCACCATGCACATTCAGTTGACTTTGTGTTCTCCACTCTATAAATAAAGGCATTTAGATCAAACCACATGGATCCCTACACAGTAATCTCCAAAAATACTAACTTTGTACTACAAGCTTGCTGTCTTGAAGCTGATTTCTGTCCAACTTAACTATAAAAAAAATTTCCAAAACAGCTTTAAAAAGTATGCCTTTTTCTTAAAGAATGCTAACAACTGTGCTACTTCCTTCTTAGCTACCAGAGTATCAGTGCTTTTTGACAGGTTCTCAATCTCTGTAATGACATTCCATTGCAGGTCTTACTCTGACCTCTGCTACGTCAGTTTCAAGTAAGCCTCTCTTATCAGGGCTAAAAAACCCTCATTGTCAAGATTTTATTTTCACTCCAACAGGTAACAACATACATTAAACAAATGCCTCAAGAAATGTTGGAAAGATGCAAAAAATACAGCAACCAATTTTCTGGTTGCTGCACTCGTGACAGCTATTACACAATCAACACATGCAATAAATCTACAACACTTAACAAAAACCAAAACTCTTGGGCACTTAGAACATCAGTCAGGTTTTTAACCTACAATCTTGTTTTCCTATAGAATATCTATACAATTTAAATACTCATTTTGAAGCAATTAAAGGTAACAAAGTTAAACAAAAAAATATTAACACATCCACAGAGAGAGCGGACACTTCACTTTCCTGTTCAGCAGTGTTCCTAAAATCCAGGAAGCTACGTTAAATTTGCCTTGGAACACAAGCCCAGACAAATCCTAAATTCTAGGAAGCTAATGCATGAAGCTAGGAGATGCCCTGGTAAACTGGGAAAATGTCTCACCCAGTCTGGTGTAATGGGTGTGATTCTGCAACGCTAACACCGAGACCAGTAGTCACTTGGGCAGAAACACGCAGGCATGTGTCTCCCATGGCAATTAAGCCATGACATTTTCAAAACCTTGCAGCGAACAGAGCTGTGGCAGGGCTGCTCGCTGGGCTGCTGACACACAGCAGCTCAGTGTGCAAGGTTATACAACTACCTGTCCTTCAGCTCTGCTAAAAGGAAAACACACCAGGAGGAGCCCTCAATTGCACTCCTCGTGTTAAGATTTGTTATTATTTCTCAACTACCATTGAAAAAATGCTATAATCCAAAATAACCTGCCGTTTTAAAGGGCATGTTATGCTATACTTTGTTATTTGAGGGTTGCGCAAGTGGCCAGGAATACATGTTCAGAAGAGCAATAAATAAATATGATAAATTTAAATAAATCAGTTATTCTTGCTGCTGCTGGCCCTTTGAAGCCCCAGGCACCATTAGCTCTGTGACAGCTGAGCAGAAGATAGGTTTCCCAAAAGGTATTTCAGTACTGAAAGTGAAAATTAACATTCACTGTTCCACGACATCCTCAGAAATGAATAGTGCCACAGTATCCACACAGGATAGTTCATTCCACAAGCACAGGACAAGTCTTTCTGTATCAGGCAGATCGGATGTGTTTCACTATCCCCCAAAACTGAGCAACAAATGGGAAAAAAGAAACCAACCAAAAGGCTATCTGTTTCAGCAAGTCCCCATACACCAACACCAGGCAATGTTGGAGAAAGAAGGGGAGCCAGCTCTGCAGCATCTTTAGCTTTTGGTGGTGAGAAACTCTGAATGCCACAGAAATTTTCCCTTATTTTCTTAGTTGTTTTCATCAGTTAAACAAGCCTCTGTGGTATTTATAAGCATTCATTTTTACTAAATTAAACTGATGAACTATTAAAAGTGATGGCTCATGGTAAGAAGGCTGCTAGCAATTTAGTTCTTTAATATAGTGTCACTTTCAAAAGGTGCCACACACAGATCATGTTATTTTGGTCTTCTTCCTTTTACTTCTTCACAAGATTCTAACACATTCAAAAAGCTGTAATTTATCAAGAGGGTGTTTAATCAGAAGAGCCAAAAGGTATAATGTTCAATTTCCTCATTAGTGCCTTGTACCTTTAGTTCTCATGGGAAGCAGGCTTTATACCTCAAAATCCTCTGCTACTAAGCACATCCAGAGGTTTTTATCCCTGAGTGTAAGGGATGTGCTTGACCGCGATCATTAATGCTAAACCAACCACACATATAACAGTAACAAATCAAATTGCCCGTGGTGAGCAACACATTTTCTTCAGTGCTGCAGAAAGAGGAGTGTGGCACTTGGCTTGGCAAACCAGAGAACAAGATTCCGCTTCCTGAAGTTAGTTTAAGCATTGAACTTTATAGTGTTGGTATTATGCTGCACCCCAGCAATTTCATGTCAAACCCCCTTAAGATTTTTATCTTGCTTCCAGGCATGCTCGGCTGAATTCCCCCACCCTGAGTTGCATCCTTAGTTGCACCTCCACAACTTCACTACCTTCCAGCAACTCTGACAAGAGTTCCTACACAGGTCTGTAGAGAGATCCCAGGCAGAAGCTGAGAAGCAAATTAGAGAAGTCCTATCGCATCTCAGCCTCTCAAAGTATTGGCTACTCTAGTGCAAGTCCACCTGCCAACCACTGGTTTGCCTTGCTCAAGAGCATCTATCCAAACACAAATGCATTCCTAAAGGCCTGTAAAACCCTCCAGGTAAGACTTGCATCAAACAAAATTAACGGTCATTGAATAATTCTTATGCCACCCCCCACTAGTGCATTGCCAATAAAACTGGAAGCAAGTGACGAAGGAAGTCAAAAAACTTGCTCATTAGCAGATCTGATTGCACCTTGTGCCTCTCAGGCAATCTCAGACATCTGTACTTCACTAGACAGTCCAGACAGACAGAAGCCAGACATACTACCGTTTCTTTTAAAGCATGAGTTTTATTCCAAAAAACTTACTAGGCACTAAAGGCAGAACTTTTAAATTATACTATGTCCATTGACTTATGTTGTGGGTGCTGGCATTGTTGTGGTTTAACCCCAGCCAGCAACTAAGCCCCAGGCAGCTGCTCACTCACTCCCCCCCGACCCAGTGGGATGGGGGAGAGAATCAGAAAAAAGTAAAACTTGTGGGCTGAGATAAGAACGATGTAATAACTAAAGTAAAATAAAATGTAATACTAACAACAACAAAAATAATATAAAAACAAACAAACAACCCAAGAAAAGACAAGTGATGCACAACGCAATTGCTCACCACGCGCTGACCGATGCCCGAGCAGCAATCTGCCCCTCCCAGCCAACTCCCCCAGTTTATATACTGGGCATAACGTTCTCTGGTATGGAGAATACTGTTGATAACACACTGATGTTTTAGTTGTTGCTAAGTAGCGCTTATCCTAAGTTAAGGATTTTTCAGTTTCCCAGGCTCTGCCAGCAAGCAGGTGTACAAGGAGCTGGGAGGCAGCTTCTTGACATAGAGTAGAAAGGGACACGGGAAGGCGCATGGGCACACAAGCAATTGGGACAAGACGTGCTCAGAGGAACCCTCAGTACTAAGGGTTCAACACTTTTGAAAGCCCTTGTATTATGTGCTGTACTTGACTACTTCAGGTACAAATGCCCATTAAAATCTTGCTTTAAAAGCAGCTTTTTCTGGTTAATCTTTGATGCTGCCTGGAGAAGGGGAACAGAAGGAGTATGCAGCTTCCACAGGCAGCCCTTGCATGACCGAGGAATTTCAACCTACCTGCCCCCGGCCACCTCTTGGTCATGCCTCGTGTTCATGCGTCTCCCCACAGCACAGCTGCAGCTGCAGACAACTGCCACTTGCAGGCTAATGCGCATATTTGTCCTCAGGGCTAAAATTATTTTGTACGTTATAAACAGCAGCAGCATGTTTGCTTACAGAGCTACTGAGCTACAATATACCCTGATATAGTCATCTGTAAATATTAAATAATCTACTTATATCAGTCTAAATATCTTCACAAAAAGCAGCACCTGGGAACTAATATGAATCCTGGCTGTTCTTATAAAGTGTGTGCTGCTTGCATTATTGAAAACCAGAGTAAGGTAATTCAGTAACATAGAAAGCTTTATATAAGTGTAGAAGAAACGCCTATCAATACCCAAGATGAAAAAATAACAAAAGCAAATCTAGGACTCCATATCTCAGACAAATTTTTAGATCAAGCACCACACAAAAGATACTTGATATCTTTGTGCTGCAAGGAAAGATTAATATATGTAAAGCTTTGCATAATTCACTATCTTTTGCCTTTGAAGACAGATGCTGAAGCATGCAAAACATCTGGTAACTTACTTGCCTCTGAGGTAATTCATACTTTTTTTTATTTACAGAAATAAGCCTGTAACTTATTACTTAAGTCTTTTTTCTTTTTTTTGAGTAAATTACATTTCTTTGTCTGGTCTTAGATCACTTATCTTGTTGTTTTATTATTTTGTGGTGTTCACAGATGTTCAGTATCTTAAAACCCACTAAGAGACCTGAAGCCTGCACTGAAACTCCAATTTAAACAACCTTTTGTAAAGACAAAGAGAGTATTTATACTTAGAAAACTGAGTGTGGTAAGGTGGATGACTCAGAAGTAACAGGCAAAAGCAAACACAGCACTGTTTCATCTCCTTTTTCAACAGATCAAGTTTAACCTGAAGCTGGGATGACAGCAAATCTGATGACCATTTGGCCTTCACTGTGAGACTGAACATGCTCTTGCAAATCAACTTGCAATGGGTATGCATGCACGTAAGAGACCTCTGAACTCCAAATAGCTTAGTGAACAAAGCCAAATTTGTATGTGGAAATAGAGGAAGACAGAGCCACAAAGTCTGCCTGACTGAAGACCACCTCTCCAGTACAGAGCATCACACTTCACGGCGACACGTCTGCTTGCAGATAAACCCAGAGAGACTATGCAAACACAGGCCCTTCTTTCACAGTACGTAGTATCGGCAGCCACTGCAGAACTGTCAGTCCTTCAGTTTTCACTTCAGTTAGCACAGAGATCCACATGAATGATAAAATATTCACCAATGTATCTAGCCTTTTTCTTAAAGTGGGAGTATATAAATACTCCCTTTTCTGAGTCAGAATAATTACTTCACATCTTATTCTGTTTCCAGTATTTTAAACGCAGGGTATTCTCAATGCAGAAACCCACAAAGAATAGACTGTCATGTTTGGTTTGGGTTGCAAAAGTTTTATTGTAACAAGTCTCAAGTCAAAGTATTCTTTGGCATCTTCTGCAAAAAGCACTATATTTGATGTATAGCACAACAGACAATCAGGCTTCACGTTTCCCCATGCCCAGCTGACTTGCCTGTAACCGAAGGCTGAATCACAATGAACAAAACAGACTACAGTCCAAATACAGAAGAACTGCTTCTCCTGGTTGAAAGCCTCCTTGAACCAAAATGTTTGTGAGCAAAGTAATTCATTGATATAAGAGCTTTTCTAGACTTTGAGACAAAATATTTATACTATCAGAATACTGTCTTGGCTGCCCATTGTCTTGCGTTATTTTCCTGTGAATTCATAATCTTTAAGACATCTGTTATCTCAAGCTGGCAAAGAAAAGAATCTCGAGGAGGCAAGCAAATGATTCATTTATCATCTGCCCTCTCTCCTCCTGACTGCTTCTCTGCTGATTTCAAATAGTACAGTAACAGTTTATTTATAAAAGGCACCATTGCTATCTTTTAATTTTGAACACACATTAACTGATTGCTTTCTTCTACTCACGCCACCTGTCCTGATCTCCAGGGCTGTATTTACCTTAGTTACCTTGCACATATTCAGATTTCTCATTGTTTTAATCTTTGGTCTACATACATATATCTTTTGTTTTAAATGACTACAGTGTGATGAAAGTGAGAAATAAAGGACTGATAGCACGATCACCCAAAGAAATTTTTCAAGACAGGCAATTGAAAATGAAATTGCTCCAGTGCTGTCCAGCATGGGAGCTATGTGGTAGTAATAGAAACATATACAAGCCTCCAAAAGCTTCTCTGTTTAAAGCTGCCAGTTAAAGGACACAATGCATTACTGGGACCAGCTGACGAGATGACAGTTACCTGAGCCATCTATGCTAGAGATGCTGCTGTAATAGCAGAGCACTGGCAAGAGAGGCAGACACACTTGAGCAGTGCTTGACACTGCATTGTAACAATACCTCTTTGACCTTCCAGTCTTTTGGCATCGGCTAACAGACTCTATGGCTAACATTCACTCATGTTTGCTTTTTCAGCTGTGCTGTCACTCCATCCACAATATGTTCCCTTCAGCCTTTCCTGACATCCTCTTATCCTGTCCACATTTACCTTTTTCTTCCATGTACAATGACACTTTATAGAGCACTCCCCTCCAAAAAGTCTTTCTAAATATAGAGTAGTAAGTTTGCATTTTAAGAAACTAGCCTGAGATGTGGTGTGGCTTCATTCTGCAATAACTTACAACTTGTGCCTTGAGCATTCGAGACTACAAGCTCCTGTCTGTACAGCATCTTGCTATTTGGCCAGCAACCAGAAAAGTAGGAAAGCAGGGATTTCACTGGACCAGGACTGGACCAGGATCTCTAGTTGTTAATGGAATATAGCTAACGTTTTTCTTACCTTTTTTTTTTACTGGGCGGTTGGTCAAACGCTGGCACAGGTTGCCCGGAGAGGTTGTGGAGTCTCCGTCCTTGAAGATATTCAAAACCTAACTGGACATGGTCCTAGGCAACTGGCTCTAGCTGACCCTGCTAGAGCAGGGGGTTGACCTAGATGATCTCCAGAAGTGCCTTCCAACCTCAGCTCTGCTGACACTTTATTTTAAGGCTACCCTTTAAACTCCCTATGCCCCATGATTCTGTATTATTTCTGTTATTAATCTTCCTTGTCTACAGCTCAATTGCTAAAATCTAACCAAGCTGCTCTGAGGCACTCTCCTTCCTATGAGTCAGCCTCTGACAGGCGAAGATGCTGAGAGCAAAGTATATTATTGCAACTAGGTGTGAGCTGTCAGCAAACCCACAGAAACTTGACTTCATGTATTTGATGCCTTTCCTTGTTTACAAACTTCATGTTAGTACAACCCATCCTCCAGCTCACCAGGCTGAACCAAACTCCCTTAGGATCTTGTCTGCAGCAAATGCCACTTGGGATCAGACAGCACATACTAGAACTGTAGACTACGAGGACTGGCATTTCAATAGGAAGCTGCAGACAGCCTCTCTTCAGTACTTTTCATTCCTCTCTTGCTTGTTAACCAAGAAGACTTCCATTCAGGTAACTGGAATACAAGGGGAAATGAACCCTTCATCATTATATCAAAAATACTCCAGATATACTGTCTGTTTATTTTTATTCTTAATCAGGAAGATAAACTTCCACATTTTTGCTCCTCTTTGTATTTTGACAAAGGTGGCATAAGGTGAGTGAAAAAAAAAAAGAATTGTGTGCTTAGAAATATGCAAAACTTTAATGTGTATCTGCATATTACTGACTTATTTAATCTTTGTATGAGGAACAGGGCATCCAAAAGCCTCTAAAAGTTGCTTCATAAGCAGCAGAACTAACGAAGCTTGGAGAACCATGGATTTGCTCCCAGTCCCTTCTAATCACCTCAACCTCTACCCGCCCCCACCACCCCTTGCTCCAGTTTCCCCTTGTATCCTGTACCCGCACGGCTGGGAAAGCGGCAGTAGGTGCTGGGACTGCTGCAGAGCAACACCGGTACTGACTGCCTGGCCAGCACACCTCAGTGACTTGGCCACTGGCTGCTGCCTCTCAAAATGGAGGTTTTCATTCAGTTTGGAGCACTAATTTGTGCCATATTCCTCTATTCAGCTTTCAATTTTAAAAGAACTATCATGTTCCTATAAATGCATTACAGATCCCTACTCTTCTGTCAACTGTAGCTGGTACTGTCCAGAGGGTCCCAAAAAATCAAGGGGAAGAGGACAAATGAACAGATGCTCTCAAACAAGATTTGTTCCATTAGGAAATTGGAATAAAACTCCTAGTGGCAAAGGCATCCAGATTGTCACAGGATGACGCTCTCTTTGCTATACGATTCCAGTATGACTCTTCCCTCATACGCAAACCAGTATTTGAGTCCAGCTCCTTCACACTAAACTAAGACAGGGGGTTGCGGCATATGCCAGTCACTTGCTGCAAACGGCCTCCCTGGAGTGGGACCTGGACTAGCAACATGGGGGCTACGTTGCCCATCTCCCTGAACGCTGTCTGCCTCCCGGGAGCCGCAGTCACCCTCTTCACCAAGGGTGGACCGCTTGAAGGGGGAAGTAAACTTTGTACCTCTTCTCTTCCTTCACGTGGGCCTGTGGGACAGATAGCAATCTTCTCGGAACACAGGGATGTTAGCAGAACCAATTTTACACTTTAAATAAATTTGATTCAGAAAATTACAACAGAGCCTTCACAATCTGAAATGAGTTTTATAATAGGTTTCCTACAGGATCTGAAAAAGGCACCTATGAAGAATCTCTTTATCACAAATTTGTCTTTTTCTCTCCAAGGACTCAGTTCAATTTTTATTTCAAAAGCAGGTCTATCTACCACACTACATTTTGGGTTTTAAGAACTAGACAAGAAGAGTAAGGAAGAAAATAAAATCCTCATAGCTTTCTCTGTTGTGTGCACATAGTTGTCTGCTTTCCCTGAATTTATTAAAAAATATATTCTTCAGTGTAGTAGTAGTTTCTCTATGTTAGGTCCAGTATTCACACTGAAAAGCCTAGGTGGAAATCTAATGTAATCTTTAATACCTTACATAATGAGATAGCTATTAAAGAGCCTTCTCCTTTTCACCAGGGACAACAAAGCCCAGAAAGTGTCCATTCCACATTAAATAGCCTTTGGTCCCGAAGATGTTGTAGCTTGCATTATTTTTCTAAATAAACTTCAAATAACCACTTAAGCAGTGTGCCACTCTTGCATTAAGCAATGAATTTCACAATGCAAATGGTGGGGAAGCCCCAGAACACAGAAGAGGCAGACAGTTCAGACACATTTATGCACTGGATTTTAATCACTCTGCTTCTTCCAGACTCGGTCAGTTTACACTTGCATGCCCAGTTTTTTGCCACAAAACTTCCTACAATCTGACTGCAGAGCAGGTGCTTGCTGGGTTTTGTGTCTTTATACCAAAAGCTTGCCCGCCTTTTAATTTCCGTAATTGTATTCTCTACTCGTGGCATGGTAAATTCCTATATAAAATTTAGGATAGGAAGTGATAACAAATTAAACATTCTGTCTCCTAGTCAAGGGATCTATTGTGAACCATCTTTCTAATGATCTTCACTTACCTTTTATCTTCAGATTTTTACTAGTTTTCAGTGGGTTTGAAATTGGACACTGAAAGATTTCTATACAGAAATAACCCAGTCTTACTACATTGTACCAAATGCCAACTTCTAAGCTGTACATAACTTCCCATCAAAAACCTCTGTTGCTTTGCTTGCTGCAAGTCCCTCATCCAGTAGCTGACCCAGATTTCCCGCCACCATGATACATCTGGGCATGTCATACTTGTGTGATTCTTCACCCTAACGCCCTTCGGCTCTGCCTCTAGGGTCACAACCATTTCTGCTTCTGACAACGTGCTGTGAGTAGTGATGATTTTGTGTCAGTTCTGATCTCTGCAAGGATGAAACTTCCTGCAAAACTAGCGAATTCCTGGAATCCAGTTGCACAGCTCTCCTAAAGCCATCCAAGGATGCAACTGCACCCAAGATCCCCTACTGAACCTGCCACCAAACCTTTCCTTAATACTTATCTTTTTTTCCCACAGCTGCAGTTCACAAAAACTACTTCTATCCCTGTGTTTTAGCACTGGGCCACCTCCACAAACTTTCAGCGGGACACTGCCTAAGACTCCTTAATGTCATGATAATCAACAGGCTAGAGCCCTCCATGTTGAACTGAGCAATTTCTTCTAGTTTACTGTCCCTCTCTTTTTTTGTTCTACTTTCCTTAAACAAGCGTTTTCCAGACTTCTGAAGTCAGGCAAAGCAAGCAGGCTGGTTTCATACCTTGCCACCTTGATAACTTTTTTGATGGCATCTGTACACCCATCACTACCTGTCTGCTTACCCTCTCCTTCTGAATCACACAGTCTATTACAAAACTATTGTCAGCTGTTATGCTGATGTGTTTGTGCAATAATGTTACTTTTATTTGTAAAAAAGTGCTCAAAATGCACTTTGTGCATTTGAAAACACTTTATCAGGTTTACTATTTTTCTGGCACTATCAGTTTCCAATTTTTAGTGGGTTTTTCATACAACACATAGGAGAATATCCATTTGCATAGAAATAACAATGTAAGTGGAGGACTACTCAAGCTGACAGAGCAATTGAAGTACATTAAAAGAAACTCCTTCACCTTAAAATAACTAAAAAAAATAATCTGTCTGGGTTTAAAGTTTGTAATGTCTCAATATCTTTTTTAGTTTTGCTGGGATAAACACTATCTTTTCCTAAAAATAGCTGTCAAGTTCCTCTTCTCTCTTCCATTACACTTGCTACATGAATGAGAAGTTCCTTCCTCAAAGTTAAAAGCTGTGAATAAATAGGCCTCTGGCTCAAGTCAGCTGCATCTGTAACAAAATCCATCTCCAAAACGGTTCTGTGGTTATAAGATGGAGACTGGGGAGGGGAGAAGGGTTCTGTATAAGGAGGATTCTGTATACAACTGCAATGCTGGGTTTTTTGGGCACTGATCAAGCCATATACCTCCCCAGCACAAGAGAAAAGTGAAGACCAACACTGACCATTCCAACTGACAAGACAGCACGTCTGTTTTCTTTAGCAGTTGATTTAATCAAATGACCATGAACTGCCTTTGAAAATTTTTGACATACCATCAGTCTCCCATAGCACTTTTAGAGCGATTTTCATCTGCAACCAAATAAAAGGCAGCACTGCTGCTCCTTCTGCTTCTCCCAGCTCCTGCAACACTCCTGGCCATCCTGTCAGACCCCATGCTTGTGCAGCAGTGTGAGGGGGTGGGCAGTGAACTGACCTGCTATTAAAAACAACCTCTGCATTTTTCTTGCTAGTTTAATGTTAACCTCCATCAGTCTCCTCACCTGGCCCACCATGCAGCCAAACGTCTGTACCAGAACATGGGAAGAAGAAAAACAGGAAAGATGGCTCTTTTTTTGGTGGCAGTGCTAGCTTAACATCTTCCTGAAGCTACAGCCTCAGGCTAACCTTTCAACGTTTATTACTTCTATTTTCCACTACCCTATTTGCTCAATAGCTGCCAGGCATGTGAGTGAATCTTTTGGTTTTCTTAAGGTCACTGGAGTGTTGTTTTTTTTATTTAAATACCTTCCTGGACACTTCCTGACCTCTTATGAATTCCCAGAAGTAACCACGACCCATGTAATTTAGGATAACACTATGCTGACTCAGTAGTCTAACAGAGAATTCCTAGGCCTGAAAAAATACCAAGTCTTATGTTTGTAGTTGCAAAATGAAGCAGTAACGGCTGACATTGCATCTTGCAGCTTTTGCAGAGCTACATACCAGACTATATAGATCAGGGACATCTAGAATCCGGGAGGAGTCTAACAGAAGTCTACCCAAGGTACACGTGGTACTAACTGAAGCAGGGAAATACAAAAATACAGCATGTAAAGTTATTTGAAATGAATGGGATATCTGGTGCTAATACTGAAGCTTGTGTGAGGGTACTTTAATTGGTTATTTTACCACTGAAATATCCCCAGTGAATACATGACAGAGGATGACAGCCAACAGGAAAATCCATGACCTAGTGTGAAAAAAGAGCTGCTTACATGTATATAATGGTTTAAATTCAAGCTAGTGGACAGCTGGGACGCTACTGAACCCTGTTTGATCACTAAACACAGCATTATCCCTGTCATCTGCCGTAGCGCACCACTCAAGAAATCTGAGCAATGAGTACAGTGCCAGGCTAAGCACTGTACGGGTACAAAGCTGACGAAATCTGGTCCCTAGAGAAAACAGTATCAGAAACAGATTCTGGAGCTGCCAAGCATTTCTGGGGGGAAGCAGATGTATCCTGGGCTGTGGCCTGGGATCCTTACAGGTGCCAGTGCTCTCTGGAATAGTCTGTGGAGGAGAGCGGCAGATTTATGAAGATGCAGCTACAGCAGATGCTATAGTAACAGCTAAAAACATGAGGGGCTTCAGTGGGGCGATGCAGCCCAGGCAAAGGACTACACTACTGGCACCACACCCCCACTGACTTCAAAACTCCTTCCCGGCTCATTTGGGCATCTGCAGGGAGCTACTTCTCACCATGAGGACCTCTGCCCAGCCTCCCCTTCAGTTTCTAAATAAAGTCAGCGCTGAAGTTAGGAAATAACGGCTCTTGCTGTGTGACAGATAATAATAATCTTTCACATCGCAATCCTGCGCTTGGGGCCAAGCGTCAGCAATCAGACACTTGTCAGCACTTCCACGTTTCACTCCCTTGTCAAGCACAACCACCCTACCAATGAGCTTGGAAACTAAGCATCATCAGCAACATGCTTTGAATTTTTAAAGAGGATGATATTACAAATTAACACCAAGCAAGAAACAGGCACAAACATGTATTTATAATTGAAAAGGGAAAGCAGAAAGATATAGAACAGGAAGTCTGACTCTCTCTTACCGCAGCTGCCAGATACGAGGCGTAGGTAGCCCAAGCTAGGCACTGGGAAATAAATGTACAGTGACCCTAGGGACTCGCTCCAAGGCTCAGTTGCTCAGTTTCAGGTGAGCCACCCTGCTCGTCTTCTGCCATTCCTTAATCACAGAAAGTTGTGCGAGGGGGCAGGGGAGAAAGGATGGTCTGCTAATTTTCAAGCCAAGTTAGCCATGCTGTTCTTGAAAACCCCACACCACCTAGAAGAGAGGCTCACGGAGACAGACACAGCCAGCTACAGTCAGGAGGCAGAAGGTCAGGGACAGACCTCCAGGGCAGCTGGGCCTCGCGAGGTGCCAAGTGACGTATCCTACAGCAGCGAGGAGGAGGGAACTGCTGACGGCAGGGAGACACTTCTCTGCAGAAACTTGTGAAAAGATAGTCTCTTTTGTGATGGGGAAACTTAGTTTTAAGACAAGAGGAAGTTCCAAACTCGTTCTTGTTACTTTAACAAGAGTGGCTCTAGCATTTAGTATTATTTTACTGGCTTGGGCTGTTAAAGGAGATTTCAGTGTAACTGCTAATAGAAAAAACACTTTGGACCTGAGTTTGAGAACACATTTGCTCTTGACTAGCACCTTTTGGACAATTACCATACACTGCGATAAAAGCGAACTAGAAAATCCTAATACAACTGTTAGAAGATGTATCTGACTTCATTTTGTACTTAAGGCACATAAAACATATTGCAATGCTCTTAGAAAGGAAAACAGTCCTTTGATTGATTAAACAAAAACTTGTAAGTGTTCACAAAAGAGAAGATGCAACTCTGTCAACTATTCCTTCTTGTGCATTTTTTAGATATTTGCATAAATTACTTGTAAAAAGACTTTCTTCTCCTTGTTCTTTAAACTGTCCCTGCAGCTCTATTCCACCACTTCATCTGTTCCCTCTCACTCTCTTCCTCAAAAACTCACCTATCTCTGCTTTCCCTTTGATACAAATATACTTCTGGATCTACCTGCAGAAAACCTAACCAACAAACCTAACTCACATCCCCATTTGCCTCCGTAACTACCTCCCTCTGTTTCATCTGTAAGCTGCTCAGAATGCCGATCAGTGACTGCTCTCCCACGTCTCTTCAGACTATGCAGAAAGGGCACCTTCTGCCTCTTCTCTGTCCTGGGTGTCAGCATCCAACAGTGCCTGTTAAACTTTAAACCCAATGTTGTCACAATTTTCTCCATACTGCCCCCCCAATTTCTAAATGCAGATCCAGATTTAAACCTTTCATTAAAACAAGTGTCCTCTGTCTGCAAGAAACCTGAATACAGTTAGCCTGCTAGCAATCATCCAAATAAAGCAGCTTCTCTTGTATTATTCTTTTTTTAGTTATCTGCTTCCTTGTTTCATACATATGTATACACACAGAGAGATGTATATATAGTTAGCTCCTTGACGCAGTGGCTGTATTTTTGTTCAGTGTTTTTACAGCATGGTCCATAAATGGGATTCCTACAGCTAAACATATGACACACAAGAAGACGACCCCCTAGGCAAACAGAAGATAGATGCCCAGAGGAGAGAATTAACTCGGAATTACAATTCAAACCAAGAGGGATTTCTACAACGGAGCCTCATGGCACTCACTAGGATCCCACACCAGTGGCTGGACCCAACTAAGCAAAACTGCAGAAGCTACATCAGGGCTCAGCATCTGTGCATTTTGCAGAGTACCAAGAAGGAGCAATTGAAAAGAAAGGGTAGGCACTTCCAATAAAAAGAAGATGGGGGACACTGCACAGTAAACAACAGGAAAAGAAATGATCTCACTGGAATAAGCTATTGGAATCTGGATAGGTAATGAAATTTTAACTGAAAACCAGGGCACCAAATGACCATAACATAGAAAAAAGTTTAGATTTTAAATATATTAACTCATTATTTGAATAGGACTCATAATCAAGATCTGCTTGAAAAGAATGAGTGAGCACCCATTCCACTGTTGCCAAGAAGACAGCATTGATATCTTTCTTCCAGACAGAAAAAAAAAGAAAAAAATCATGTCAATGGTCAACAGACAAATCTCAAATTTAGAACAATGGTAACAGCTATCTCTGTATTCCTGTTCTACAGAATAAATCTATTTAAGGCAGATTTCACAGTATAGTTACAACTACAAGAGAACCCCCCCCCCCCCCAAACTAAACTCATTTTATGGCATCAGACAGATAATACAATAATTTTAAAGTGCACTGGTTTATGACTTCCCTTACTATATAAATGTATTTATATAAAAGGATAATGAATCCAAAAACATGGTCCTATGATACAAGGAAGGATGTTCACACATCAGACAACTACCCCTCATCTGAACGCATCTTATTCATCAACTCCAAAATTAGCTATATTACATGCACATTAAGCATCCCCCTCACTTTCACTATTGAGAATTATTTTTCATCAGAAGAAAAGAATGCTATAGAGAATCATCATTTTTCGATGTATTCTCTATAGGTTACATGTATAAAATAATATACTGTTTTGAATAATCAAAAGGGAACTTTACCAAGTAGAGGTCTTTCCTCTAGCATGAGATAGAGTCCTTCTCACCTGCCTCCAGAAAAAAATTGTTAAACCACTACAGATCACACACACCACACACAAACACACCAAGTTTCTTTCTGGCTGCCGCCCACAAGTCCAGCACAGACTGGTGTCTTTTCCTGCCTCCCTGAACTGAAAGCAGCGCCTTTCAGGGCAGTGTAGCTTACCTGAGGGTAAAAATTATCCAATTATTTATTTTCAATAAACAGTACTTTTAAATGAAATGTGTATTATCGGAGGCACTACTTATGCATATACAGATATGGTATTTAAACTCAAAGAATAAATATTTTGCTGAATTTGAGTTTCCTGTGCCATTGATTTTTTATGTCTCATTTTGGGTTTGTGTCATATGTTGCACGCATATTTTAACCTTAATAGGCTGAGAAGTATGTTCTTGTGCATGTTTGTGTAAACTGTATACTGATTATACACCAATTAGCTGGTCTTAAAAACCAAAAGGATTTTTTTTTTTCATGCTAGCTATAATTTCTCTGAAGTTGGCAGTATTTGCAAGGGAACACCAAAGCCTGTCTGTGGAGAGGGCCTGAATGCATAAACAGCAGAAAGATAATCCAACCAAAAGACAGATCGATGCCTTCAAACTTCCTGTGTTTGAAAGGAAAACCAAAGCTGAGCATACCGAGGGTCAGACACCTCATCAAACACTTGACTGGCACACGACAAAGGCAGTTGCTTGCACTAGGTTTAGTAATAAAAGATTTTATGAAGGAAATTTTGACATTTGCCTTTCTGTTGAAAAATACGACCAGAATCATAGCTTACATACATTACTTAAAACTTGGAGTTGACAGACATATATGCTGAGTTGCCATCAGCTTGTCTTTTTAATAAATGGGGTGTGGTTTGGTATCCAAATAATCATAAAACTATTGAACAAAATGATGAAGCATTTGTCTTGTAATATACTTTTCTCATGTTTCTAATTTACAAAAATACACTTAAATCGCAGTTTTGCATACAACAGACTTGTTATTTATTCACAACATAAACCTATTATATCATCAAACCTACTTTCACAGAACTCTCCCTTTTAGGGTAGGATGCAAATTCTCTTTATTATTTCAATGTAGGGTGGAAGGTAAAATAAATAACTCTCAAGAGAACTAAAAAACCCATTTCCTTGCTTTCAGTATTTGGCTCTGATTAAGAACATGTAACACATGATGAGCTGTTCCAGATTTGCTGGCTTGAATAACCTCAGCGCAGACTGCATTTACAGTTTACATAAAACAAATACATCTGGCAAGGCAATGTATCTTTTCCTCAATTATGTTTACTTGTATAACAATTGTTGTTAGTTTACTTACAAAATACAGCCTATCAACTGAGTTTTGCAACTCGGCCTATGCAAGTGGGCTCCTATTCCCAGATACACAAAATAGCGCAATGAAATGGATACTTAAAAATAAGATACTCAAAAATCAGAGCAAAACTATCCTAAAATAAGCCATTGCCATTTAACGGTGAAGCTCACTGCATGCAAGTTTCCATTAAGTCCCTTTACACCTGGATGAAGATTGTACTGAATTTATGGCAGATCTGAAACAGTTGCACAACTTTGGATCTGGTTTTAGATTTTGAAAGTTAACTTAGAAAAGATGGAATTTCACCATGTTGAAAAGCATTTAAGAAAAAAAAAAGAAAAACAGATATCTTTCAGTGTTTTCCTACTCCAATACCTGACTGTAATTTTCTTACGTTATTAAATAATAGTAACAATAGGAATAATTTCACTTTTTTCAAACAATCTGAAAATGTTCTCAGGGAAGAAAAGGATTTCCCAACCTGTTATTACCAGGGTGCAACAATGTCAATTCTAAAGAGAAAAAAGGATTTATTTTTTTTTTAAGTCAGCTTTACAATAGTTTCATATGCAACCAAAAATTCTGGAGCAGTGAAAAGATATACTAAGACCCATTCCTGGCGAGGAAAGGATTTTCTTGGCATATGAACTATAGGAAGAAGCAAAAGAATGATCCCTCCCAGGTTCTAGCAAGGGTTATGCAGGCAGCCACAGCTAACATTCATAGAGCCTCAGACAGGTCGTTCAGTGCCACGGCCTTTTTCCCTAGACAGGGGCTGATGAGGCAGCACCTGAGGCATCAGCATCAGCACCATCAGAACCAGCCTAGAGCTGCTGCAGCCCTGGGAACTGTCAGGGAAAGCACAAGGACTTCATGTTCCCCTAACCCCATCTCTACACTCGAGCAAATGGTCCTTTTTTGAGCCTTTCAGAGGTGAAGCATGAACTCACTGGAATGCTATATTGAAATGTTCAGTTTCCTAGATGTTAATTGCCATCGCTACCATGCTAGAACAGATCTCAACACCTTTATGAGTCAGGTATAAACCCAGGTTTGTCAATAGGCAGCCTGAGGCAGAGTCACCTGGAAGTTATGAATAAATTTGGATATGCCACTGCAATCAATCAGAAAAAACCCCTCTGTCTATCTGAAAAATCAATACATATTAAGATACCTGACCTTGGAAATTAAAGTGTGGTAATTTGGCCAACAGAGTTTAAGTGATTTAGCAAAAGTTAGGCAGCAACTCTGTGGCAGACCTAGAAAATAAATCCATTATTTCTTAGGTGTAGCCCTAACTTCTAGATCATACTTGCAAGCTGTCAAGAGAGGAAATACCTACAAATATTAACTCTCACAAATATACCAAGGCCAAGTGTAGCAGAGTGTCCTAAATTATGTTCATCACAGCAATAATTTCTACTGTTTGCTTCCATTAGGTCACTAGTATCTGTGGTCAGCAAGAAACATTAAAGGATGAGAAATGTTCTGTTATTACTGCTCCCAGTGAAAAGCAGACAAAATCAAATCCTTCAATATCTTCTCCTGGTCTTTACAACAAAAACCCAAATGATTCACAGATGGCATCCTACAACTAATCATACCATAATCAGTTGCCACCCTCACTAGGTAATGGCAGTACTAACCCAGGTAGGCTACTACTGGTGGCGTTACACCAACTTTAAATTGTTCCTAGGTTACATCTGCAATCCAAAGTAGTCATGTCCATTACTTATTTGATGAAATAAGCCTTTACAAGAGGCATTTCAATTTACACTGATTTTATTATAAGAACCCCTAATTTCAATACGGTGCTTAGAAATAATTAGCATGAACAAACAAGATATAAATTTGGATCCTAAAAATCTTTTTTGTTCAGAAACCATTCTTTTCCTCTTAGCTACTTAGATGTTTCTTACAAATAATTTAGCTATTTTCCTTGAATACCACTGTTGGACACTCGTCAATATTCCTCAAGGAAAAACTCTCTACAAGCCAGAAGCCCAGAAGGCCAAGATTCTTCTGCTCAAAATGTAAATGGCTGCTAAAGTGCTGCCACTTAAATTAGGCCAACCAAGTTAAGTAGTAAAACTATGCAACGTAACACCACAGCAGTAGAAGAACGCTTATCATCATCTTGGTAATAGAAACAATGCACCAGCACAGAATGCTTCACTCCCATGTGACTGGATCTGCTCTGAAGTTCCAAGCAGCAAGTTTACATTGCCCAAGCAAATAAATAATACTGCCTACTATTTTCACTGCTGAACGGTGGCTAAAGACCTTTAGATGCATCCCTCTCTTCCTCACTTCCTAACAACAAAGAGGGAAGAAAAAAAAAAACAAATACCCCCTTTCAGATCAGGTCACATTCTGTGATCAGTAAACAGATTGAAGTAGGGTTTAATAAAAATCGCAGCACAAGAACACTTGAGGAAAATAATCCCTGTGGCATTTAGGGCTCCCTTTTCAGTAAAATATCGCAACACCTTCTGCAAGATTTGCCACATAGATCTTCGAAGACTCGTTATTCCTGAACACAATAGTAACTACTTGCTTAGCAGTCCTCACTTAAACAAGGATACTTTGGCACCACGCTAAAACCGACCCCAGACAAAAAGAGGGGAAGCTTTCTTGGCCTTGTTATGCTCTGTGCATCCTTAGCTGTACTGCTAGATTACAGCACACTGCAACTGCTTGCTCTGCAAAAGTGGAAATGGCTGTGGAGAAGCAGCCAAAATGAAAAATTTACTAACCTTGACACTATGTAGGGGTAGCCATGAGAAGTGCACTCCCCACCAACAAAATCCAATGCAATAACATCCTAATATGAAATCTGCTATTTCCAAACCTAACCCCTTCCTCAAGCTACAGATCTTCGTGTCAGTCTTTGCCTCTCTCCTTTCAATAAACATGAGGTTTTGTATTCTTCAGCTACAGACAGAAAAAGAGAACTTCTTTATCTCCTGAATCCTTTAAATCTTCTGAGCCAGAGGGAAGAGAGAGGAGGAGAAAGCCTGTGCTCTAAGTATCATATTTGGAGTGTTATCCCCTTGTGACTGAACCGAATCTCTGCATCTGCCACAGCTATTAGCCTTCTCCAAATAGCAGCTGAAGCAATATGGAACAGACTTGGTCCCTAGATAATTTCCCAACTACTCACACAGTTCTGTATAGCAGCCATGAAAAAGAATAATTCTTGGTAATTTAATTCTGCTGTTGCTTGAAAAACCTATGACCTAAAGCAGAAATTTTGGACGTGTCTTCAGATTCAAGATGACATTGCAAACTCAAAAGACAAAGCTTTCTGAGATTTATTTCCAATTTTTTGTTTCAGAGGACATCAATCCTTGCAAAAGAGGTGAAGATTACTCCCCCTTGCATTGCAGAAATTATTAAAACTTCCGTGCTTGCAGTTGCAAACCTTAGGTTTAGGGCCTCTAGTCAAACTGTAGCTCAAATACAATATTCACTGGTAACATGGAAGGGGAAATTTCCATATGCATAGTCCTAACAGTATAGAAGACATGCCAAAATGGAAATTACATTACAGCAATGATTAACAACACCAGATTATTCTGTATAAGACAGCAAGCAAGAAACCATCCAGTGAATTCATCAGGAAAAAATACAGCCCATCTCTTGCACACAGCCAATTGTCCTCCCACAAGCAAATGGGAGCATAAACATAACCTAAAGAGAAATCCAGCTTTTATATTGCCAATTTTTTGTTTTGTTCTGATATTTCTGAGAGCAAGACTGGGAGATAAGGAAAGAGACAGAAGATCTAGAGACTTTCATTTTAGCAACTCAAAACCCTACATAGGAGTCTGCATTGGGAATCAAGCCAGACATGAAGAGCACACATTCCAGTCTGAAACAGAAGATAGTGATAGACGCTTCCCAGGAAACTAATGCGTTAAGCTTTATGTTTTCCACTTTTTTTTTTTTTTTAAAGTTCTCTGTCAGTAACCAGTCTCTGTCTCAGATAGAACATGAATACAAGAATGTGGACTGACATCGCTGTGCAAAAACCTCCATATATGCAAGCTGTCAGTTCCTTGCTTTAATAAGCTTTAGTAATCTCCTCATACAGCTTTCCTTAATTAAATGTATCTAGGAAGGATTTCTTTAAGAAGAAAGGGATGTCTGTGCAAATTAATGTGGAAATATTAGACACAATACATGCATCCATATGCGAGTCTAAAAGGACAATGAGATTTCTTTTTTTTTTTTAACTATTCCTGCTATGCCTTTACAGTTCAATAGACTCTCACTTTATTTTTAGAAACAGGGAAGGTTTATATTTTGTTCCCTTAAAGATCTGAATTTAAGCTTCCATATACTATACCTTTTTTGTTGGTTCTAATAATTGTCTCAGACAACAGTAAAGGGCTTCCATTGGAAACTTCATTTATAGGCTTCTCTGGTGGTTTGTTGGCAGTATTTTCTTTCTTCATGTCCTTCTTTATTTCCTGCAGAAGAAAAGGCAGGTGGAGAGGGAAAAGAAAAAGAAGAAACAGTTAAAAAAAGGTATTACAGAACATACTAAATCTCAAGCTCCCAAGATTTCCCAAAGCTTGTGTACACACCCCTGCCTATTCTAATGCTACCTCAAAGACTCATATTTATAAGTCGAAATGCCACAAAATGAAAGTAATTTTCAGTAACTCTTCCAATGGATACTATTTTTTATTCTTTTTAAAAGAGGTTAATTCCTTATTTATGTGTGAAAATTGTAGGACAGCTTTGCAAATCTCTTACTAAAGATCACCAAAGCTGAAAGGTGAGGGGATGGCAGGGGGAAGACTTTTCAGTTTATTATCTATTAGCTACGCCTTTGACACACAGGGCAGAACTGGGTACAGTGCTCCTGATGTGAAGGCAGCTGAGTCTGCTTCCCCTCTGTCAAGAAGCCCAGAGAAACAACCACCATAGCAGGAAGAAAAAATGAACTAGGAAAATATGACAAATGTTACCACAACTGGCAGAAGCATATAGAGAGCCTGCTGTCAGAGCCGTTGCTAACACTAACACATTTTGCAACTGACTACCTTTTAAGGTGATTGACTTCTTCGGCAGCACACACAGAAAATATATACGGTGGAGTTTCATGAAAGTAAACCCACAGAAAACAGCTTCCCAAGGGTTCACAGTTAGTGCTTGAGAAGATGCACAATACCTCTCTATCGGCTTCTTAGGCAGACTTGAAAGGCCTAACTGTTTCGTTGTCTACACCTACTTTGCCAAAGCATCCAGAATATCGCAGCCTTTCACAGATCTTACCTTGAAACGCCACTGAGGTAGACAGGTAGCATTACTTCCACTTTATAGACGGATAACTGACACACTAAAGAGGCTAAACCATTCGCTTATAACCATGTACCAAAAAATAAGGAAAAAAAAAGTTCAGTTTTGGCTCCAAGCATTGTCCTAGGTCAGGACTGCAGAGCCACTTGGGCTGGAGGGACCTCTGGAGGTCTCTACTCCAAACTCCGGCTCAAAGCAGGGCCACCTCCAGGGTCAGACCAGGCTGATCAAGGCTGTTTGCCCAGTTGGGTCTTGAAAACCTCCAAGCACAGAGACTCCACAAGCTCATGAGCAACCTGCTCCACTGCTTGAGCGCCCTTATAGTGACAAAAATTCTCCTTATACCCAGCCTGAAACTTTCTTTTCCAGTCCCATCTGCTCTCTCCTGCCGTCCCCACCGGGCACCACTGTGAAGGGCCTGGCTCTGTCTTCTGGATACCCTCCTTGTACGTATTGGAAGGCCCCCCCAAAGCCGTTTTTTCTCCAGGCTGAACAAGCCCACCTCCCTCAGCATGTCCTCATGGGGCATGTGCTCCAGCTCCCACAGCCACAGAACTTGTTCCAGTTTATCAATGTCTGTCTTTTACACAAAATCCACATCCCATCCACCAAATGGGATGCTGTATTCTGGACGTGGACTAACGAGTGCCAGGTAAAGGAGGATTATCACTTCCTTCAATCTGCAAGCTATTAATGCAGCCCAGGATGCTGTTGACTTTGATGCCAGGGTACAAGCCTGGCTCATGCTTAGCTTGCTGCCCACCAGGACCCACAGGTCCTTTTCAGCAGAGTTGCTCCCAAACCCATCAGGCCCTAGCCTGCGTGTCTGCCAGCAATTCCTCATTCCCAGGGACAGAACTGGTATTTGCCCTTGCTGGATCTCATGAGGTTTCTGTCTGGGTCCCTCCAAACAGCAGCCCTGCCTTCAAGCATGTCAACTGCTCCCTCAGTTTGGTGTCATCTGCAAATTTGATGAGATCTTCTACATCAAGCAGGCATCAGGGACAGGTGATGGCTTTGGACAAACTCTTCTCCCTTGTAAAAAACCTCTACCTCTCCTCTTCCCTTTCAACTCTCATACATTCACTGCCCTCTTCTACATCCCAGTGCGGTAGCAACCTCCACCATCCCACAGCACTGTACCATACTCAGGAAATACTGTAGATCTTATTTAGGTTTCCAGCATATAAGACATGAGCACTAAACCATAGAAAGCAAATTTCTATTTGAAGTTTCTGAAGTCATTATCTGAGAACAGCAACAAGCAAAACAAGAATATCCAAGTCACTCTCTCTATGATGCCCTTTAAACCTGAAAATCATAATTGTTTTTTAACCTTTTATTTCTCTAGTCCAATTGGTATTTCAAAGCTGAACTATTAGCTACTCAACATTAATACAGTCTTCTGTATCTGCACAGGGCATTTAATGTATATCAGTATTCCATGAGCAGAGATAATTTTTATAAACTGCTGCTTACTGAGGGTACAATGAATCTTTTATCTAGTGCCATCACACAGGTAAAATAGTATCTAAAATCCAACTCATCACAGTAGCCATCATACCTGAAATAACAAATGTGAATGAATATGTGTATAAAAGGTGAACGCGTCTGTGTGATAGATGCTACTGTTGTTAGAAGAAGAAATATTGCACACAGTTCTTGTATAAAAGTGAACCACATAATAATTTAAGAACACTGCATGCATTTAGAAGAAACTTATATCACTTTCTAAAACAATGGACTAGACTAATACATACATTATTCCATGACATTTTTTTCACAGCCTTAAAAATTAAAATGTGTAACAAATGAGTACACCCAAAGCTTGTTGTATTGAAGCTTTAAATTTATTTTGCAGCCTGGTGACAAACTCACGGTATATTAAAAAAATTATCTACAGTTTAAACAGAATTTGTGAGTCAAACAGCACTCTCATGTGAACAAGACCACAAGACAACAGCCTACAGAAGACCCCATCTTGCCAGAACTTGCTTCCTGTGTGTCATTACTGTGTTATTTTCCATTCTTTATGTCAGAATGTAATTAAATCCTCAAGTCACAAATTTTGAAAC
The DNA here is from genome assembly GCF_964188355.1 of Buteo buteo. Lineage (NCBI taxonomy): Eukaryota > Metazoa > Chordata > Aves > Accipitriformes > Accipitridae > Buteo > Buteo buteo. The sequence continues at coordinate 1,093,205 of NC_134178.1, forward strand.
AACAGTATGATGTTTTTTATTTTTAAAATCCTATTTGCAACTTCAAAAGTGACAGAGAAAATTGTCTGCTATAACAGAAAGCAACGCTGCACCCTCAAGCCTCCAGATGAATGACTGTGGTGCCTTTGCTGCTGCTGAGAGCTTGTTGAGGAAGCCTTGTTTGGCTCTTGAAAAAAACAATAGGAATACAAGCAGCCACCTCCCAAACATTGGCATTTGTTCGTAGGGTGGGAAGACTTACACTTCCTTTCTCGTCCACCGTTCATGGAAAAAAGACACGCGTGCCGAGTGTCCACTAAGCCAAAATTCATACAGAAGGTACAGCACCTTGCAGTCACCAAAATCGTCCAAGGATTGCTTTTTTCCCTCCCTTTCTAGTACTGGTTTGGGCTACTTTTCATCACTGTTTCCTTTGATGCTCATGAAAAGGGTCATAATTTTTCACAGCTACTGCCCACAGTAACATGACATGTGATCAACCCCAGCAGCATGAATTACAGATCCAGGAGGGAATTGAAAGGAGAAGCAGAGAATTCTCTAACTAGTGAAACAGAAATGAAGCAAAAGCCAATCCAGCTGTACTAAGCTAAAGTCTTATCAGAAACATACTCATACTTAGCAATAGCCTATGGGAAGCCCCTACCTAAGCGGCTTAGCACACATTCTGCAGTAGAGAAGTTATGCCAGCTTTAAGCCACTTGCGCACTTTTTCAATTCCTGGTCCTAGTCTACGTACAGCACAAGACTTAAAAACATACAAAACCAAACAAAAGCCCCGCACCTTAAGCAGGCTCACCACCACAGCCTGCGGCAAACATTACTGCCAATATTACATCCTCTGTCCTCAACCCTCAGCTTCTGCCTCAGCGCTGTCGTCTCTTCCACACTGCTCACCCTTGGGGACCTCGGGATTTTAGGACTTTTCCTCAGCCGTGGCCCAAAGAGACCCAGGGGGCTGGCCCTGTCCATGACTGTCTGTTCCACGGCTAACACACCTCCCGGTCCACAACACCCAGCCCTCTCCCGTGCAGCGCCTGGGCATGGCTCAGCAAATAACGCAGCGCGCAGGCTCTTCCCAATAGGCAACGTGGAAGAGGCAAGTCTGCAGAGGAAGGGCAGGACAGAGGATTTTGCCATCTGAGTTGAACTATGCCTCTTATCCTCAGGACAAAGAAAGGGACCCTAGTGCTGTTAAATTCGGAAATATTGACATAACCCTTTACATCCATCCCCACTCTTACCTGCTGTAAAAAATAAGTTATTACTGTAAAACACTACAACACCTTACTGAAAACTGCATTTCTGCTTGAAAAATGGAGTGAAAACAAACACAAACAACTCTGGCCACCAAGCCAGCTCACTTTATTTCACTACAAAAAATACACTGAACATGACTACCTCGCATATTTGGTAAACGATGCAACTATAATGGCCCTAAAAACTTGGTGCTCCATCAGTAATGGTTATAAAAGTCTCTCTACATAACCCATGTGTTCTAGATTTCCATGGAACAGAAGCCTACCACAAGAGGAAGGAGTAGGCAAATGAGCTTCCAGTCTGAAGGTGGCCTTTAGGAACTTCCCCAGTCTATGACAAAACCCATTTCTGGTTCTGGTTTCAAGTTGAAGTTTGCAGATATTACTTCTTTTAAAGAAGAAATTCCATGCACACAAAGAAGTAGAAAGTAAACTTCCACTTAGCACAGGAAGTCCCCAATCTGCCACCGGTAGTTCAAGAACAGCTGAATTTAAATGCTAAAGGAGAATGAACAGAAACTAATAATCCAGCTGTGAGCTCAGGGACTACTGCTTCTTGAAGAAGGAGCTTGTGTATGAAAACAGAGGAGAAACAAGAAAGGTAAGAGACTTTACTAAATTATACTGCTCTAAAATACTGGGGGGGGGGGGGCGGAATCAACCTAGAATTAGCTGTCTGCCCAGCAAGGACTTCAGTGTACCTCCTGACCAGGGTTCTTGAACCGGCTCCTGGTGACATTTTGACTACAACAAACACACTCACACCCTGATCAGATACGACCACCACCCACTGTGGACCAGTCTGCCCTTGAGTATGACGGGGGGGACTAGACAGGCACCGTGGGACATCTGCCGCACGCTGAGTCTCCTCAGAGGAGCACCTTCACGAGGAATCCCTGCGGTGACACTAGTGGGACCAGACTCAACGACCGCGAAAGCCCTTTCCAGAACCCAGTTCACAAGACCCATGTCCATGGAGAGCCCCACACAGAGCCTCAGGAGAAGGGGCTTGGAGGATCCCAAGTGCAACCACCACAAACACCTTGCCCACTCCTCCGATACCGGGATGTTTCTGCAGAATGAGCAGCTCGCTCACTCACTCGCTCACACAGCCTACCTGCTGTAGGCTTTCACAGTGCTAACAGCTTCAAAGATATCTCTAAACCTCATCTTTAATACCATTTGATACTTGATTTGGGGGCAGTGCCTGGTATAAATTTCATGGGTCAAAATGCTGCATTTTTTCCTAGCCCACACAAAGATAATTGCAGGTTATTAGCAGATCATTTTCAAGGGTCTATGCCTCGGGAAGCCAGCCCTTTAAGTAAATGACCTCACATTTCAGCCACTAAATCTAAACCAGGCCCTCTTGATGCCACAAATTTTAAGGCAGCTTCCACCTCCTGTGTATGTGGGTTTCAGAGTGATTCCAGTACAATAAGCAGTTCTTACTGGGAAGAGGCATCCTCGATCTGAGAAATTCTGAAAAAAAGTCACTGTCAACTTTAAAAATAAACTTTAAGCCTGATTTGATGAAATATTACAATTTCAAAGACACTATGGGAACGTAAACATATTTTAGAGTACTCTGAAGGCCCTTACACCTTGTACGCCCTTTTAATATCTAAAAAAAAAATTATTATTTTTTTTGTAACAAGGCATTCGCCATACTGCATAGATGCCAACAGCCAAATCACCATGAAAAGATTATTTTCTTCTAGCAAACTTAGAAATATGGTTTCTCCAAAGAAACACAAAATCCTAGACAATACTTGAGCTGGTTTTATTTGGATTTTCTCTAACCCAATCCTACATCAGTATGAGCCACAGAAAATTTGTAAGACATTTTCCGTAAGCTTGTGAGCTTTTACAACATGACAAAATATTAACTAACAACAAATTACATAGTGTGATGAAACTCCATCTCATAACAAAAGACAACATATTCAAGTGCACCTGTACCCTATTAAATGGCTAATTCAACCTATAAAATCAAGAAATTAAGCATCTTTCATTTTTTTTAAGTCAAAACCTGTTACTCATTGACATGACACATACCTTGTCAAGCTGGAGAGGGATAAAAAGAGTGGTTAATGGTTTTCAAAAAGAAAAGTCTTTGGCTCACCTGCCATTTTCCTACTGTTGTTTGCAAGACCTAGCTTTGTTTTCAGAATTTCATCATTCATTACCTTTCAAGGAAAAAAGTCTATTCTATCTATGTGCCTACATGCTGAAGTTTCCGCTAATCTATCAAAAAGCTTCCTTTAATTTATAGCAAATGCTTGAATTAGGTCAGCCACAAAAGTCACAGTTAGTATCTGTTACCAGGTCTGAAGGAAAGTACAAGAACTTCTGCCATTTTCACTGCACCAAAGTTTCAAGATTTCTTTACTCTAGCAGTTCTGACCTTTACAGGAAACTCAGCTGAAAACATTTGAGAAAATTGCTACAACCCTTTCCATGACTGTAAAGGCAATGAAATGCTATTCTATGCTGCTGCAGGTATGAAATGCTCCAGCCAACACTTCATTCCTCATAGTTGTTGGGAGCCATGAAAAATCATGAGAAAAATCACTATCAGACTACAAGGTGATTTATCTATGGCTTCCATGTGCAAAGGGAAAAACAGTTTGTGTATACTGGAAGCAAGAGGTTTAATCAAAATCAAAGCTTTTTGAAAACAAGACACGTACATACTGAGAGTTCAAAGCTGAGAAATAATGAGGCTTTCACAATTCAAAAATCTACATCCTGTACATTGCTTGAAGCCAAATATGGAAGCAGGAATAAGAACCCAGAATCATATGCAGCCAGGGGGAAACCACACAACACATTTGAATTATCAAAAGATGACAATGGAAATGTCAGGAGTGTTTTGACCTCTCTGAGATACAGAATGCTTTTCCTTTAATCTCTCTTCTCAAAAACCGTACTTTACATTTCAAGAGACAACTGCCACCATGATTGCCTGCAAACAAATGTCTGCAACTTCAAACAATATATGAATTCAACTACCCATTTATATTAAAGCCTCGAAATATAACTCTGCTGCAGAGTACATTAATGCAATATTTAGTGCTCCTGAGACATTTCCTGTGACATTTTCACTAAAAACAGTTAAGAGGTTTTGAATAATTATAAATATGCTTAGATAAAAATGCAACTCTGATATTGTCAAGACTCTTGTAGTTCTACTATGAAATGAACAACCTATCTGACAGCAAGGTTGGAACAAGCCTTCCCAGCAACTGAACTAGCATCAATATGAAAATTATTGTCAACCAGAAAGATGGTGGCAGCACTAAAAGCCAGTGTGCCTTCATAGCACTAGCCTTAAACTCCAGAAAAAGAAAAATCACAATGATTCAGAGACAATAAAGAAACCACCTAGCTTTTATTTTCCTGGCTTCTACACCACTTGAGATTCACTAGTCCTTGGCTTCTCCTTTCTCGGGCAATACCAGCTCCAAGACACAGAGGCAGAACATGGGACCTTAAAGCACCATGATCAAGACTGAGATCTCTCCATTGGATGGTCATGACAGGACACACTTATCAGTGGCTCTGTCAGCAAGCAGAGGGGGAAGGACAGCTTGGAGAACATGCTTCCCCGGCAGTGACCCCCAGCTCCTAACAGCCGCATAGATCCCACACTGCTATTGCATCCGTCATCGGAGCTCGTGACAAGAGTTACGCTCTTGTTTCACTACAGCAGGATTGCACATCCTCTCTCCTCTTTCACTATCAGCTTATCCCAAGTTTATAGGAAACATGTTCCCAACTGCCTGTCAGGCATGTGACATACATAATCTTTGAGAAAAAAAAAAAAAAAATAGGGTTAGAGTTCACGAGCCTCCTGGTTTGTGCTAGTACTGCCTATTTCTGGGGTTATTTCTAAACCACAGCCTCCTAAGCCTCTCTCAAAGAGTTCTTTGGTTTCTGTATCTAGCCTTCAAAATCAAGTCTATTTCTGTGGCTCACATGACTTCTATCTGATTTACGGCTTGATAGAGAAAAGCATTATTTGTTCACCGAGCTTTAGATGCTGAACAGTGTATCTACTCCAGCAGGAACAGTAGCAGTATGCAGAATGAAGCACGTTAAGGATGAAAGCTCTGATGTGCCTTATCCACCTTTTTTTTTCTTGTTGTGTTACATCAAAAAGATGCAATCTTCTGTTTTGCTCTCTCTCAGTGCAGATAAACTCTTGAACGCCATCCACGTACAAGCGCTGCTTGCATGGCTGCTCAGGTAAGCCCGCAGTGCCACCCTTGCTCCTCAGATGGAAAGCCTTACAAACACTGCAAAGCTTCCTGTCAGGTCACCGCTCAGCTATTTATTGTACGCATCTAGAACCTAGCCTGCACAATCATAAATTCATTACATAGCCATAAGGGCTTCAAAAGCCCATCTGTCACGTGCATTGTTCTTGCAGCATTTAAATATTAATTTTATTATTAATTTTACTAATAAACTTAATATAGAGGCAATACCTCAAACCTTTGGGACAATCTATTGGGTCACATGAAAACATCCATGTAAAAAATTAAGAGTTTGGATTTAGCGCAAACAACTTGCAACAAACAAAATTACTATGAAATGACAAAGCAACAGTTGTTACAAAAGAAAATTAACTCCTACACCCAGTGTGTTCTACATTAACTGCAAAAATACTGTGCCACTGGAGGCACAGTGCAACCAGCTCCTGCCTAAACTGCTGGTAACGTCTCTGTGATATCCGTGTCTGAACATTACCTGTTTACCCCAGCCTGAGATGCCTGTGCTACGACACCCTCCCTGCCACAGCTCTAAGGAGGCCACACTCTGCCACACCTGAATTCCTCCATTCCTCTCCTACACACCAGCACCTAGTACTCTACAGCGAACCGAAGCTCCTCCTTTAAAGAATCTCCACATTCTTCCTTTTTTGATATGGCTTTGTTACGTCTTTTGTACATGCTTCTGATAATAAAAGGTCTTCTGGATAGGATATGTACCCTTGCCTATGTAGAAAGCCTTGTGCTTTTAGAAAGCTGAGTGCATGTTTCATAATAAAATTAACAAAACTCTCAGGTTTGTTAAGTCTTATGCAATCATTCAGCTCTGTTTTCATATGAACATTAGTGTGTTTTCCTGCATCCATCCAGGTCAAGAAAATCTCCTTGTTCCATGCCCTTACCCTCAGACTTCATTCTTCAGTTCAAAAGGCAACAGCTCATATTCACCCATACAATTTAGGTTTTTTTAAAAATTACCAAAAAAGAAAAGAAAAGAAGAAAAGAAAGGTTAAAGAAAAAAAAGACTATGAGAAACAGCAAGGAATACAACAATAAGAAAAGTGGGGAGCACGTGTTAAAAAAAGTGTACCAAATATGTAACACTAATTGTCTCAGAGAAAGCCAGGAGGAAAAAAGAATACACCCTCTGCTCGTTGTGGTTTGGGTTTTGGAGACGTGCTTGGCTAGGGCAGTGATTAGCTTTGCTACCACCAGGACAAGCAATTCATTACATCTTAATGCACTTAACAGACCAAGGCTGAAAATGATAATTAGAGCAATAAAAAAAGGCAAATAGGAAAAAGATGCTAAGCTGCGTGCTGGATGCCATTCCAAGTCACTGGATTCATCCTGACCCCAACACTGCCATGCTGAGGAGGGGAAAGCGGTCAGGCCTGATGGTCTGTTCCAATCTCCTCTCTAGCAGGTACTCTAACAGCACCTATGGATCCCATACCATGGGGGCAGAAAAAATGACAGTACCTCTCTCTCTGAGATGTTACAATCTAGGTGTAAGAAAAAGTATAACTGGTTAACAGAAAGAGCAGATGGCAGGAAGCATGAAGAAGCAGAAGTGATCAGCATGGGCCAGGTGCATAAGCAGTTACCAGCAATTTGGAAGTGCTGTGACAAGACACCTTTAAGGAAGCCTTTGAAAGACAGCAAGTAAATTTGTGGATCTTTATGTGCAGGTTCCCCAGGTACATGAGAAGCACAAAAGCAGAAGCTTGATATAAATTTATTAAAGAGGTAAAACACAACACGTCACCTTGTCACCAGAACACGGGCATACAGTCCCACCACCCATGTATGAGGCACTTGGGAGATGGTGACCCAAAGACTAAAAATTGAAGTGGACAAGTTGCAGAGCTGATACGGGCTTTGCATTTGTGAAACCTTACAGAGAATCACATTGTACAGCTGCAGCAGGTTTCGTAACCTGCAGGTGAACTGGAAGCGACCTCCTTATTTCATACTGCCATCAAGTCTTCTGCTAACACCCACTGGTGAACCCCTGCAGCACACACTCCTCCCCAGTTTTAATCACACACACACACACGTCTGTGCAGGTGCTTAGAAACACATGCATGCTCCTCCCTGCATCTGTGAGTACTATGTCAAGGTACAGTGGGGAGGCACAAAAGGTTCTTCTCAGCCAGCTTCCCCTCAGTCCAGCTCCAGCAGAGTGAAATTATTCAAGCAATTTCACTTTTTAATAGAATTAAGTTTCTTCTAACAAAGGCTCCATTTTCATCCAACTATTAGAAGCATTACTACTTTGCTTGAAAGTGCAATGTTGTTCCTCATTTCTTCAAGCAGCGAGTGGGATACGCCAGAATTTAGCATGTTAAAAGTTTCCCCCCACAGGCACCTGGCCACATTCAAAAAGCCTGCTGTAACAGATGAGTTTTAGAGGGTCATAAATGGATATTTCATGTAGTAGAAATATTTCTGCTGTCAGTATAAAAAGCCCTGTGCATTTTACCACGTAAAGCAAAGTTGGTAAGATAGACAAGAAACTACTTGAATCCATGAATTTCCAGGGTTGTGTCTTTGTTCCTTCTCACAACCATACAATCTGAAGTATATGACCAAAAGAGACAACATACCTTCTTAGAAAAAAAGCAATGGGAGACATTATCACAAATTGTAATGTGTTAGATAACCAGATAAACTATCTCTATGACACAGACAGGTTGAGAAAGAGACAAAGTAGCACAAATCCTTTATGCAGAATCCTATCACACACCAGATGATCCTTAACAGCAGGATTTTCTAATGAGAACATTAACTGACTCATCCAGTGCCTTGCATTCTCTGTTTAAAATCAAGTGCCTTGCATTCTCTGTTTAAAATCATATGGAAGAATTTTTTTATGAAAGGATTTATCTTCTCTAAATGATATGTTGTACAGCGAATAAGAAACAAATCAAAAAACCTCAAAAACCCTGAATGAAAGTCACTGTGCTACGCAAACATACAAAATACAGAAAATACAGCTGCACAGAATTTCAAAATTTTCATTTCAACCACAATTAAAAAAACCCTGGTGATGGTCCAAACAGCCATTTTAATTTCCAATTAACAAGTCAGGAAAAATTATACAAATTCCTACAGAAGTCTTTAATCACATAATTCTACCTTACAAAATGAAGAACTTTGCCATAAAAATGTTTGGGCAAATTACAGAGATTCCTATTGTTCTTTGATAGACCTGTCTTCAAATACATGCTACTCTATTAAATCAACCCAGTTACTCAACCCTCTTCAGCATACAGCTATAAAGGTTATGCAGAAAAGTCCACTGAACCTACACAGACAGGGCAAGCATTGTGTAATTCCACTGCATGAAAATTAAAATTGACATTCCTGAAGATGCATATCAGTATTTTAAGAGTCCCCTCAGATAAGCTGAGAATTTTTTCAAGAAGAAAAAAGGGCTCATGAAAATATTTATCTGGAAAGACACTTACAGTGTTACAGGATTTTTAGGGGTTTGTTTGTTTGAGTAACCAGTTGTATGAAAGCTAGCAGGCATTACTGAAATAAGACCCTGGATTAAATCAGAGTTAATGAGATCAGGAGTACACACATCATTATTCAAATCACACACCATGTGAACAGTATGCACTGCCAGACTTGTAAATCAGAGATTAGAATTTAACACTCTTCTTTCTGAACTCTGACAGTTTAGGGCCAGAGGTCTCTTCATAAATATTGCTGGCATCCACCTGCCACAGCTTCACAAGAAAATGTATGATGATTCTGTTTTTTCCTGGTGCTAAGCACCAACAACTTCAGGAGGGAACTGATGGCAAAGGCAGTTCCTCAGCACTTCTGACAGCCACGTTCCTCAAGTCTTACAACCCTTGCAGCTGTCAAGCAAAATTTGTTATTTAATTATTTCCTTCTTAATCTGATATTGCTTCCTGCAAACATTACAGCAGGTACAGGTTAATCCAAGTGAGTTTGGAATGGGGCCATACACCTTGTGGACTCCTTTTTGTCTAGTACAGCCTTCTGAGTTTCAGCATGTTGCTGATACGCTCATCTCCATTGGTGGTTCTCTTTCCAGTGTGTCTGGTATGCAAAAGTTTAGTGCAAAGATTGAAGAGGTCTTTTTTTGGAGGGGGGGGGGGGGGAAGATAAAACTGAAAAGATTCAGAGCAAGATTTTTAATAATCCCCATTAAAAGATGTCCCAGAACCATTAATATCCCTTTATAAAAAGTAGGTCACACGTTTCTTCGGAGGTATTAGACTTAATCCTAAAGACTTGATATTTAGAAAAGATAGTCCTATTCATAAAGTCTTAAGAGCTGGGAAAACTGACCCAAACTTTGAACAACAGGTCTCAAAAATTCCCTGGCCGACATGGAGAAATGCAGCAGCTGTCCTCTACGCTTCAGACTACTTTCTCTTAATAGAGTGGAGGTCTTTGGACAAAGCTTTTCATTGTAGAACCTCTAGGCCCTTCACATGTTCTGTCTGCTCTTTTGCAGCTGTGAAAAAGGAACAAGCAGGCAAAAGGAGACAGATGGGTCAATCTATTCAAGCAGATCAACCTTCTATATTTTGGTCTTATCAAAAAGATGTATAAAGAATGCAAACAGTAGAAATAACCATGCTCAACACTGATCCAGAACAGTAAAGAGTGTTGCTCAAGACTAAAAAAGGTGTGATGAGTGCTACAACTGCCTGAGAGAGTTTGATATGCCCTTGGTATTTGTAGGAGAGGTGTAGCCTAGCATCTGAGATAGGGAAAAGATTTGGTGATCATGATCCTCACCTCAAATTACTCAATCCCATAATTACTCAATGTTTGCAAAAGAGATTGGCATGTTACCTTTGAAGTAATGCATCATACTGAAACTACCTTTGCAGTTTCTCAACCTAGTGTTTATTCAGCCAGCATGAAACTTTAAAGAAACTTCCATGGATATCAGAGCCACAAAGACTCATTGGCTTGTATTAAAAGAAAAAAAAAGTAGAGGACATATTATGGTTAAGTCCACATGAGAAAAACTGATGTGTATCTGCCTAGCACACTCAGCAGGATTCCTGTTTACAGATAAGAAGAGTTGCATGAGAAAGTATGATCTTTGTTTGGATAAGTCTCCTTCCAAGCAGAGACAGTCATCTTATGGTGTTTACCAGTGTGACATGTGGTTTTCATTTCTACGTTTAAACAAGAATCAAGAGGAAAAAGTTGCATATGCTACATGTGGAAGGAAGACCTATCTGCTCATCTAAGCATTAGCAATTCTTTTTAATTGCGCTTCTTGCTGACCAACTTATCAAGAAAAGAACAATTTATTTTAGAACAGTTGATTCACTCCTGGTCTGTGAGTGCTGTAGGCTGAGGGAAGACAGTGTTATTCATATGTGTTGAAGAGGGCTCACTTATATTTCAAGTAAAGACTTTAGTGTAACCTTAACTATGAAACTGCTATGTCTCCAATTATATATATGCAGAACTATGCCTTGAAATTCTGCTAAATATCAACTTGCATGACTCTCAGGAAGACAGGAAAAAGAACAATAAGTGACTTAGCTTTTGTTCCCCTACAGCAACTTACCTTGAAAGTAGCTCTCTGCTGTAAAAGATAAATGTGTGTGTGTATGCAAAACACAAACCAGAGAAAATTAAGCCAACAGAAAAATCTTTGGATAATTAATTTAAATACAAACATCTCTTGAAAAAAATAGGGAGGAATCTTGTTTAGCAGAAGAGAGTATCCTTCCATTTGTGACAAAGACTGAATTCAAGAAGTTGCAGGCAAAGCTGAGTAGTTTTCTTCCAGGCAATTCACAAGAGGATGCCCTATCCATCCTGTCCCTGAACTGCATTTCTTACTAAAGAGGCAAAAAACCCCACTCTTCCTCCCAGCTACTCTGACAGCTTCTAGGAATTACAGGATATCCCAGCTGTATTTAAACTCCTTCAACTGCAAACAGCTTCAAGTTCAGGTGTAGGGGGGTTTTATACCTTTACGTTATTAACTTCAACACATCACAGCAGAAACCACTTGGTTCCTTTGTTTTCATTGGGAGCCCTTCTTGACATGTTTACTCCAGGTCAAGAAGTACACTTTACACATAGTTAGTCCTACCAATTTTAACAGGCATTGTCATGCAGTAAAATTTTTAGGCATTTTAAGTAAAGGTAACTTCGTCTGCCCCTTCGAAGCAACACAAAACCTAGTAATACTCAGTTTTCTGAATAATAATTAATGAGGAAAAAGCAGCTGGCTATTGACAAGCAATAGCAAAAACCACTCAATTGCACTATATAAAGATTAATGAAAATACAGAATCACTGGCATTTTAAGATGTAGCTGTTACATGCCAGGCTGCTAGCTGTATCTGGAGGTGACTGGCAGATACTACATACCCATATGTAAATACTCTCCATAGCCTGTATTAAAACTTATTGAACAATTAAGCATTTGAAACACGCACGCACGCACACACACAAAACCAACTTAATTTTGATGACCTATTAAAACTTGTCTGATTAGAAAAAATTTAGGAAGGAGCAAATATTTATGCTACAAATGCTGTAATAACCACTTCAAATTACAATTCATATTCAGTATTTCACTCATAACTTGGAGTTGTATGATTCCAATTCTCCTTATATGGGAAACTAAAAAGAAAAGAAAAAATCCCCTCATTTATTTGTGGAAGAAGGCCCTGAAACAGCATCATCAGTAAAAGAAACTGAGCATGTTGTGGTTTAAGAAATCTGTGCTGAATGAACTGTATCTAAAAGCCCATCCCTCAGGAAAAACAAGACCCAAAACCTGTCAGCGCTTCCTGCTCTGTGAATGTACTGTTCCTCTCCCTCTGTGATCCAGGCTAGATGGGGGAATAGTGAAAAATAGAAAAGTTATCTAGGAGAACCTGCACAGTGGTAGTTAAAAAAAAAACACAACAAAACAACCAAAACCTTGGGTGTGCTCTACTTTGTTAACAGTCTACTTACAATCACAAATTAACTAACAGACTACTTCAGGAAAGTCATTAACCACTCTTGGCAAGGCCTGTGGTGGACACTTCCCAGAATTCATGGGAGTGATGGACTTGGTACAGAGATCTCTGAAAAGGAAACAGGGATAAATACACATTATTCTACACTGAAAAGCATAAAAGCAGAAGCGATCCCTTTCAATCCCAAGAAAGAAGGCCTGTTGAGGAGGTTCTGCTACAAAAAGAGGAGCATGAATGCAGAGGAAACAAGCAGCAACCATTAGATCCAAGGGCCTAGCAAGCAGCTTGAAGTCCACAGCTGAAAGGAAGCCCCACACAGAGCTGGGGAGGTGGACAGGCAACCAGTTCGGCTGTGTCTGCACTGTACCATACAACATACAAGTGCTCGGGTGCAAAGGTGACATTCGCTAACCTCTAAGTGGTGGTAAAGATGTGAAAGGCAGGCAATATCTCAGTAGATCTTTAGGGACGGTGGCCTGTGTACACCAGCTAGTGATGAAAACAAACTTATGCATGCTGCAGCCAGTACCCATTTAAGGAGATGCAACTCATACGTGCCTATAACAGTATCTCAATTTAGCCTTCAATCCTTTAAAGAGAACTGGCTGATCCTACATTTTGCTGCTGGCCACTCTTCTGATGTCAGGTCCTTCCACCATGTAAGTTCTGCACAGTCAGTGGCTACTTCATAGAATTTGTAAGTATTTACAGGTATTTTCAGACCTAGACATTTTCAACACTTATTTCATTTTCTATGCTATCACTAAATTTAAGTTGGCACAGACTACAGGGCATGAGGAAAGAGTTTGCTTTGGACTTCATTTTTTCTGGAGAACTGAACAGCGTCACATGTGCCCACTGAACCGCTGAAGAGCTGGGGCAAGGGCCTTCGTCTGTAAAGGGGAGGGAAGTAACTGGTATGATCAAACGTGGTAGTCGATCTGCTAAGGGCTGCAATTCTACCAGCTACAAGAAACTCCTAAACCCACAAACTGAAAACACACTAAATCCTTAAAAATCATGATTACCATTATTATTTCATATGCTTTTAAAAAAAGTATCACTCACTTCCTCAGCTAGATAAGCTTTATCTCACATTCACTGTGGCCAGACCCACTCAAATAAACATGCAATAACTGGAAGAAGCCATAAAAAAAAGGCAAAAAAAAAGCCTGAGTATAATAAAGGCTGTACTGGCCAAGTACTGGTCAATTCCATGTTTCCTGAATTCTTAAGTATTTATTAAATACACACACAGGTCAAAAGGAATCATCTGGTCTCCATTTATTTACACAGTTACAGAAATCCTTAAACAGGACCAAGCACCCCTTAACATTAACATCACTGACAATTTAATGGGAAGTCACTTGCCATTTGGAAAGCAAAGGCTGAAGACACAGGTAATCAAAAACAGTATTTCAGCTTTCTTCCTTCTCCCTCTTCATCACATGGCACAGTATTTTTTGTTCTCTCAGGTTGTCCTGTACCTCATAACACTGTCTTCAGTATGACAGTTTCACTGATCAGCAATGAAAAATAAACCAGTTCTGTTTTCAATAATGAAATTCCCTCTCATACTTCCAATTTTCTTTTTATTCAAATCTATTTACAAGATACATACATGCAATTCTCAGGGAACTCCTATATATATATACACACACTTATTTGTCTTCATTTGTCTCTGAAGTACTTCCTATTCAGAATTTAAATTTCAATGTCATTTTCTAGACAAAGATGCTTTTAAGGCTAGAAAATAAGACTGTCTTTCATTTAGTTACACAGGTTTCCTGGTAGATCAGTGGAACCTCAAAATACTTACCCAGATTTCTAGGTGCACAAGAAAAACTGGGAAAGCATACTACTCCTTTTTCACAAAATCAGAACTCTGCCCTTGTCTTTGGATACATATTTTCATTCACTCAAAATTTGTGGCAGTTGGCCACAAATACACTTTTCAAATAAGTAGTACAAAGACATTGCTAAACTTGGTTTCAGTAAGAATCTTTGGTCAAATACTTTTGCCAGCTCTTCAAAATTCATAGCACGTTTTTAAAACAAGGGAGAAAATTCTATTACATTACAAGAATTATCATAACTGCATTTGTCTTGTATTCTTGACACGCATGCACACACACACACGTGTATCTCATACGCAACAAGGTTAACTGAATAAAACCAGAGAAAATTAGAATCAATCTTCACAGCGCATTTCTGAATGTCAGCAATTTTTAAAGTACCGTCTGGAGAGCACAGCTAAATTTTACCTTCAATCTCTTCTCACATCACATTTTTTAAACTTCTTTCCCTATTTTAACAACATGAGATGTCCAAAAGTAAAGATGCCCTGAAGACTATTTTGATCCAAAATATTTTCCAGACTCCACTGTCCTACAGTGAATAGTGTCTTAAGAAATGATTTCTTATAAATGAATAGCGAAACTGTGTAACTATTCAGTGTGTTGACTAACAAAAAAAAAAATCTAAATTGCCATAGTATATGCAAAATCCTTTTGAGAATGTATAAGGCAAGACAGTAGTCAGCTGACACTCATTTACACTCCATTTCATTTTGTAAGCTTTATTTCATAAATCTAATCTTTCCCAATTAAGTGGATGCTTTAATTCAATTATTTAAACAAAGAACACTGATTCTTTCTATCCTTTTCCTCAGTCACTGCTTGAATGGGTGTCTGTTGGATACATTAGAAAAAGATCACCATCTACAAGTGACCAGCAGAAATTCTGTCCAAATAGATTGTAAGACAAAGCTGGGAAATCTAGCTGAGCCATGAAACTTGCCAAAGTTGCCCAGATTTTCTCACATCTTTTTCTTGAAAAAGCTATCCCATTTCAATGCTATGAAATATGGAAGTAGTTATTTAGATTTTAACATGTTGAACTCAACACCACACATGTGTGATCCAATCTGAAGCAGAAGTAGCAACACTTGACAATCACGAGCATCACCTGTAACCCCAACCAGGCTGTGACAGCAGCCAGTACCTGGCTGAAGGAGTTGAGAAGTCTTCTGTTTGCAGGACAAAGAGCAATGATACAACAGGGTTTAACAGTAGCAAGAAAAACCGCTTGGTAGTTCTCATCCTGTCACTTTACATATGAAAACTTAGCTTTATATATTTTTAAGGACTTTTATAGCAGAAAAGCAGATTAGACATGTATTTTTGTTATTTAGAGGAAGTAAACCCAGAGTTGCACTATCCACATCAGAGAAAACAACAAAACAAAACCCAAGAGCACATGTATCTGACCACAGCCAGATGTCACCTTTACCAGTGCAATATCATCAAGTCATTATCTTTATAACCTTTCATGCTGGATGTGTACCCTGCTGAAACACTGAATCTCAGGAAGGCACCATGAGACGGTTTTTTACTATTAACATTTTGTACAGACTGTCAACAAAAAAAATAAGCCTCAAAAATTGAGATACAGCTTTGAAGATGCAGGTTTAATTCACAATATATCCACACCAAGCTGATGATCATTTCTAAAGCAGATCAGCTTGAAATTACGAACAGCTTGAAATTAGGAGCTCAAAGTTATTAGATCCAGCTCCAAAGCCTGTACCTAATCAAACTTTACTTTCTATCCATCCTGTTTGCTTGGGGACAGAAGAAAAGCCCGTTGTGCAACTCTCCTTTTAGTGCTGGATGCCCTTAAGGGAGTGAAATCGGCTCTGCTAGGCTAACTGGACAGCCATCAAAGCCTGAAAGGTTTTGGTTAAGGTGCAAAAAAGCAGAGGAATCGTCAAAATGGGGGTGGTGGGTTAGAGCATGGGAATGAAGAGAAATGAGGGAAAAAGAAAACTTAGCAACATGCAGTGCAGGTAAAGAGCCTTCAATATAAATGTATTCTGTCTTCCCACACAACACTCTGCCTTCCACCCTCTGGAACTATAGAGGCTACCTGGTAAGAAAATAAAAACAATCCTGTTTGTTTTTAAAAGGAAACATATATGCTGAATTAGATCCCAAACCTAATGAAAACAGCTGAGATTGAAGTCTAGCAGACTGGGAAGAAAGCCTCCAAACACCACAACATTTGTACAAGGTAGTATCCACCTTGTATCTAATGGAGTCCACTCAGTTTTTTTCCCTGGTGTGTTGAGATACTCTTTTGTAAATTCACAGCTAGAGTAACTGTGCAAGAAAGCTTCCAGAGAAGCTGGCAATTGGTACAGGCTGCAAACCAGACCTTCTGAATTTCCTTCGACTACAGCAGAGTCCTATAAACACCCTTATAACAGCCCCTTTCCATCCAGTAAGTATGCATTACAACAATAGGAGGCAGCACTGTTGGAAAGGGAAAGAAATACAGATCCTACAATAACAGCCATGTCCACAATGGTCTGCTAACAAGTTTCACCCAATTATATGTGGTACTTGAGAAGAAAAAGCAAGAGTTTGTCTGAAACTCACTATTCCTATAATGGCCAAGACTTAAGAGGAGGGAAAAGTGTGGAAAAGAACTCGAGTAATGAAAGATGAATGGGACACTTTGAAATGGGGATTAACAATCCAGCAGGTTGGACATCAACTCCAGTCAAAGACCTAGCTGTGGAAAGGGAAACTCCTCCCCTCTCTCCCTTGAAAATCAAGTCAGTCCATAGATTAGGCTGCTAAATACAAAACATGTTCTACGAGAGCCAGAAGTCAGGCAAACCAAGCACCACATCTAGAACAGCAGGAACATATAAGTCAGAAGGCACTGGTAGACTAAAGCCCAGCTTATTATTTACAATTGTTTGATGAACTCAGAGTTTTGAGGGAGAAGAGACTGAATTTGCAATTTACTTATTTATTTATTTAGGTGGGTAAATATGTATAAAAAAGACATATAAGATACAAATTGCTCACTAAGGACAAATTATAAACTGTTCTACCTCTACCTCTGCCCAGTCACTTTCCTGAGACAGAGTCCCTGCCCCTGAAGGACAGCAGTTACAGCACTGTGTGACAGCAGCAAGTTAAAGTTAGCACCTATATTTTCTTGTGAAAAAATAATTAGCATCTGCAACTTTGTACATATGGATTCTGAGTGGTAAATACAAGAAAGCTCAACTCCATTACCACACAGTACTGCAATGAGCAGGAGAGGCATATTTACAGCAATTCTCTCCTAGAACTACATATAGAGTATTCCCAATCTGATGTACCAATAATTTCTGTAAGTAATTACTTGTAAAAACAAAGGTAGAGGGAGATAGAAAGTACAGTGAGCAGCATAGATTACTTTCTAGCAGGCTAAGTAGTGTTAAAGATCTCACTGGCATTACCAATTCAGTAAGCTCACTTTGAAAACTATTTTTCTAACAGGCATTCTTTTTTTTCACTTTTATCTGTACATTTCTTCTATCAGCATACAGTGCACACTTAGTCACAAATAGTTAACTGCCTTGGGAAAACTAATGCTAACATATTATTACATTTCAAAACAGTATCACTAATGTAATTTGTTCCTTTCCATAGCACTTTCCCCCTTCAATAACAGAAATGCAGCTCTTCTGAACAGACTTGCAAAATAGTACCTACAAACTGTGATATGCATTTAACTCCCTGCCCCCCCCACCCCCAGGCTCAGGAAAACAAATGGTCATCCAAATTACAGGATTTTTAGAAGTTTGTTACTAAAAGGTAGGTTGTGGGCAACATCAACTCAGTGATTCCCACGTGATGTAATCAAAAAGGAAGACATGATGTTACAATGTCCTTCTCCTGCACCCTATGGATTGTAACAACTAACCATCACTATAATTTTGGTTTGTCCTACAGTTTCTCAAGGTAATAAAACTAAATGCAATTCAGCAGTCAACAAATCCACCTCCTCTATCACATTTAAATTATAAGTGACGGTCAGCTCAGCTGGAAGACCTAATTTAACAACGAAAACAGGCAATTTGAATAAGGCAGAGGAGCTTGGACTTTCTTTTCTTAAAAATTCACGAAGATTTTTCCTGAGCAAAAGAGATCAAGCAAGGAGTCAGTGAGATTAGATCACAATCCAATTTTCATACAAATAAACGGAAGAGATGACATCTATCTAGTCAACCAATGCAATTACAGCTTACAACAAAGAGCAAGATGGGCAGTTGAAGTAGATATTCAAAGCACTTCAGTATTTAAAGCATCAAGCCCAAAACTGGCAGGTTATACTGTATCATATGTAAAACAACAACAAAAAATGGTTTAAAGGCAGTTTTACACTCCTGTTTTGAGAGGTAACAAGAAACACTCCAGTGACAGGTTAATTCAGGAGAGTCTACTACCTATTTGTCTCAACTATCCATTACTGCTGAGTGCTGGAAACAGGGCACTGGACAAGACAGACCACAGCTACAGCAGCTCCTTCATTTTAAAGTGTAACCTCTGTCTCCACACCAGGATGATGGTACTTACCCCCTAGGTGCACTGATTTGAAGCAAGTAACCTGTACTTTCTTTGGTTACCTACAAAAACCCAAGTCTGTGGCATTGGCAGTCCTATTACACTACCCCGCTAACGCAAGCCTTATGCAAAAATACAATTGTTATCTGAGTATTTTCAGTCTTTTGTCACAGCCTTTTAAAAGCTAGGCCAGCACTCTGCTTTTCAAAATGAGCTTGAAAGAAGCAAGAACTAAGATCACCGTGCTAAATGGAGGAGATACAATCCCTTCTATTACACATAGAAAGGAACTTTGATTGGCATAAGAAAGGAAACAAATATGTATTTTTAACCAGAGATTTTGCATTTAGATTTAATAGATTTAATATTCTCCAGCTGCTTAAGCAACACAACAGATGAAATGTAAGGCATAATCCAGGACATAAATTTTTAAACTTCCTGTCAAAATCTGCAGAGTAATGTCTTATTCCACCATGGCAAAGCTCTTCAAGCATACACACAGCACTCAGCAGGAGAGCCCTGTCCTCCTCTCTTCCATGAGGTACCAAGCGGGTTCCCTCTAGGCCCAAACTGAGCCATGTCTGTGAAGCAGGAGTCTCCGTACTTCACTGGCAATGCTGTAACATGGAGGAAGCAATACCCCAAAGATTCTTCTGCTGCTCTTCAAGCTATCCATAACCCACAACAGTCGTGCAACAAGTTTTGGGTGTGGTTTTTCAACCTTTATCACTAGGTATGAAGGTTCAGACTCTGCACAGAAAAAATTTCCAAATCCACCAGGAAATGCACTCTAAGCTGTCCTATAGCACTAGTAATGGAGCTGCGGGGACAATCAAACTGCTAACACAGACCCAGGAACCCAATCCTACAGCTTAAAAAATGTGCTGAATTGGTGAAAGGCTGCCAGACACCCGGGATCATTGTTAGCTGCCATGGTTACTAACTGAGTTTTAACTCTGCAGGCTGTAAACACCACCACGTATAGAACCAGCTATAGAGTTAATTAGTTACAGAGAAAGGAAAAATTTGTAGTGTGGGCAGAAGGGGAATCTCACATGGACAATCACTGGCTGCTTAACTATATGGACTTTCCAGAACCCTTCCAAAATAAACATAGAAGATACCAAGGTTATGGCCCATCCTTTCAGGCTGTTCTTAAAATATATTTCAGGGTATTATCTCCAGTTTCTCCCCCTGCTTCAGTTACTCTACTTCAAATAATCTCTGAAGCACAACAGGGGGCATCTTACTGCTTCTGCTTCATAATCCTGACAGCACTTAACCATCTGACACATGTTTTTAAAAAAATTATTAAAAAGGACGGGAGAGGAGGACCTAAAACTAAAAACAGGTGAAGGTGAAGTGAAATGAAGTAAGATACTGGCATCATATTTTCAAGGAAGGCTCATTTAAAAATAACACTAGAAAAAATACCAAATAATTTAAAAGATCAACCAACAGAAAAAGCACTTCATCACTTATGTTCATCACTATTAACTCATCACAGCTTTGACAGATCCTGCTCAGCTGCATCACTTCTGAGACCTTTGAAGTTAACATTAGGTTGCTTCAGGTAGGCCTCCTCCTCCTTTTAAATTATTTACAGAAATACTATGCAGTATGCCTAATAAGTGAATCATGGATTCCTTCTATAGTGTCTCAAAGACAGGCAAATTAGTTTTCTTCAGAGTAATGAATCTCAGTTCAGTAAACAGACAACTCCAAATTTTTAGAAATATATAATTTTTGTAAAAATTATGAAAATACTTTTCTTAAGACTGGATAAGATACCCATGTGAACATTTCATTACTACAAACTTTTTTAAATTCAGGAATAGAGCAACCTCTTCTACAAAATTTCAAACACATTTCCTTTTTTTAAAATGACACAAATGTAGTATGTCGTGCTAGACTACAAAAAATTAAGGAAAAATTATGCAGCTTAAATAGTGTATCTCCGCCTTTTCATCCCCTACTGCATATTCTGCACTGTCATAGCTTCCATACAACCACAGCCTTTTACATGGCAACCCCTCCCCAAATAACAGTGAGAGTAGAAATGAAGTTTTAAGGAAGGTGACTAGAGTGTGTGTAGTGAACGCATTAGCCACTTCTTTCTTCAAATTAGCTTTGGCTTTTCCACATGAATCTGAAAATACTCAGAGAAGAAGAGGCTCATCTCTCCTCCCAGCGCCAGCAAAGGGTCCATAGAAGGAGAAATAATTGTTCCTTTTGGGCACATAGTACATTGTAATTCTTTTGGTTACATGTATGTAACATAATAACGCTTTGCATTGGTATTTTGCAACTTACATAGGTTACAGGTTGTTTTATTTTTAAATACACTGTAAATGTCCCTGTAAATAGTAACATACAATAGAATTAACCTACTAGGTGATAACATCAGCCTATTCTACTCAAAAAAAAGTAGTGCTGACACAGTTATCTTGGGGTGGGTTTCTTTTTTCCCAATCAAACTGGTAAGTTAAGATTCCACATGGATGCAAAGGATTTCTGCTTTCAGTCTCCCTCATTACCAAGATGCTTCATTAGACAACAACTCAGCTCTCAGCCGGGCTACAGCAAGAATAACCCCTCTCCCTCCCAGACGAGATTTTCCATTCCCTATCCTGAGCCCTCTGTGGAGGATTTTACATGCCCTGTACTACACAGCAGGAGTGGTGACAGAGGCCACTGAAGGAGGCATAGAGAAATGTGGGGTTTTTAGTACCTCTTATGCCTCAGAACTAAAAGAGGGGCAGAAAACAGCGTAGGAGATGACAAATGCATTCCCAGGCTCCTGAGAAACTGTAAGAACATGGAAACAACAATAATGCCTATTTTCATGTGCAGCAAGAGAGCAACCACAGATTGTGAAACAACCCTGAAGCACTTTATTATGGTGATACAGACCCACTCACCATCTCAAGGGAAAAACGAGCCTCCTACCACCACCACCAAAAAGCCAGTCAATTCCCACCTCCTCACCCCAAACAGTTTGCACCATTTTGTTCTAATAAACATGCAGAGCCTTTCATTGGGAGGTCACTCCAAGTCCAGCTGAAGGATCCAGCAGTAACAATGCTGGCTGAAGGAAGACACAGTGCAGGACCTTGCCATTGCCAGGTCAGACAGCACATCAGCTGGAGTGGAAAAGAAAATTAAAAATAAAAATATGCCTTCATTTCCCAAAGGGGAAGCCCCTCGTAATGAAAAGGCTTAGAGTGATCCCTAAGTCCCCTTTCCATAGCACTCTGCAATGCCCAAGCAAATAGCTGAATCCCTACATTAGGCTCCATGCTGATGATAAACAAAAAAGGATTCACAATACTGCCAGAAGTGCAAAGAAAGATTTCATCTGTGCAAGCAAGTAGGTTTACTTTTCTTTGTTTGCTTACCTTTAACACCAATACATTTATTTATTTGAAATTAAAAAGGTTCAGTTCTGTAATACAGAAGAACTTCCAAAGCACATAAAAATTCCTAATTTTAGCTTTCCTCACTTTTTCTGCTATTCATAACATCTTTAAACTGTCTGTGCAAAGGAGTAAATTGAAGCAGGATATTTGTAATGCAATTATTTCCCTTGTAATAGTTATGTGCTTCTAAATCTATTTAGTGGGCTCTGGAACAGTACCAAATTTGTAAGGGTGGCTCAGTACTATCTTTGCTAAGCAATGAGCAGATAATAGACATTTCAGTCAATACTGTATCTATCTGTTGCCTCAGGAGATATTTTTTTTTTTGGTGGCATCTAAGGAAATACATTTTGCTGTTCCATGATTCTTTTTCCTTCCAGAAAAAATGTAACCCAGCACTAACATAATTTGTGTTTCAAGCTGGACCCCTAAAACTCAAGAGCTAATGGTTTAATACATACATGATGCTGCACAAAATGGGAAGAAACTACATTATGAGCAGGACAAGTGGTAGAATATTTTTAGGAAATAAGATTTTACTTAATTCACAGCAGCCAACAGTATAAATACAAGACAAGAAGAATCAAATGTAGAGAAAATTGTTATTTACCAAATATATAGTGCTCTTTGGCACGTGGACACAGATCATACCAAGAAGTAATTATACCTGTCACTAGTTACAAGTTTTATACCAGATAAATAAAATCTCCAGCTAAAAATCCAATTTACCTTTAATTGTTTGTTGGTATTTTGTATTTGGAAACTATTCTTTTTTCTTTCTTTTCATTTCTTTCATTTTATGCATCATGGATTAAAACAAAGCTATATAATTTGGCTGATGTAGCAGTGAAAACTTTATGGTTTTTTATTAGCTTGCTAGAATTAAAAATAGGGAAACATTTATTTTGTACAAATACTTATTTTCTTTGGTTCTTATTTGTCTAAAGCTATGTTTTAAGTTCAAAGACAAGTTCCACAACAAAGCTAACCTGCTTTTGTCCCTTTGAAAATGTAACTTATCCTTGTCCAAATTGCACAGGACCCCAGCAGTACACTCCATTATTGCAAATTATTTCCTATTGTAAAACCTGTATTTACCCATCTATTATCTTCACATAGTTTTCAAAAAAACAATCTATGTAAGAAAAAGTTTGAGATTTAAAAAGAGAAATGTCAAAATCTCCCTTTTTGTATTTCTAACAAGAACCTATTTCTAGAAAAAAAGCTTAGGACAAAGTAGTTTTAACTATCCTAAAGTCCTAAACCTTTGAAAACCACATACTTGGAGGCATGTTTTAATATGCCATGCCTTTAAATATTACCATGGGTAATATTTATACAAGGAATATGCTTGGAATATACAACTCTCAGTTGTGCCAGGCAGGGCTGACGCCCAGCGCAGGAACTCGCACGGAGACCAAGCCTTACGCTTCCAGTGGCCCCACGCTAGTACCCCAGCAGAAGGAAATCATCGAAGATCAAGCTGGAGAAACCAAAGTACTGAGGGAGGAAAAGCAATTATTATATTGAAATAAGGATCTGGATCAAAAACTTGTGGGAGAAGGCAACAAGGGGCAGAGTGGAGGGCGAAGCAGAGCAAATTCAGAGTGATGACCTGGGATGCAAGGAGGGGGAGAGGGGAAGGAAACACAGAGCAGGGGGGAAGAGGAGGAGGCCTTGCCCGGCTGAAAAAAGATTATGAGCTCAAGAAGCCCTAGAGGTGGGAGCGAAGGAGGGAACATCAGGAACGGGCTAAAGCTTAAGCGTAGAAAGAGCCAGGAGGAAGGGAAGGAAAGCAACTGAAACAAGATAAGGAGCCTGAATTCAAAAATGAAAAGGCTGGAATACAGCAGGAGCCTTGTAGAAAAATAGTCTGTTACCATGTAAATCAAAGGCTAAAGAAATATTAGGTCCTAGGTAAGCTGGCCTTTCCTGAAGTGCTGCATACAATTTTGCAGTAAAGAAAGGACTAATCACGCTTACAGAGGTAAAGCAAAGGGCTGGGAGGATCAGTGGAAAGGACACTTGAAAGGGGAAATCAAAAGAGCTTGGCCTGTTTGCTAGGTTGAAAATATATATCATTGCTCTCTAAAAATACATCAGAGGGGAAGGAATAGTAACATAACAGGAAGGGAAGGAACTATTTCATCAGAAATATAAATCATGAGAATAAATGAGCCAAGATCTGCCAGGAATAATTTTATGCTACACAAGGAAAGAAGTTTTTTGTTGTTGGGTTTTCTTGGAGGTTTGGGTTTTTGGGGTTTTTTTGGGGGGCGGGGGGGGGTCTTTTGTTTTGTTTTAAATCATAATAGCAATATCTTGAATAACATCTGAAAAGAAGCAAATAGAACATTTTTTCAGACGCATAAACCCCCCCCAAAGCCCTATCAAGCTAACAAGCCAAAACCCTCCCCCTAAACAACCCCTCAACCACCACCTCTAAATCTTTTTGAGCAGAACTTGCTGAGCTGATGAGAAGAGCTCTCAGAGGTGTGCAGGAGCAGCAGGCGCCTCACCTGGAGGACCTGACCAACAGGGCCTTACGCCGGGGCTGCCTTTCTTCTCCCCCTCCTGACAGCAGCAGAGCCAGCAACATGCTCCAGACATAAACCACACGTGGTTCTTCTCTCTGCCAGCTTTGCTTTTAGCCCCTTAATTTCCAACAGCTACAGCCAAGTGCAGGGAGCCAGCAAACCACGGTTTACTGAGACCAGCACACAAAGACAGCGTTTTGTTGTTTGGGGTTTTTTTAAGCTCTGTGCTCTGTCTGATTTTGAAACATCTGTAATGCTCTTCTGACATCTCTGTGTACAACAACTCCACAGTCGAAGGAAAGCAGCACTAGCCAAATGATTTTTTTTTTAACATAGAAATGTATTTTACTGAAATACCTGTAAACTGAAATAACGAGTTCTGGATCTATTCTGGCACCCAGTGTAAGTCAAAAATAACATGCATGCAGATTACCTACTTTGACAAGAGGCTTTGTTCTGTTTTTAACTGCTGTTTAATCACCATCCTACTTGCATTTAGAGTAGATCTACTCATATTTAAGGGTGAAGTCCTGTTTCCATTGAATTAAATAGGAATTGTAGCGTTATTTTGAGTGGAGACCAGGATTTTACTCCAGATAAAAGATTTACCTTGGAACTACAGAATGCAGTAGTTACAATTGGTTAATCTTTCCATTCAGGAGAAAAGCTCGTACAATATACCACAACTGAAAACATTTCATTTTTATTTAACCGAAGTGGTTCCAAAACAACCAGACTTCCCTTTAAGCAAAATGATCTAGAAATTAACCACAAGTAATTCATCACTTGTTTGCTATGAGGAAGACGACACACCAGTCCCCACAACACAGAACTCCCCAAAACAACTCGTTAATTGTATGTTTCATTCAGTAGTTACTGGGCACATTTCTGGTGAAAAAAGGCACAAAGCCATTCCACTGTTAAGTAAGTATGTCATTTTGTGGGTAGTATCGTAATGAATACTTTTAGTTTGCATAATTATTTTCTCAGGGTCTTCTTTATAGGACCTCTAATAAATATTTAAACAGGAGTAAAAACTCCAGCTAATCCGTCTTGCAATACAGGCAGACTCCAGCCCACCCACATACCTATCATCCTTTTTGCCCTAACTCTTGACTCCCAGACACCCAAGATATTTTATATTACTTATGTGTAAAATAAAAATACTTTCAGTTAAAGTCACATTGTTTACACATGCCCTGCAACCCCAAACAAAGGCCTTCAGCTCTGATCACACCCACATCTCAGGTTTTGTTCAAAAATTATCATTCCTTTCTTTCTCCTGCAAAGAGAATTTTGAAAGCATGACCTCATCTTAACCAGTTGTTTTGCCCACCTGCCTATACAGACACACTGAAACAGGCTACTGCAAATTCATGCGTTTTTCCCATAGGTTAATACTAACTTCCAGTGATCTCAAAGTCTTTCCAATACATGATACCTTGCTTCTGCAAAGGCTGAGGGCAGGAGAAGAATACACAAGACCAGCTGCACCCACAAAGATACCCTCCTTCACAGGGCAGCTTCTACCTCTTGTGTGAGCACACTGAAACCACATCAGCTCTGTAAAAACAATGGAAGTGAATGAATAAGAATAGCTGATAAAAACAGTGAAAGGACTGCTTAAATTGAGTCCTCCATACATTCCAAATGAGATTAAATCCTTTAAAATACACCAAGAGATCCTATGCCCTAGCAAGAATGCTTTGGCATCTATCGCCTGTCTCTCTGTCCACACTTTCTTTAAAACATTCCTACACTAAAAGACTAGGCTGACTAAAATCATCTTCAGTGGCTATGTTGTTGTTTTGGGGTTTTTTTGGTTTGGTGGGGGTTTTTTGGTGTGGTTTTTTTTTAAATCAATACTTCTCACCTGTATCAGTGCACCATTGACCAGGTTTTAGTACAGCTGCTTCTCCTTAAAAATGTAAAAAGAAAAGAAAAACAAAATAGAAATTCAGATGTTCAAATGTTCCAGAAGGCCCTTTTTCTCTGGTAAACAATGAGAAATACATGCACTCAAACTTATTAGCAAGACATACTTCCCAACGTCAGTGAAATTACTTTGATTTGTCTATGATACGACCAAAAAAAAGAGAAACCCTGCTTTTCTAAAAAGCACAGTTCAGTTTAAAACACAGCTGAAAGCTCCAAATCTAATTGTAGACTTATTCATCTGCATCACCATTACCTCCTAACTGCTGCACTGCTTTTTAAGAAAAATATGAAAATGTGTATCAAGTAGGTAAATTCATAATAAGAAAATAAAAAATTACAGTATATTACATTCCCATTCTGTGGGAAGCAGTGTTCTCTCTTGTACAGATATTTGATATCACACAAATCAGCATTCATATGTTCCATCTCTTCTGTGATAAACATAAGGCTGTATTTTCGTTTTCTCACTACGAGTTCAATTCAAACCGCTCTGCATCTACTGCTGACTGACTGCCCACACTGAGCACAAGCTAGCTGGAGGTAACCACTCCAAGCGGGTTTCAAACAGTTGCCCAATGGAGTGGTTTCTCTAGAGCAGAAGAGGAGGAGGAAGAGGTGAGAAGGGGAAGAAGCAAAGACAAGGAACTCTCACAGGTTGCAAGTGGAGAGATAACGCTCTCAGGGAGTTTCCACAAACTTCTGTACCAACCTTTAGAAATTTAGCATATCCAAAAGGACCGTGCTGAAAGGTCAAGTACACACCACAGTCACTGCTCACTACCACCCCACAACAGTCACCATAAAGCTGGCCCCAGAAGCCATAAAGCCAGGGTCACAACTTCAAGTAAGGCACGAGGAGGACGAGCGCTCTCCAGGCACACCTATTCTCTGCTCACCACCACAGTTGCAGCGCTGCCTTTTCAGGAACGCTGCCTTGGACACACAGATGCAGGCAGGCAACGTCCAAGCCTGGCAGGATCCAAGCCGTGTCCATTTAAATACTAAAGTCCACATTAATTTTCCTGCGGCAACACCCAGACATGCTGTCTGAGCCTCCTGGAAACCCTCAGACCCTCAAATCACCCCACAGCAAGTAGATCTCTCTCCTATCAATTGAAAATGTGTATTATTTCCCTAAATGCAAGGGAGAAAAGGCATTCCTCTGACATGAACTGCATTCATTAGCTGTAAATTACAGTGGTTACTAAAGGCTAGCCAAGGAGAGTCAGTCATACCAACCATACATGGTACATGTGACCATTTTACACAGATGTTCGTACGGCTTAAATTGTTATGTTTACTTTTAGTATGTGAAGTAGTTAGTCTACAGCAGTAATAAAACCAGGCAAAGGCACTTCTTACACTAAATTCTACCCCAAGGACCAGCTGTCACAAGTACGGTTGTATAATAGTTATAGATGTCAGATTCTTTGAGGCTTTCTCGAGACATCTACAGAACACCTTTCTCTTTCCTCTTCTCTCTTGCTTCCTCCATGCCAGACTTTAGACGGAACTGGCATTCAAAGCCAACCAACAGGCAAGACCACAAGGCCACATTTATTTCTACTTTCATCTTCCATGTGTTCTTCATTCGCCTGAATTTTCAGCATCTCTTTATTCACCTACATGTTGAAATATTTGTAATTTGTTTGATTTGCATTTAGAGAAAGACAGTGAATAATAATAAAAAAAAAAACCTCTTGGCTTCTTTCACACCAAAGGATGAGGTCACAGGGCTGTTGACAATTATTTTAAAACAATCAACCTTTCATTGAGTGATGTGATCGTGCACATTCACACAGCTTGATGAAATACAGGCTTGCTCCTATCTAGATCCTCAGGATTGCAGCCATGATATCAAATAGTAGTTTTCCAGGCCTGGAAACACTTCTCTAACAATTTCATAGACAAAAGAGAGATCCTATCTTCCTTAGTTCTTAATCCCCAAACTCAAACCATTATTTCCTAGCCCTTCAGTGCTCTAAAAATGTGGCTTTTAACAGCAGATGTATTAAAAATATAATTTTACCTAAATCATTTTCACTGACAGCAAACTTAAGTACTCTGATCAGTTCTAAAAGCCAGCCTCTCCAGCTGCCTCCCATTGCTCCCCCTTAGCTTCAGGAGCTCAGCCATCAGCCACAAGTAACTTTCTGCAGCGCTGCAGAGGGATGGAGGAGAATGACTCATCTGTGTCTCCTCCCCAATCTCTAAAGAGTAGCTTCAGCTTCAACATGAGCAAGAGAATAGGCATTTTAAAAACAAGAAATGTGCAACTCTGACTCCTTCAGCTGCTACTCAGGGGTCAAAAAAGTGGCAGACAAATTAACAACTGTCTGAGCTCCTTGAATGCAGAGTAAAGCAGCCAGATTGGGGAAGAAATTGTGCCAAAATTGTTTGAGGTGTCCAAGACCCTGAAAGGCTATGTCTACCTAAGTGTAGTTAATAACACACCTTATGCCTAGACTTTGCCACAGTCTGGCACATCCTGTGAAAGGAAGGTTTATGAGTAGCTGGGGACTCGCAGATGTTTGCCACTTCTGTGCAGCCCTAACAGTTCAAAAGAAGGAAGAGGCAGACAAACAGGTTGCTTCTAGGGTTCATGACATTTCTTAGTTAATCAAGGGCAAATCCAAAAACCATGGAAGTAACACAAAGTCTCCAAAACTATGCATTTCAAGATGTTTTCTTCACAGCTGGCTTTAAGGAGTTTCAAAACAAGGAAAAGTAAATCCACAATACTGCATACTAACTATTACTAGTTTTCCATGTTCTACCAAATCAGAAGGGGGAGGATACTTTAGTTCATTGGCCCCTTCTAACTAGTGCAGTAGCATCCATGGGCTTCTCTAACATTATCTCATCTTCTCCTTTGTCCCAGGGATAGGAAAATTTATACCTGGTTTCTCATATGTTCAAGTTGGCATCAGAGGCATGACCTGAAACTACAGCTTCCAGTCTTAGGACTGTAACATTGTGCACAAGCACAGAAAACTTTTTTTATAACATTAAGTTTGTATTTTGGGGCTGGAAATGTAATCTTTTGGGAAGACTGAATGCCAGCGACTGCTTCTTTGTGCTGATAAAGCAGTACCCATTACAGAATCCATTCCTCCAGTCTCGCTAGTGGCCGTTTTCATCAGGGTGCAGATGCAGAACATGACCTGGAGCTCCACACAAGAAGGAGCCCTGTGAAGGGCTTCGACAGGCTCCCAGGCAGCCAGACTCACTCCACAGCCTGCACCTAGCAGGGTGCTCAGGAATGGAACTGCAAGTGAGGTCGCTACGCCTGCTTTTGGAGCAAATTCCCAGTCATCCTCTGAAGACTGAAACACATTCCAACCCAAGAAAGTGCAAGGTTAACTGCTGCCATTCCACAGTGGGGACAAACTTCATAAAAACTAACATTTTTCAGAGTAACTAAAAAACTCAGGTTCACTCTGTTAAAACCAACACAAAACCAGATTCCTGCTTTCTACCCATGCTATGTTCCTTCTAATACAGATACAGATACTTCCTCTGAAAACAAACAACTGCTCTGGTACCTGAGAAGGATTTTCTTCAAGAAGTGTAATAAATCCCTAACGTCTCTGCAAAGATTCAAAAGCCCTTTCTAAAAAGTGCAAAAAGAAAAAAGTATGGAGATGATGAGCCACAGTTACATGCTTAAAAATTCTAACATCATTTCAGGAATTAATGAAAAAAGTTTCCCTAACACTTCCTCTCATTTCTTTTAACATTGGTAAGATAAATCCATGCAGCGTAAGACATTATAAATCCATTGAGACAAACATTCCCTGAGGTATGTACTGCATAATAGCTGTAGCAGAAGCTATGCCAGTAACTAATTAAACTTATGCCTCAGGCTTTAGCGATGTCAATTCATCTATTCCAGATTTATTCTGTTTTTAAAAAGCCAGTAGATAATTTTCTTCATGAACTCTGTCATAAAAAAAAAATTGATAACTAAAGATCTTTTAAAATAGAAATACACTGTGGAGAAAATTTGTTTGATATGACAGGCTATCATATTTGAATAAACATAGTAAAGTTTCATGCTCTTGTGAGTCAGCTGGTCATCTCATCTGAGTAGGCAGAAACTTCTTTTTTCCTTACAAAAAATGAAGGAGTACAGAAAAGAGCTTTGCTCTTGATAAAAGGTAGCTTCTAAGAATTCCTGCAGAAAATAAGAAGCTCATCCAAGATGATCATTGTCGCACTATATGATGAATCTTACCACCCCAAGAGTTACCAGCTTTCATTGCATTATGCTGCATTCTTTGAACTGTAAAAGTCCTCTGGGTTAGGTTACTTGCAACAGTTAACTACAGCAATAGTTACTCTTCCCATTTCAGCAGAATGGCTACAAAACTGATGTAGAAATAGCTTCTGCAATAAACTGCTGCAGTCTTTACCTCACCCTTGTTGCTTTTGTCAGCATCTTCTGAAGAAAAAGAGGGCAGTCACATTTTCTTCCACAGTTATTGTTACAAGGTTTGCAAGAAGGCAGCAAAATGATGACAGTACCTCTTCTTCTTAATTGCAGCAGAATTCAGTAGGGCAGTCTCTGCCTAGCTGTTGGGTCATTCCAATTGTTGCAATTCCACTTTAAAGGGTAAAATAATGTCCAGATTAAGTAGCGTTGTCTTCTTTACCAAAAGCTCTAGTTCATCTGCAAGCTCCATAAAGCTAACAGAGTAGATCCTCTGATCACACTACTTACGTGACCATTTTAGGGACACTATATTCATAGTTGTTTGAATGATTCATGTAGTACCAAAAAGAAAAAAAAAATTCTGCAACTCAAATCAGAAACATATTGTCATTAACTGCCTTTGCTTTTGGCATGCTACTCTGAAAACAGACAACTAGATGTTATTTCTCCTTGCATCAGATCGTGCTTGAATTTATGCAAACACTGTGCAAGCAGTCCAAGTTCACAAAGAATGAAACTGCTGTTTGCCATCTGCACTGGTAGTGTTGTACTGCAGAACATTAAGCTTTATTTAGCATCTTTTCTGCTCAAAGTGTTACCAAACAGCATTAACCGGACTGGTTAAATGCTGGTGTCAGAGAAGCCACTACAGCAGCCATTAAACAGCTAGCAAAAGTTCAGAGTGAATGTCCTTCTTGAACGTTCAGATCTATTTTACTATAAGCAAATATTAGAGGTATCACTAAACATTTTAGAGGCAAAGTTACATAAATGCATGAACAATTTTAAATAATGTGGTCGTTAATTAGATATTAACCAGGTATTCAGGAGAAAAAAAGGTTAGATTAATGCAGGTGTTCAGTTCCTAACATGCAGAGTACTTACAGCCCTAAGGCCTGAGGTATTTATAATTAGCTGTGGAATGAAGAGATGCTGAATTGCTCTAGCACAGGGATTCATCAGCTTGAACATGAAATGTTTCCAGTAGGTTCCAAAGGTACCGTTTGCAGAGATGCCTATCCAAAACAGTAGTCATAACTAACTCTGATCTTTAGAGGCAACCAAGGAAGATGATCTAAATACCACTCTTGCCACAGAGAGGGAAAGAGAATTCAGAATGACGCTCAGTCTCTGCAAAGGTAATAGATGCAAGGGCTACCCTCTGCTAGCCCACCTTAACACAACAAAACAGATTTTACTGATTCAACTTTAAAAGTTTTGTCCTTAGACAATTAGAACTAATTCTTATTAATATAATTTAAAAGACTAAGGTTTCAAGAAAGAAAGAGACAATAAATAAACCCCATAGATATGTCATTTTAAGTCACAACATTGGTCCATAAAGTTTGCAGTGTTTTCTGCTCCCACTCAGAGATTACAAGAAAACTCAGAGTATGGTCTAGAGATAGATAATAGACACACACATGTACAGAGCCATACATTAAACTGTTCAAGCAAAAGCATAACTCAGAGAAGATGCATCTTATTATTGGCAATAGGCAGTGCAATCCAAAGGGAGCCATGTCACAGACTACATGAGCTTTGGATCAAATCTGTGAAGCTAATACTACAAACCACCAATAATAAAAGATTCCATAAAACAAAGTTATGCAAAGTAACTGTTGTGAGAAGCAGTGAGTATCTGTCAGAAGTGAAACCCCCAAAGCTAAAACAAAATCAGAGGAACTGATTTTGATTACACCATTGACTGCAGTTTTAAAGGTGGCTAATTGGGGGAAATCAATATAAAGTCACCATGGCACATTTAAAAACACTACAGGACAAAAATCGTACAAACACAGCTGTCTGGTTTTGCCAGTAGACATTATCACAGAATGTAATTTTTTAATCCAGGATCTCTTCACTGCTTGTACTAAGCCTTGGTATCCTCTGTACAAACAGACAGAGGGCCCTACTGGGTGGCTCCTGAGAGCCGTTCTGCTTAACCTCAGTGCTCCAGGTCTTAACTTCCTACACATCCCCTCAACTCCCATTCGCCTTGCCACTCTGTCTTACTACTAAACCTCTGTGAAACAGGTGGAGTAGAGGTAGTTTACAGACACTGTTTATGGTCTGCAGAGAAAGCCACAGGGGCATGCTTATAACAGGGGTGATAATCAAGGAAGAACATGCAAGAAAAACCACCCCCAAAAAACCCCAGAAGATGACAAAAGGAAGCACAGCAGAGGTTACATTGGGTTTGCACATTACTCTGCATTTCCTCCAGTCCACTTTCATCTTACTGGGTTGGGGTTTTTTTTCAGGTTTTTTTTGCAGCACTTGTATTTTTCAGCATATTACCCTGGGCTATGGTGCCCTGTCCAAGCCTTTTAACCCCAATCCACATCTGCACTCCCTTTCAATCACCCTTCTCAAATTCAGCCCTTGTTAGTAATTCAACAGAAATCTTAACACTGCATGCTGTTCTTTATCATCGTTTTATTTTTTTAATTTCTACCTATTTTAACAGTGGTCATCAGTTTTAACTCTTCAGAACAGCAAGCATGCCCCAGTCACTACAGTATTCTCCTGCAAATTATCTACCATCATTTCACTGTTCCTCTGTTTTCCTGACTTAAATCTAATACCAACCTAATACCAGTTTCTCACAACTTTGTCCTAGGTTTACAAATCCAAGAGGCAAATATTCCATTCCCAAATGTAACCTAGATAATTGTCTATCTTGGCCTGGCCTCTACCAAGTGTCATTGAACCCAGGGACAAAATTCTACTGCATTGTTGTTTGCTTTCTGTCCCTCCCTCACACAGGTACAACACATTTAGAATATGGCTGCTGAAAATAAATCTTACTTCAAGACAGAACAGGCTGCTCAAACGCTCTGAAAAGATCTTGTTCATACAAAGGCTCTATCTTAGCAGAGCCCTCCATTAATGACAAAAGAGGAGTGTGATTCATTTGGCAGCCATATTATTTAGTCATTCCACAAAGGCATATAAAGCCCCATACACATCACAACTTTTGTCTTCCACAATCGTTTTTCTCTTCCCTTTCACTCAATCATTTTTCTCTAAATTATTAAATCCTCCTTTCCTCTTGTTACAGTTTGGGAATTCTCTGACGGTAAGAACTCATGAGAGAAGGTTACAATTAGCAGTAAAAGAAAGAGGGTTGTAAAACACGGCTCTGTGGGAACTGTGAAATGGTGGCTATTTCAGGTAACCAAAAAACCCGGTGCTCACTTCAGTGTATGACATCTTCAACAAAACTCATCCCAGCCTGCATCCTGCTTAGCAGACAGCATGCAGGTGGTTCACTGGTTGACAAAGTCCACAAATTAACATACACAGGCACACCATCAAGCCAGTAAAGAGCAATTCTGGAGAAAAGACCAAATTATATGTCTAGTATCTAATGAGACTAGAGCAATCTTGATGGCATGAACAAATCCAAAATAATCATTAATGTACAGGTCTAAAAAAAATAATCTTATAATAAGTTTCAGAGAAAGTTATAGCAACTCAGACTATAGAGAAAGATATTACTGTTTTTCAAAACAACATGCAGATTTTACTTCTCACGTAGTTTTGACTCCATTTGATAAACACAGGTCTATGAACTGATTTACAGGTTACTGAAAATGAGAGGAAATTATTAAATGGATAACAGATGAGTCAAAGTCAATATACAAGGCAATACTGAGGCTTAATCTGAAATACTATGTATTATTCTTTATCATGTCATGTCTGTCCAGCATGTGAAGATGTGCTGTAAATAAAACATAGAGACATGCTGCTAGTATTTTCAAGAGAACGAGAG
Organism: Buteo buteo; assembly: GCF_964188355.1. Lineage (NCBI taxonomy): Eukaryota > Metazoa > Chordata > Aves > Accipitriformes > Accipitridae > Buteo > Buteo buteo. The sequence goes on from NC_134178.1 coordinate 1,128,241, forward strand.
CCTACCTTACATCAGCATCTCAAGCAAAGAGAAGACCTTTAATGGCTACTTAAGAACAAAGAGCAAACAGGACAAAACACCATGGGGAAAAACACAAAAACCCATCTTAGCCCACAAGGAGAGTGCTTGCACAACAGCAAGTGATAAAAAATAACCATTAATGAATTTAGGATAAAGTGTAAAGGAATGTTTCTAACCACGAGAGCAAAGAGATTCTCAAGCAGCATTTGCTGGGCACAGCAACAACACAATGAAGCTTCATAAATGTGAAATACAGGGCCTGCAAGAGTAAGGGGACTGGAACCAGGAACTAAGAGGTGTTTTCCAAACTCATCTCATGTTCTTGCTCTCTCATTCATAAATAAATCCATACATGAACACACACACCCATGTTAAGCAGACACTTTTTTTTTCCCCTGAGTAATTTGAAGCTACTCAGAATAACATCGCTGTCTCTTGTGGTTGATTATTATTCTGATATTTGTACTTTCTTCTACGCAAGTTTTTCCAGCAGTTCCCTCCAAGCACTCTCCTCCCCTGATTCTTTTACACCAGACAAGCCATGAATTCATGTTGCTGTCTTTCACAGAATGTGGATACTCTTCTCTCCGTAGCTGCCTACTTTCACAAAGGGTTATTTATGACTTGTAATAAGTTAACAACTCACATCTTCACAGTTAAAGGGCACTTCAGAAGTTGTGAGATATACAGAGAAAGGAGGAGGAAAGGAAAGGGATACACATAAAAGCATGGCCCACAGAAAGCTGGGATTTAAAAAAACAAAATCAACTAAAGGCACTGGAGTTCACTCAGCCTATTCAAGTGCTTCAAGAATCACAATTTCGTAATGTTGCTAAAACTTCCTTCTCTATTCTTGGCATAAGTGCATGTGTGTGTAAGCAGTGGGAAACGCATCATATTTTTAATTGGAGTGTGAAAAATGCTGCTCACTGAAAGAAAAAATATGTAGTTATAATTAGAAGTGGAAACTAAAACCAACACTTCACTTGAGTATACAGAAAAGCAATCACTTGTTCACAAGATACAGCCTCTAGGTGGGCCCAGAGTCTTATCCTCCATACTTCAACTAACACTCCTGTTTACTACTCCATAGTTGAGTGATCACTATGGAGCCGCAGTACTGTGACCAAACTAATTGTTTTTACAGACGCGTGGAATGGCTGAGGCAGGACGGCACGTCTGGAGATCGCCCAGTTTAACCCCCTGGCTCAGAGCAGGCTCAGTGAGAGCAGGATGCTCAAGGCTGTGTCCAGCTGGCTTTTAATGACATCCAAGGGTGAAGGCTCCACAACATCTCTGGACAACCTGTTCCAGTATTTGACCAACCTCACAATAAAACATTTTTTCTTATGTTGAAATGGATTGTCCTGGATTTCACTTTGTGCCTGTTGCCTCTCCTCCTTTCACTGTCTACTGCCAAGAGGAGTCTGGCTCTGCTTTCTTTACTCCACCACAGCACGTATTCAGACACACTGATAACACCACCCCGAGCCTTCTCTTCTCCAGCCTAAACAGTCCCATCTCGCTCAGACTCTCCTCAGGTGTCACATACCCCAACCCCTCAACCCTCTTCATGGCCCTTCACTGGACTTGCTCCAGTATCTCCATCTCTCTCTTGTATGGGAGAACCCAGAACGGGACACAGCGCTCCACATGCGCCTCACCAGAAAGGAGAAGAGGAGAAGGATCACCTCCCTCCACCTGCCTCCTGCCAATCCTTCGCCTAACGCAGCCCGCCAAGCTAGGAGCTGCCTTTGCTGCAAGCACACGTTGCTGCCTCAGGGTCTACCTGGTGTCCACCAGGATCCCTGGGGTCCTTCTCGCCAAAGCTGCTTGCCAGCCACTCAACCGCGGGTTATTCCTCTCCACGTGCAGGACTTGGCACTTCTCTGTGTTCATGAAGATCCTGTCAGCCCACTTCTCCAGACTGCTGAGGCCTCTCTGAATGGCAGCACGACCCTCTAGCGTGTCAAATACCCTTCCAGTTTTGCATCACCTGCCAAATTGCTGAGCGTCCACTCTGCCCTGTCGTCCAGGTCGTTAGCAAAGAGGCTGAGTAGCGTCAGTCCCATCATCCGCCCCTGCGGCACATTGCCAGCAACCGGCCTTCAGCTGGACCTCATGCTGCCGATCACAACCCTTTGAGCCTGGCGCTTCAGCCACTTTTCAATCCACCTCATTGTCCATTTACCTTCATCAGTCTGTCAGTGAGCATGACATGGCAGACAGCATCAAAAGCTCTGCTGAAGTCAACATAAACAGCGTCCACTGCCCTCCCCTCCTCCACCAAGTCAGCCATCTCATTGCAGAAGGCTAACAGATTGGTCAGACATGACTGCCCCTTCATAAATCCATGCTGACTACTCCCAACCAGCTGCTTCTCTTTCATGTGTTTGGAAATGGCTTCCAGGAGGTCAACGTGAGGCTTGAGTTCCCCAAATTCTCCTGCTTTTCCTTCTTGAAAGCATGAACAACTTTAGCTTTCTGATAGTCCCCAGGAGCCTCCCCCAACGTTCTTCTGAGAAAATAAATTTTCTGTCTGGAATTAATCTGTTCTGAGATCTTCTTCTGGGTTAGGTACTACATCAGATCTGTCTACTCTACCTTTATGATATATGAATGGAAATAACACTTGTTTTTCAGATATCAGGCTGGGTTGCAGCAATGATGGAGAGAGGGGAGAATGCTTTGTACTGTGGAAGCAAATATAAGCTAGAGTTACTGAATGACATTTTGACAGAATAAAACAGGTCTCCCAGAAACAAAACACCGCAAATAAAGTTATCTTTACTTTTGCAATCAATCATGACACAGATCAAGTATCCATGTGAGGGCAAGGAGAAGAAATGAAGCCATGTAAGACATAACTATTCAAGCAATTCCAACACTCATTCTTAGACAGCCATGATTAACTAAAATGCCACCTTTCAGATTAAAATGTATTCTTTAGAACATATATGCATTCTGTCAGCTACAATAAAAAAAAGTGACCATATATTATACATATAAGAGCATCCAACCTTCTTGTGGGGGACTATGTTATTACAGAGTTTCTGGCAAGAACCATAATCTGCCCACACTAACCTTTAACACAAGGCAGTTTGGCAGAATTGATACCTGAGAAGTTACCTTTCCTAAACTCAGGTGTAGACGTTATACTGAACAACCTCTGAGAACAGTTTCCAACAGGTTAAGCTGGAAACAGCAAAAGGAAGGAAATGGTACAGGCTGGGAGCAGGGTGTGAACAAGGTTCTAGAGAAGCTCCCATGTAATCCACCACATAGTTAGCAGATATTAGAGCACTGCTTTTTCCAACACTGTCAGAGATGTCTGAATTTGTGATTGTCCTGTGCTCATTTCTGCCATGTCTTTTCCTGTTTGTTCTGTTTCTTTCCTGATCAAACTTGTGCTTCCTCAAACTTTGCTTAGTCACACCATTCTTGCTACTTGCATGAAAGCAATCTAACACGGTACAAGCTGCACAGCTTTTCTCTCTGCACATAAGTGCACTCAGCAGAGAGGAGCTGCAAGGCAACACACCACTGAACACAACTTCAGTTTTGTGCTAGAATAGCTATGGTTTCTGCAGTGCACGGAAGTGCTTCATGAATGTTTAAAACAATGTAATTTGGTGTCCTAGCTACATTTCCTGTGATGGTCTGTATAGTGGAGTTAGCTTACTATGGGTTCATCTTAAAGAAGCTCTTCCAGATACCCTGGAGGTATTCCTTTCACTTAAAAAACATTAAAGAAACTGTTCAATCACGCCTTTCTAGTTGTCTCCTCTGCTAACAGTTGAATACAAAAATAGAGTTAATGCTAGTGTTTCATGACAAAGCAGTAGTTATTTGGATCTTAAATACTGTCCTAGTATCTTACACAACTTACACATCTGCCATTATGCTAGCCCTTTCACTTGAGAATAAAATCTGGATACTAACTACCCTCTGTTTCTTACACTCACATCATTCAAACCTTAAACTTCTCTCTTCCAAGAGTGCAGCAAATGTTTCAGGTAGAGAGGCAGGTGGCTAATAACTATATCCAAGAGCACATACATTTAACTAAGAGGCACAGCTGTAAATTCCTTAGAAAGAAGGGGAAAAAAAAGATACAAAGGGGGAAGGGGAAAAAAGGAACAGACTACATTGCAATGATGTGCTATACATGTTAGAAACAAGCAGAGTGGAATTCCCTAAAATGCTACCTACTTGCAGACTTCTGCCAGCATCGCTGGAGCAGGAAAACTGGCAGGTGTGATTTGCAACTGAGCGGTCAGAAGCCCCTACCACTGACTTAATTAAACTAGCTAAACTGGTTTAACTGATTGAGCTTTTACTGGTACAGCCTGTTTCCTTGCTGTACGGGGTTTTAATAGATGGCTCTGAAGCAAAGCTTCACTGTATAGCTGCTTCACAGCAGAAGCTCTCTGGTAATACATTATACAAAACCATGAAAGAACAATGGTACAGACAGAGCAAAAGAGATGCAAGTTCCTATCGCAAGTGAGGCTGCTCATCCATGATGTTCACAAAGAACAATTTGGTTTTGTATTATCTTACACTATGTATTTTTGCAGCAGATAATATTTACACCATGGTATCTACACCATTGAAAGGTGCACACATTCAGAACAAAAAAAGAAATATTTAAGTGGCCACTGTTAACATCACAAAAATCAAGGAGCTCTGCTGGTGGCACCAAGTGACCTTTACTGGACAATTACTACTACATTGATGTATATTTTTTTGCACACCTAGAAAAGCACTTGTAATTAATCACTCTATCCTTTCTCTGAATCATTACTTGTGACACCTTTTCACAACCCCTGTTTATGTGCATTGCCCTGTGAGTAGAAGGAATGCAGAAACTCACTACTTTGAGGTGAAGTTCAATAAAATGATGGTATCAGTATAATGGCAGTACAATAGTAATAATGCTGTTTCAAGTTCAGGCCTCCTCCTGCTACGATGTATCATGCTCCAATGATGCAAACTTCCCTTTTCTCTCAAGCAGTCTAACCAGCTAATATTAATTGGCCCTAACTAAAAACAATTGCCTGTAGCCAGTATTTATCTTTAATTTTGTTGTTCGTTGCCAGATCTGATGAAGGGATACCGAGTCTGGGAGCCTAGTCAATTTTTCCAACAACGCAATCCAGTAAGAGATAGTAATTTAGCCTCTCCCTGTAAACCTTGTTTTCGCTTTATGAACATCTGAAAACATCAGTAGGAAACAAATACATCTGTTAGCACTCATTAGCAAATGCTGGTGGTGTTGGTTGTTAAAACTCAAATCCCACCTCCCTGTCTGTCCCTCCACATACACTCCCCAATGGTAGGAGTGGAGTAGCTCATTTTAGTACAGACAGGCTCAAAGGCATGACCGAGAAAGCCTCCACTAATATAACCAGTCTTCAAATAAAAACCACTAACACAGCTGTAATAAATATTTTCTCTCATTCTTTACAGTGCTCAGTGTCACAGAGCTGCAATCTGGCAGCAGAAGGGCATGGTACGGAGACTGGAGGGGCAGGTCACCAACACACTACAAGTAAGTAACTCCAGACATGAGCAAGGAAGCCCTGAAGGAGCTCTTCAACCCTGTAACTTGTACGCCCAGTTTCAGCTTCATGAGAAAATAAAACCCACACAGAAGCTGCTGGGTGGGGAGTGGGAAGAGAAGGGCAGCTTCTAATGGAAACACATGAACCTAAAAAAAAAACCAAACTACTGGGGAGTAGAGTATATTCACTTTAAAGAGACCAAACAAAAATCACCCTTTTCTAAATATCTGAATACTCACTAAGGAAACAATGAAAAGGTAAAACTCCCAGCACGAAGGAATGGGGTCAGCATTACAGACCATCACTGCAGGTGTCACCAAGGTTCAGAAGGGTGGGCTACACACATTCTATTTCCTTGTAAAAACTGTTTCAGGCATAAAAGATGAGCATTATACAATTGCTTAATGGAGGAAACAAGGTTGAATTAATGAATGAGGCCAGAGAAAACATTTCCTTTCTTCCTCTCTATTTTGTAAAATAAAACTGCCTTTAAAAATAACTTCTGATACCTTAACTTGTATGTTTTGGTTTTAGACCTAGTATTTATTTCTGCATACCACACACATACGTTATGCATGTCTACTACATGCACATGTATGTATTGCTGAAAACATTTTGAAAGGGAATATATTAAAAAAAGAGCTTTTCTTTTACAGTTTAATGAGGCATTCCTCTCCCTCCACTTACTCACAATTTTCCTCTGCTGTCCACCAGACAGTTTGCCTAGATTCTCTAAAAAATTTTTACATTGTCTGAAAGGTTGCAGAAGTTCAAATGACCCACTAAAAACATGTGGGCTGACAATACAGAAATTGGGAAGTTTTCTACACAGAACCGCAGAGCAATTAAGGATTATGAAATGCAGTACACAGTCCTTCAAGAACTGGTGCACGTAAGCAGTTGTATCCTCCTAGTTATTCCATCAACTTCAGTGAACTCCTTGTATAGGGAATTTATTTCTGTAGAATAGTTTTTAAAGGATTTGCCCTCAGCTGTTTAGTTAAGGAGGTTTCAAAGCACATATGGTCTTTCCTTCTGCAGGGAGACATACTGGTGGTATCTCACAGCAAGCTATCACAAATTCTAACTCCTACCAGGACTTTAGTTTAGCTTTAGCATTCTGTACGTTTACAGAACATCAGTAACAGAACAGTTTTTGGTTTTGAGTTAACCGTCATTATTTGTGACAACCTGTTCCAGAGAACTGATCAACTCAAATTCACAACCACAAGCCTTCAGGTGCTTTCAGTTTGAAAGTACAAATCCCGCAGTCAAAGAAAGGTAAACAGATAAAAGTACATCACAGAGCATTATGAATTGACTGAACATCACAAAACGAAGAAGCTGTGTGAGAACATAGGAAAACAACTGAGCTTATGCCCTTTTGTACACGCACAGCAGTACATTTCTGGTAGTTCCACTTATAAGTATTTTTTCCATGAAACAAATTGTATAGAATATATTCAACTAAATTTTAGAAGTAGGCTCCTCTAAAACAAAAATGAACCACCAAAAAAATTTGCTGAAAGCTGCACTGAGACATGTATGCCACTTTTTGGTGGGTGAATTTTAGATATTTTTTTATTGACATTAGTTAATGTGGTAGTTCTGAACTACTAGCATTTTTCCATCTATATTTCTCTAATTCAGCCCAGGAAGGAGAATAACTCAGGTCATCCTAGAAGGACTTTTAAAGGAGTCACAGGTTACAGTTTGTCTTTCTGCTTGATAGTGCAATAAAACTGAAACATAGGACATTAGGGAAAGATAAAGAAAACACCAAGATTTGCATCTTACCTTCTTCTATCTATAGTTACTAGGTGTTCATTGGGCCAGTGACTCGGCAATGGCTGACAACAGTGTATGAACCATGTCTTTAAAGTGCCATGGCCACATAATGCAGACAACACCACAGCAACATGCAGTAAGATGGGCAGTCTGCTCACACGCTGGCAGGGTGCTGGGGGCAGCATGATAAGGAAACTTAGGGGTGAGGGAACAAAAACCAAAAAAAGCCTTCAAGCAACCAAAAAGCTGATAAACACACATGGCAAAGGGAAAGCTGGATGACACGATGCTCTTGGCTCCAAGCAGGAAGAGAAACATTTTCAACCAAAAGGATGAAAAGGAGTTTCATTTACTTTGTGCTATCAATCAAAAAGTAAATACTGACAGATAGATCAGACTGCCTAAACTCACCTAACCATGTCTAAAGAGAAACCACAGCTTAGCTAAGCTAGTTATCTTGAACCAGCCGAAGTAATGGCAAGAACTGGTAACCATAAGCAATCACGAAAGTTATGAAAGAAGTTTCTGTTTGAGAGATGGTTTCTGTTGGAAGGGTGTTTTTAATCAGGGTTTTTGATAATACTGGCCTATAGCCTCTGGGAAGGTGCAAGTTCTCTGGAAGAACGAGTACTCAATTAATCTTTCAAAGGGTGCAGTGAGTCCTCATGCAGTGGGAAATGGAGAAAATAAGGTTTTCTGAAGCAGCAGATACATACATTCAACACCTTGCACAGTTTTGAATGACTTGTGATGCATTTATTTCTCTCAATATTCGGGGGGGGGGGGGAATGTTAATAAAAGCAGAAGTCATTACCACCTTCTGTAAAGATGACAGGTTTGCCTTGTTCCTTCTCCCTGGGTGGGAGGTACCAATGTTATTTTTAAAAATGTATGCTCTACTTGTTTCTTCCCTTCCATCCCTCACCACCTGCCGTCACAACCATCAGCGCTAAGTATCCATCACTGAAGGAGTCTGAAGTCAGAGTGAGTAAATAACTCATCCTATTACATGATGGTAGTTTACTTGCACCTTTGTCTTTTCCAAGGGTAACTGAATGACTACAGTGTCTATATATAAACAATAATATATTTCATATGTCTGTAACAGAGCCAAGAAATGAGGATTAAGAGACTCACATATACTTGTCTCTTTCCAACTCTGATGAGAACAACATGTGCTGATCATAAACCTAAACAGCTCTAATATACTCTGTCATATTATAATTTTACTAACAGTGCCAGTGAAATTCCAGTAGAGTAAATAATTAGGTGACAGCAGGAAATGGGAGACCCTTCAAGGACTTTGTCTCCAAATAGAGAGCTTCCCAAACAGTTCCCAAAAGATTCTAGAAGGGAACTGCAGCACTTACAGACACTGAATACAGATATCTAATTAGTCAAATACTACTTCCAATAGCAAATAATGCAAATAGTTTGCCATTCCAGTTGATATGCACTTTAGAAAAGCATGAAAGCTGTTAGAAGGTCTACACATGATACTTCAGAAAAAAACAGCACTTCTGTAGATAGAAGTAAAACCCCAGAACAACAAAGGAAAGCCAAACAAATAAAAAAAAAAAAAAATCAACACCACTAAACAACCCCCCCCACATACGCACATGTACTTACTGTTAATAAAGTACAGTGTTTGATCAGGACAGGAATATTCAGAAGCAAACAGTATCATTAACTCATGACAGCAGCAGTTAGAACAGCTAGTCTTACAATGCCCAATAGCTTTCTTTTTCCCACGTCCTGCTTGCTCGCATCTTCATGTTTTCTTACTGTTAATGTTACTTAACATTTAAGTAATACAAACTGAAAGACAATCAGATGTAGTCCGGATACAGATTGTATCATTGTAATGGAGTAAATGGAATATTTGGCAGACTAAGCTTGAATGCAAGCACAACCCTTCACAATTACGATTATTAAATGCTGTAGTTACACCACAGGCATCCAGAATACTCTTTCTCTTATACCCTTTTTTTGCAAACAAACATTAAAAGCATCAGAATCAGACAAAGTTTCCTAAAGTTGAGGGAATCCATCTCAGGGCTATATAATTAAATTGCAAGAAAGGTGGAAATACCAACAAGTACTCTCATGTTGGCTTCAAGCAGCAGTGGGACTGAACTGCAATTCAGTTTCTAGTACCTTGGGCTTTCTGTTACTGTTTTAAGAATTCTAACAAGGGTTTTGGTCCTGTTGGGAAAAATCAGATACACAGCTGTACTCTGTAAATTCAAAACTGTAGAAGTATGTTCTGCAAGACATTTGTATGCAAATGCTGCTAAGCACCTCTACAGATTTTACCTACAGAGAAGAGTTTCTCACAGCACCCTGCTACAACAGTAAAACAATTGCCAGAACAAGTGTAAAAATTAATCAGAGCAAAACACGTGGATTACTATAACATACCCACCCACACATAAACAAGCTACAGAGAAAATAAAAACATCCGGAGCTTGGAAAGTTGCCAGAAAAAAAAAAAAAAAGAAGAAAAAAAAAAAGAAACCGACAACAGGGAAGAGAAAGCATAAGGTCAGGACACGTTCTCTTTGCCTCCCAACCTTTTAGGACTAGGTCGGAGAAATGCTGTCAACCATCTAATCCTGCCATTTCTATAAATCCTTATGGGAACTACTTTAAGAGGCTATTGCCAAAGCCACAGTGACTTCCCTGTGTAACACACAGTTCCAACTAATAACATATAAATAAATTCTGAAGAAATTGAAGCTGCTTTAAAGAATTATGAAATTACAGTTCCAAAGAAGTTATATAATTGAAAATATAACTTTTAGATAGCACATTCGGTCTTTGTTTCAATCTCCGATTAGGTTCTCCTCCTCCTCAAGGCTTGGAGCCTCAGGAAGGGGGGAAAAAAAAAAAAAAAGTAGTGTTTAGCTTCCTTTTTAGCATAAAATTATAATTTTTTTATTTACAATTTAACCAACAGCATATTTTAAATAGAAATACTGTACTGAAATTTTCTTAAGAATGCAAAAGACAAACCTGAGCAAAAAGAGGAAATAATTGAGTCTCCTAAGTATATCAATTTGTACTACCTACACTGAACTCTCAGTGAACCAATATTATGTGTACATAAATAAGAATACTTCTTTTTATGTTTTTTTTAAACACCAGCAAATATGATGCATATTAAAGAATGAAAAGCAATACGTTTTCTTTTCAAACTGCTAAATTTTCACCAGCTCTATCAATACATAATTACAATTAAGCCACTGCCTTTTCAGGTTACTTTTCACTAATAACTTGTTTCAATATAAAGTACTAGTCACTAAAAGCTAATAAAAACCTTAACACTGAAGCTTGACATTACCATGCATCCACTGCATGACTGCTGCCCGTATTGAAAACCCTCTCACTTTTGCATAGCTCATAAAACGTTCACACACTGGTTCCCACAAAACGCCCAACAGCTGACAGCCCCAAACAGCAACCCTTCTTTCCTCTCTGTTCCACACCCCACACCCACCCCAAAGTAATCCCTCTCTCAAAACCCAGCACCAAAACACATCCAACAATCTGATCACCACAGGACAGCCAACACCACACTCGCCCCCGCGACAAACATACGGGATCCATTCTGCCGACCGCAACAAGCACGGCACCCTTCCCATCCGGCTGAGAGTACCGCCAGTTCCCTGCGACACGGAACGGGCAAGAGCCTCTGTCACTGCCGGGGAGCCTCACGTCGCTTCCAGGCCAAACACCCAGGGCAGCCGCCTCACCAGGAGCTCCCCCACCTCCTCTGAAGCCGGACGAACAGGTTGAGGCGCGACGTTATTTGTAATCATGCCTTGGGCATCCAGGACAGCCCAGAGTGCTGCTGCTGCTCTGTGCCGAGTTCCCTTAGAGGAGTCGATGCTGCTGTGTCAGAGACTATTGACTGGTAGAAGACCATCCCGGTGGATCCGTGTCTTTGTGGGGGAGATGGGTTGGGAGAGGGAGAAAGACTTCGTTTCACTAGTTTTGCTTTCACCATTGTAAGAGTAGTAACAGCAGCAATAACAAATACGATATCAGCGACGCTATGTTTCTCCTCACAAAACCTTAACTGCTGTTGACAGAAACAAAAGCTCAAGGAGACAACATTTTCACATGATGAAACCTATCTGAAAGTTTCTTTCACCAGTTATATTCTCTTGTATTTCACCACAAGGATAACAAGTTTAATGGCCATACCCAGAACCTGGAATAAGAAACTAGTACTCTTGGCTCTCATTCCCAAGAGGACATAACAGTTAGGATGCCACAATCTAAAACACTTCCTAAGAACAAATATGTAGACAGTATTCTAGTAAGATTTCCAACAAAAAAAGCTCAGTAATTGAATTGCAAATTCCTGCCAAGTATGTAAAAAACCCCTGTAATAATTCACTGACCCATAAAGCAAGTTATCTTTTCAGGTACAGATAAAAATAACGCTGCTTTCCCTAGTCTGCCTACAACCTCAGTGCCTCGGCAGATGCCGTCACTTTCAGAAGTGCCTACTTAGGCAAAGCTGGCCCAGACGTCACTTAATTAATAGTATTCAGAGTACTTAGGAGAGCAGTGAAGGCAATACGAACTTACAAGGCCTGAAGCAAAGGCAGGCACAGCAGTATCGGAGAAGCGCAGTGGCAAAGCAGGAGGGAAGGGCAACAGCAGTGGTACCAAGCAGCAGCTGGAGGGCCGGGGAAGCGGAAAGTATTGCAGGAACCAAAGTGTTCTGGGACACGGGGAATATTCTCTTTTCCCTCCCAGGAGCCAAACTACAGCTGTAAAGGGCCCCTGCATATGCACAGGCCAGTCTTATGAAAGGTTTTAGGAAAGCGTCAATTTCTTTATTTATGCTTTATTGACAGGGACAGGTAGGGGTGTGTGGGGCGTGTAACAAGCACAAGGGTCTCAGTAAGGAGTCACCCTGCGTTTCACTCACAATCCCCTGCAACCTCTGGCTGGTTGTGAAGATCAGAAACAACCAAAACATACAGAGAAGAAAATTAAATGACAAGCAACAGATAGGGATCTCCACCGTGTACCTATGATTCAGCATGAACATCCCTAACATCCTACAACTAACTTGCGCCAGTTAAAGATTGTATTCTGCTTGTATAACAAGAAATCCAGGTTGCTGTTCTGACCTGAGGCAGCAGTACAGTTTCACAAAGCCCCCGTCCTGTTTCATGGATTCTAAAACCCAAGCTAGACACCACAATTTCAAAAATAAATACCACTACATTTCTTGCTAATTTTAAAAAAAAATTACCTCCCCAATTCTGCTAGCAATATTGGCAAGTCCTCTGGAGTACAGACAAGCCTTAAGGTTCTCACATGCAGTAAATTCAGTTTACCAGTATAACACAATCAAATCCCACATAGAATTGGCTTTGCAAATTAAAACCAGCAAGCATGGCTCTGCACCACAGTTTCCTGCTTTCTACATCTTCCTCTGCTATCAGCAAAATCTAACTCTCAGATGCTGTCACACTTACAGTCTTACACTGCAGAGCATAGTTAGACAAGGAATTTGTTAAAATAAGGCCACAAAAAAATCAAAAGCTTCCCATCTGTCTCCTAATGGCATTTAAAAAAAACCCTAATGTACTACACATAATCCACATTTACTTTATTTTCTGGTTATAAAAGTAAGGATTTTAGATTTCAAGTTGAAGTTTTCAAGCTAGAAAGATATCGAAAACCAACTTTATACCACGCAAATGAACAACACTGCAGTCACACCTGCTACATCCCCTTTTTCAACTGTATAACTGAGTAGAACAGATAACCAGACACAGTACGTAATTCCCCACTCATACTTCTATTTCTCTACCTGAAAAATTGAAAGAAAACAGAAAAGGACGACAACCAGATACACGTTTCATACATTTGTTATGATAAATTCAGCAGCAGTATCTCTAACAAAAGTAGATATCTACAAAGGCTGAGAGAGGTAAATTAGATCTTAAAGAGGGACCAAAGAATTTTGTTATCTTTAGACAAATTTCTCCCACAAAATCTTCCAAGTGACATTAGCTGCAGACTAAGAGGCAGTGAAAACAGAAAGAGAAAAGAAATTTCAAATACCTTTTCTGTTACACCTTGCATATTGAATTGCAGAGCATAAGAACGGTATGAATCTGTGTTTTTTCGTGTCTGTATGTATAAAAATATAAAAAATTCAGAGCAGTTGTTTTGCAGATTCAAGAACAGGAAGTACCTCTGATACAACTTCACAGTGAAAGTCCCCTGAAAAAAATAACTGCACATGTGCTGCATACATATAATCACTACCTCCCCTTTCCTCTTTCTTTCTCACATCTGTCTTCAGACAACTCCTCTTCAATGGTCTCCTAATTTGCATTTATTCCATGAAATTTAAAACCAATTTTTCTACAGGCAACTCCAAAAGTCTTTTCCACATTCACAACCTAGTATTCCCTTGAATTTTTTCTTTTATTATTTTCTTAAGTAACACTTCATATTAATGCCTTTTCATAAATATTCCAGTATATTGCATTTCTCTAAGTTTTCCATTTCTGATTTGTACATCTTTTCCTCCAAACTCTTTTCTCTTCAAACTGCACTTCCAGAATCTATGCACAAACGCTAACAGAGACCGCTCAGGCCTCTTTACTGTGTTAATTCAGTGATTTTGATTCAGCCCAAACAATCAATTTTTGCAAAACTCAACAGTTTCTTTGGAATGTCATCATGAATTTATTCAAAAGAAAATCAAATCACAGGAAGGAAAAGCTCTTTTCCATAAGAAATTATTCCCTCCACTTGAAGGTAGAATGCAAAGCACCTCAAGAATTTCATTAGTGATTTTCACCTCCCAAGTAACTTTCTTAAGTAACTACTCTTACAACCAATTCTGATAAGCAATGGGAATTTGGAGTTGCATTCAACTCCACCACTTATCTGTAGCATCACTTTTTGCTTGCCTCTCAATTACCTTGCTGACACAACAGAATAGCAATGGGGCATGAATTGATTGCTGGTGAGCTCAACTCTGCATGCCCTTGTTAAAAAATTTTCCATAACTGAAAGAGAAAGTTTACAATTACTTATAATCGTAGTGGACAGAATGATTATGCTCAACAAGTTTTCTCCTGGGACTGCTGTTACATTTTATATAGCTCTCCGGATAGAAGGAGATTTACACAAGAAAAACTGAAGAAAAATAAAGGTTTTCACTCAAGATGTTCACTAACTGTATTTTTAGAAAGTTTGTATCCTCCACTCCACATTACCTAATTTAGAGAGGGAATGCTCAACTACGAAAAACATACTCACTTTGCGTTCAAGTTGAGGATGAGGAAGAATTTAATGTGGTTTTTAGTTCTTTAGAAAACAGCCCTGGATGTTGATCTTAAAGGAAAAAAAAAAGGGGGGGGGGAGCAAAGACCAGGTATGGATGTTTTACAAGAACACAAAATCCAAACCATTTATTGTTGGTTTAGAACTTTCTATTGAGAAAAAGCTATTTATATTTCAATTATGTGACAGGATGCCACAGTTTGAAGTCATTTGGGAAAGAAGAGGCCTTAAAAATTAGGTACTAAGGGGAAGAACTTGCAAACCTTCATACTTAGATTATGATATATTCATAACAGAAATTCATAGGCCGCATTTATTTAGAACACTAAATCCAACACCTCCTAAAATCAGCAGCAGATTTCAAACATCAGCCAGGAGAAAGCTTAGAGGAAGTCTGCTTTTGTCCCACAGAACTTCACAGTTCATCAGAGTTCAAGCAGAAAAATATTATCAAATCCACAAGTCCCAAAATAGTTTCCTCCCCCCACCCCAATGTACAGATTTTCAGAGGTTAACAAGAAACAGGGTATCCCTTTTCCTCCTCCGCTCCCTTTCATCTCGTTGAGGCCGATACTTCCTCCTAATCATTGCCGCCTGACAGACACAGAGCTGATCTTTCTTCTCGGCAATGACAAGAATGAGGATTAGGACATGAGTACGTTTGCCCCCACAGGAACACCTGAGGCTCCCATGTCCCCTCCCGCTACAGGCTCACTAAGTTTGCCACTGAATGACTTCCTCAAATTACCTCGACATGTGCAGCATTATTGATGCAAAATGAAATTACTTCATTATGTGCATACGTCTAAATGAACAACAGGCTCCCACAGTTTGAAGAAGAAAAAAAAAAAAAGCTACTTAATACCCTTGGAAAGGGAAAAATCATGAAGAACATCTGAAGCCGTAGTAACAGATTAACATAAAACCTATTTATTTAATTTATTGTAGTTCTTGCTCTCTTTTCCACAGCGGAAAATCAAGTTTATGGAGGTTTATAGAAACTAACAGCTTAGGTCTGCAATGACAACTCAAGGAGGCCCAGAGGTACTAAAAGTCTCATATGTGCAGACATATGCACGCACACACAGGTGCCCAGTAAAAAAGATATATATTTCTAAAACTTTGATTGGCTTTCCTAAAACCAGTATTACTGCAAGTTATTTGGTACATTACATGAAATACAAAGTAATAATTTTTTTGTTTTGTTATTTTTAAGTTTTCATAGGCAACCGTTTGGAAAAATCCACTTGAATTATTCTCAACTAGTTTACCCAGGAGTAAGTATTCACAATAAGCTTCTATAAAACCTAAGAAAGCACTCTGGAGAAGAAGTAGCAGTTACAGAGGAGAGAAAATATTGCAAATGCCATGACATGTTAAGTTGTTATAGAATAATCACTCTTCTCCCAGACCACACAGTCAAACATAATCACTGAAAGGTAGAGAAATGTATGGGTAGCTAGTTTTATTTTCAAGATATCAAAACTACATTGTCTTTGCAAAGAAAGTAATCTTTTCTTTGTAACATAGTCTCAGTAGAACATTGTATTGCAATACATTATAGTTTTGGATATGATTATGATATAAAGGCTGATATTTAGCCTCAACAGCACAGTACACAAAACATATACACACAACACAAGAACAGTTCCACTTTGTACTCACTCTTACAAAGTTGTCAGGGAACAAACCTCTTCTGCCTTTGAGCTGTCCTTCCCACCAGCCTCCATCATCTTTCTTGATATTGGTGATTATGTCACCTACAGTGATCGTCAGCTCATCATCATGTTGAGCTTTGTAGTCAAACTCCACTATCGCCTCCACTAAAAGACAAACACACATATGCACAGTTATTGACTACATTTAAGTCTCCATGCCCTTGAAAGGAATAAGAAAACAGCAATCCAGTTATATATTTTCAGTGACAGTAATATATACAGCTTAACCAAGAGAGCATATCAAATAGGCAACATGTAATGGTAACAGTTTGTGGGAAACTACTAAGAGAGAGGCCAAAGGAAAAAAAAAAAAAAAAAAGAAAAAAAAGAAAACCCACAGGAATGCCCATCATGGTTGAGGCAACAAATGGCATCCATTTTTCTTTACTGATTAAAGGAAATCAATTTGTGATGTTTCAGCAGTATCTACTCCAGCAGCATTACAAAGTTTATTTTTATTTCTTGGACAACGTTTAACTTTTGTTCATAGGACTTCGAAGGCACTTTATTTCTGGAAAGGTTCTCAAATTCATAAGCATCCCAAGCCACTGCACCTACTTTGCTAAATAAATCACTATTAATCTAAAGAGTATTTAACAAGTATTTTTGCATCACGCTGAGTTTCACTGCTGTTTATACAGAAATGCAAAGCTTTGCTGCATGAACATGTTCTTGCGGGGTTTCACCAAAGGGAGAAAAATTTACTTTCACTTGAGATTATGCATCAGAGGATCTGAAGATAAAACACTCCTACTGCTCTGAATGTCTGTTATCAGGCAGAGGTGCATTATAAGCTTGCTACCATTATATGGTGTATCTTTGTCTTTACCTGGGAGGACTCCCCATCCCTTGAAACCATACACACAACAAAGTCTCTGTAGAGAATTAAGGAAGTCATAAAGATAGAAAAATTCTTGGAGAAACAAAAATAATAGACCTGGGGTATTCAAATATGGAAGCCATAGTTATATTTAGTGGTTCATCAAATATCTACTAGGAGAAGCCAGATTAGCAATGTCAAGGATAGCCATATTTATAAAGCCTTACTCCTGTTTTCTTCAGTGGAAAATCATGCCCCAGGATGTTCCACCAAACACTTAGCACTTCAACCATCGAAACAACAAAACGGGAACTAGTAATAGGCATCTGCTTTCTGCAGAAATGACGGTGCTATGTAAAACCTGCAAGATGCGGCCTGCAAACAGGCAATACAGCTCACGGAGCAAAGCTAACCATTACACCACAAACAGCAAAAAGGTTCTGCCTAAATAACAAGCCCTGCAAACTAAATCGAATTAAGCTGACAGGAAAGCAGAGTTATTCCTCTCCACCCCCAAAATGTCAGTCACACAGTCACAATGCTGAACATCTCCCTCCCTCCCCCAGAGCCTGCAAGTCATAGCTAACAGGGTGTTCTGACTTTCGGATACATCCCAAACAGAAGGCTATGGCTGATAATATTCATCTATTGCTTCTTCTTTGAAGCCCAAAACCATTATAAAACTAGATCACAAGAGGCCTGCTAAACTACATAATGAAAAGCAAGAGAAAGAGTGGCCCCACACATTACAAGCTGACGTGCAAACAGAACTTGAAACATTTACCTCTGAAAGTTAACTGAAAAATCAGACTCATTCAGGCCAGGAGGACCTCAGGTCTCTAGCTTAGCTTCCTGTTCAAAGCAGGACCAGCTCTGAGGTCAAACCAGGTTGCTCAGGGCTTTGCCCACATGGGTCTTCAAAACCTCCAAGGACAGAGGTAGGGCGCGCAGGGGAACCTGCTCCACTGCTTGACTGGGAAAAAAGTTTTCTCTCTACCATCCATTGGAACCCTTCTTGTTTTGATTTACACCCATTGGTCTTCTCCCACCATGCACTGCTGTGAAGAGCCTGACTACATCTTCTTGATTAACCTCCGTGTAGGTATTGTAAGGCTGCTGTTAGGACCTCCCATTTTCTCTTCCCCAACCTAGACAATCAGAGTTCCTCTAGCCTCAGGTCCCCCCACTCTTTAGCACATGAACTATCCTACCAATTTGTACCAACCACAGACTTGAGGAAGAGTGCACTCCACTGCCCTCTCCAGTAATTGATAGAGATGTTAAACAGAAGAGATCCCAGGACAGCCCCTGGTGCTACTCCATTTACTATCAGCTTGCAAGTAGACTACAACCACTACCCAAATCACACAAAATTTGAGGTCAGAAGGCACCTTTGTAGACCAAACCCCATTATTCAAAGCAGAGATAGATAAGCACAGATTGCTCAGGGCCTTATACAGCAGATTTTTAATATCACAAAGGATGGAAATTCCAGTGTTTGATCACCCTTAAGATTAAGAAGGTTTTCTTATGTTGAAATGGATTGTCCTGGATTTCACTTTGTGCCTGTTGCCTCTCCTCCTTTCACTGTCTACTGCCAAGAGGAGTCTGGCTCTGCTTTCTTTACTCCACCACAGCACGTATTCAGACACACTGATAACACCACCCCGAGCCTTCTCTTCTCCAGCCTAAACAGTCCCATCTCGCTCAGACTCTCCTCAGGTGTCACATACCCCAACCCCTCAACCCTCTTCATGGCCCTTCACTGGACTTGCTCCAGTATCTCCATCTCTCTCTCGTATGGGAGAACCCAGAACGGGACACAGCGCTCCACATGCGCCTCACCAGAAAGGAGAAGAGGAGAAGGATCACCTCCCTCCACCTGCCTCCTGCCAATCCTTCGCCTAACGCAGCCCGCCAAGCTAGGAGCTGCCTTTGCCGCAAGCACACGTTGCTGCCTCAGGGTCTACCTGGTGTCCACCAGGATCCCTGGGGTCCTTCTCGCCAAAGCTGCTTGCCAGCCACTCAACCGCGGGTTATTCCTCTCCACGTGCAGGACTTGGCACTTCTCTGTGTTCATGAAGATCCTGTCAGCCCACTTCTCCAGACTGCTGAGGCCTCTCTGAATGGCAGCACGACCCTCTAGCGTGTCAAATACCCTTCCAGTTTTGCATCACCTGCCAAATTGCTGAGCGTCCACTCTGCCCTGTCGTCCAGGTCGTTAGCAAAGAGGCTGAGTAGCGTCAGTCCCATCATCCGCCCCTGCGGCACATTGCCAGCAACCGGCCTTCAGCTGGACCTCATGCTGCCGATCACAACCCTTTGAGCCTGGCACTTCAGCCACTTTTCAATCCACCTCATTGTCCATTTACCTTCATCAGTCTGTCAGTGAGCATGACATGGCAGACAGCATCAAAAGCTCTGCTGAAGTCAACATAAACAGCGTCCACTGCCCTCCCCTCCTCCACCAAGTCAGCCATCTCATTGCAGAAGGCTAACAGATTGGTCAGACATGACTGCCCCTTCATAAATCCATGCTGACTACTCCCAACCAGCTGCTTCTCTTTCATGTGTTTGGAAATGGCTTCCAGGATTATTAGTTCCATCACCTTCCAAGGGGTCAACACGAGGCTGACCAGCCCGTAGTTCTCAGCAAAAAGAAGGCTTCTTGCTCTCGCTGAAGACAGGAGTTACATTTGCTTTCTTCCAGTCTTAAGGAAACTCTCCCAATCACAATGACCTTTCGAAGACTATCAAGAGTGGCCTCTGAATATCAGTTACCTCCCTCGGCCCATACCCCAACAGGGCCATGGCCTAGCACATGTCCAGTTTGTTTAAATATTCCCTAACCTGATTCTCCTCCCCTGAGGGTAGGTCTGCCTTGCCCTGGACTTTCCTACTGGTTTCAGGGGCCTGGGATGGCTGAAGGCCAGTATTACTATTAAAGACTGATGTGAGTAAAGCATTAAGTACCTCTGTGACAGGCCCTCATTCCCATTCAGCAGGAGGCCCACGCTTTTCCTAGTCTTCCTCTTGCTGCTCATGCACCCATAAAAACCTTTGTTGTTGCCTTTCACATCTGTACTGATTTTGGCTGGGATAAAGGTAATTTTCTTCATAGCAGCTTGCATAGTGCTATGTTTTGTATTTGTGACCAAAACAGTGTTGATAACACCCGGATGTTTTAGCTGTTGCTGAAGGGTGCTTACACAGCCTCAAGGTCTTTGCTGTTTGTCACGGTGCCCCAACAGCAAGTAGGCTGGGGGTGCATAAGAAGCTGGAGGGGACATAGCTGGGAATGCTGACCCCAACTGACCCAAGGGCTATTCCAGACCATATGATGTCATGCTCAGCGTATAAAGCTGGGGGAGGAAAGGGGTACATTTGGAGTTATGGTGTTTGTCTTCCTAAGTCACCGATACGTTTGATGAAGCCCTGCTTTCCTGGAGATGGCTGAACACCTGCCTGCTAATGGAGAATAGAGAATTAATTTCTTATTTTGCTTTGGTTGCACGTGCAGCATTTGCTTTGCCTATTAAACTGTCTATCTCAACCCACAAGTTTTCTCACTTTTACCCTTTCAATTCTCTTCTCCATCCCTCTGTGCGGGAGTGAGCCATCAGCTGTGTGCGGCTGAGCTGCCCACTGGGGTTAACCCACAACATCCCTCACCACATTCAACTCCAGGTGGGCTTTGGCTTTCCTAACCCCATCGCTGCACACACAGACATTCTCTCTACCTTTTTCCCAGGTCACTTCTCCCTGCTGTCACCTCCTGTACTCTTTACATTTGATTTTTGTCAGGAGCTCCTTCTTCATTCGTGAAGGCATCCTACCACCTCTGCTGGTTTTCCTGCTTGTCAGATGGACCACTATTGAGCTTGGAGAAGGTGATCTCTGAAAACCAACCAGCTCACCTGGATCCCTCTTTTCTCCACAACTGTCTCCAGTGGGATTCTTCCAAGCAGAGCCCTGAACAGGCCAAAGTCTTCCCTCTTCAAGTCCAGGGTTGCAATCCTGCCTTTTTTTTGTTTGCCAACCCGGTCCACTGCTTCCTCATAAGATTGTTGGTCAACCTCTCCCTCCCCCATCATTACTATTTCCAAGCTCTCCTCACCTTGTTTGCCAGCCTGTTAGCAAAGATACTTTTGCCCTACTTAGGCAGATCCCATCTTTTCCAAGCAATCCTCAAAGACGGTCTCATGATCATAAAACGAAAACTCTGCTGCTGACACCAGCTATGCAACCAGCTGTTACCCACAGGATCTGTCCACTCACCCTCACACCCTTCCCTCTCACCATAAGGATCAATGAGAAAACCACCCAGGCTCCCGTGTCCTTGACCATCACCCTAGAGGCACATAGTCACAACTGATACTTTCCAGACCACTCCTGGCAATATGATTGAAGCCTACATGGAAGAGCAGCAGGGGATAGCAGTCTGAGGGCCAGACAAGCCTTGGCAGTCTTTCCACGACGTTCCAGATCCAAGCCCCTGGCAAGCAATGAGCCTCCCTAGATGACAGGTCAGGTCAGCAGATCGGGGTCTCCACCCCCCACAGCAGGGAATTTCCCTGCTATTACCACTTGCCATTTTTTCCTGGTGCTCCTGCATGGCTCAGATTTAGCCAGCTTGCGTGCTTCACTAGATGGAGCATGCAGGCCCACAGCACCTATGAGAGCAATGAATCTGTTCTGTAACTGCAGATCTCAAGGTGAAGCAGGAGCCTTCCTCCCAGTGTCAGATGTTATAAACTTCAGGCTTCCAGACTTGCCATTCTGGGTGTCTCCAATCCCACTCCAAGAGGCACAGACTCTGTCTGCCCTTCATTCAGGAAAGTTGGGGGTTTGGGCTCTTGAAGCCTCAGGGACTTGGAGAAGATCTGGAAAGCCCAACCCTTTGAGCTCAACCATCCAACCAATTTTCAAACAGACCTAGCTGCCCCGCAGCATACCACCACAACTACCGAGCCATGCCATGCCACCTTTGGCGGAGTCTCTGGACCCCTTCGGTGCCAAGTGCTTCACAAACCAGAGAATCTGTTGAACTTGAACTAACCATTCCAGTTAGGGAAAATACCAAAAAAAAAAGGAGACATATTTCTAAAATATGAACTAAAGCCCCCCAAAATAGCACTGTTATTATCCACATATGCATACTTTACCCTAGAGTAACCACTAAAATTGGTTCAGAAGTTGTATTTACATGATAGCTCTCCAAAGACTACTGGATTCAGGCCGCGACACCAAGGTATACACACTACAAGTCTCACACCAATGAAAATTCCTGTCTCCACAGAACACAACAGCACTCAGGCTCAAAAAAAAGCAAAATTCAGAGTATTTAGCAGGGTATTTCCAATTTGGTTGAACCCCAGGAAAGATCTTTTGAGAGCAAGGCCCTGTATCCTTCATTTTTAAGCAGCCTATGAGGATGCACTTGCTCTCAGGACTCAAAGCTTACACATTGCTTTTTGTACATGCCAAGTTATTTCTCCTCCCTACTTAGGAAGCTTTTAAATCCTATTCCCATTTTGCTGTGGATGCAATTACATACTGCTTTGCTCTGAGTTCTCCCTAAGCAACCAGGAGGTGGTTAGAGACCTGTAAGGGGGAGATGGCAATGGAGGAGGGATTCGGGCTGGCTCCACCTGCTGATTCTTCAAACACTCCTCAACATTCAGACTGCAGCAAGACATACTGAAGGAAGGCAAACAACTCTCATGCTAAGTCCTATGTTTTAAAAGACTTCTAAGTGCCTGTTGCTGTGCTTGCAGTTTTTCCCTAAGAAGGCTGTAGATGGTTGTAGAACTGACATGATTCTTGACAGTTTTGTTTTCTTATTATGTTCTCTCTCTTATGAGGAGAGACCAAAAGGTTGGACAGGGCTGTTGAGTTGACTCTACAGCTGCTTGGGTAGGCTGGAGGCACTGGAGTTACCTCCCTGAAGTTTGTCTGCCTTGCACCAATTCACATACAGGCAGCTGCAGCTGTTAAACCACCTCTGTTTTAGTGCAAGTTTGATTAAACAAACAGAAAAACCCTTTACTGTGCAGGGTCTTCCCTGTCTGTAAGTTTCCACTTATTAAAAAAACACACATAAATATTTTTAAAAGCTGTCTCCTCTCAGAGAATTTGATTACTATAACGTAAGTCTGTGTAAGCTGTCAGAGACACATAAGTCACCAAAAATGGACCACACAATCAAGATGTTTATAAACTCTTCAAAGGAAACCAAGAGCAAGTTTGGAAAGAGGAATAAGCACACCTAACAAATGTGCAGATTTGTGACAAACTGATGGGAACGCACTTCTGAGATCACTCAAAATTCTCATTTATCACACTACTGAAGCTTGCAGAGCATAGAACAGTCTAAAAGTGCTTTATAATTTATAGGTCCATCCAGTTGCAATTTTTAAATCAACCTCATTTTCATGGAAGCTGGACTGATACTAGAGACAACCCTGATCCACATACGCTAGAAAAAAGCAGATCTGAGTTTTGCTCCACATCTGCAAGTACAACATACCTCATTCCGGAAGTTCTGTGCGGGATTTCACCTCAGGAACTGGACTAAAACAGTGTCCCAGTTTGCACAATGCTTTATGATGCGAGAAAACACTCCATGGACAGTGAGCTCAAACCAATTTTATTTGTTAACCAACAAAGGCTGGTCTTAGGCCCAGCTCTGCCAAGGTAAACAGCTTGTTACATTAACAGCCAAAACCCAAATCCCTTTTCAGCCAAAAGCAAAATAAAACGGGGAAAATTGGGGCAAACAGATCTGGCTTCTCTTTTTGGTGCATTTTTCTTCAAAATATTGTAACCCATGATGCCTGAAGGTCAAACATGCCCCAGCTTGCAAACACTAGCTATTAGACTCTTTCTGTTGGAAGAAGGCATTTTTCATGTTAAGAATAAAATCCAATATCAAAAGCTATTCAACTTATTTTTATCTAAAAGGGCAATGTTCATTCTCATGCCAACACAATCAGCTGTTCCCAGCCTTATATTACCATCAATCCAAATTGTAACATAAAAACTCATGAAACACAATCAAAGCTAGTTATTACCAACCCTGCTGGAGACTGGCACAGTACAACTCATTACTGCAATGTCAGGGACAAAGACTTTTTTAATTTAATGCTTAGTAGTTTGGGTTTAAAATATAAAATTTGAAATGTTAATGGTATGAACCAGGAATTGAAATGTAACCTCTCAGCTATATTTAAAATAAGCATATCTGGGAAAAAAACTGTTGATTAAAACTTCAACTGTTCCCACCTTTCATTCCCCAAATTAGTCTTACATATACACAAGAAATTATCTTGTTGACAATTATAAACATTTTTTCCTATTGATTAGTTTGATTCCTTGCCACATTTTAAATTACAAGTAAAATCTAATCTCTTAAAACTGACCTAGTCAGAATAAGCATTTCTTTAATAATGCCACCAATATTTAAAGACAGAAGTGTCTCAGTTTATGCTATTTTCAATTACTGTACACAGTGTCTTTCCAAGCAAGAAATGAATCAAGAAAAGAAACAAAGATTTGCTACTGTGCAACAAAAACTATGTTATTAAATCAGCTCCTGGTGACATCTGAAGCGTGTAGGCACAATGGAAATGTTACTAACGTCTTTGGCACTATTCCACCCAAGTAACAGCATCCATATGGCAACACCACCTTCTGCAGCAGCGCGGTTTCACACACAAAAGCAGACCTTAAAACTAGTATATACAGTTAGACATGGCAGTCAAAGAGTTAATAGCTTCTCCACTCTAAGTTTTATGTTTTCACTTTTGTTAGTCACTCAGCTTCATGTGAACAATAAACACGCATGTTGCATTGGCTTACCCCAAAAAAACCAGAACTGAAACTAGACAAACTACCTTCAAATCTTCTACACTAAAGCTTTAATTTAAAGTTCAAATTACATGTCCAGAGAAGAGAGTGCAACAGAGCTTTTCTCTTTTGCATAAAGATAACCGTTCAGAAGTAACAAAGACTTAACAGCATGGACAGGCATCACATAACAGTCCTACTCTTATGTCACACTCTGCATAAGCCTCTACAGGAAGGTCTCAGTGACTACAGTAGGCTTCATGTTCTCTACCACCTACAGTAAATTGATCCAATTATCAAAACCTATTAATCAAGAAGTTGGAATGGGTTGCCTTTCTGTTATACCATATTTCCCTTATAAAACAGTTACAAAGATTCATTTGGTAGCAAATACTTAATAGTTTATCAACATTTTCACTATAAGTACATTTTATAACAGGTTAACAATCTGGCCATCAAATTCCACCTGCCTCAAAACTTGCTAGACGAGGTCTTACTTCAAATGTGCTGTTCTGTTTGAAAGACCTAGGTAAAAACTGGTGAACATACTATGCTTTTTTTTAGTGCTTATGGGCATAGTTTACAAAAAAAAAAAAATTAATCAGTATTTTTGCTGTACAACAGGTTGCAATAAAATTCTTAGTAGAACATTAGGAGCCACCAGGAGGGAAAAAAAATCAGTATCTTTTATTAGACCAAATGACAAAGCATGACTTACATTCTGAACTCAAACAAAAAAAACCCAAACCAAACACCAAACTACATTACATTCAATAGTGCTGGTTTCCTAGCCTAGACCTGGAGGGCCAGAAGGCCTGAAGACCAAATATGACCTAGAAGGCCATTGTTTTCTGGACTCTAGGAACACTGAGCAGCTGGCAGGCCGATCACACGTGGGATGCTGTGGTACAGATATGTTTGAGGGAAGAGGAGGGAGATAGATTCACATATGGTCTGGCAGGATTTACTACAGTTGGCACAGCACTGATGAAAGGCTAATGCACTGGTGTAACCACTGAATGCCCATCTGGGGCTCCAAAAGTCCTTCCTATCCAAAACCATCACAGCTATTGCAGGCATCGTGCTATAACTTCTCTATGATGATTATAACTAAATGCTTGTTAGCATCTGGGAAGGAGGAAGAGTTCAAACAGTGCTCTTCTACCACAGAACAAAATCATCTGTAGTTTGTAAGGACTCAACTCTCTCAATGTCCTCACACTTTATAATTCTAGATGAAGGAGCCACTGAACAGCCCTTTGAGGCATCACTCTACCAAAATGGAAATGCCCATTGCTGTGTACTACCTCTGAAAGGCACACAAAAACCACTGAAATAATAATAATAAACCACTAACTTTACAGTTTAAATGTAGATTGCAACTGGGATTTTTAAGAAAGCATAAGCTCTTAGTTTTGTAGCACATCTGTGGCAGAAAAAAATAACTTAAACATTTTGTATCTGCTTGATTGCATGCAATTATTGAAGAACCATAGTTTTCTTGAAAAATTAATTCCAAATTTTCTTCATTTTAAAACATTTTTTCCTTTTTGCAACACTTACTATCAGGAATAATACTCTCTGTTAAAATTATTTGCAAGGATTCAGCTTCATGAAAAAGAAAAGCTCAAGAGGGAGGAGAAACCAGTAGCAGAAGGGAAACCTGTACTATTCAATCTTCAAGAGGTTAAATCCATGGTACATGATAAACAGCAGCTCCTCTGCTAAGACAACAGCTTTCAGTTTACATTATATTTTCCTATTTCCCTTTCGAAAACAATGGGGGGGAGCTAAAGGTCACAGTCCTAGAATAGTATCTTCACTGAATCACTCTGGCAAAGAGCAGTGCTGTCACAGAAGGGGCGACCGAAGTCATACTGCACGTGGACCTCTTTATGTTATGGTCCCAGTCCCTCCCACAGGCCACAAACGCTCTCCACCCAACTTGCACACTCGTTGGAAACCCAGTAGGCAGCCACGGAGCACTTAGGACAGATGGGAAGCATTCACACGTACGCACACACGCAGGCACAGAAACAGAGGAGCTGTGCAGAGGACCCCAACCCAAACCTAATTTGGAGGACAGAGTGAACGCTTGGCCTAGGGCTGTCCTGACGTGACTCTTCTCTGGGCAGCAGCAGAGCTGAAGCCACTCCAGCTGACATAACGCCCGAGCTGTCCTCCAGGAAAAGAGGAGAGCTAGTTTTCTGGTTTTCAAAGGGGGATCGGTATGCTTGGTTCCAGCTTTTAAAAAACACAAACACCAAGTTATTCTAGTGGAATTCGCCCAGCAGGACAAGAAATACTTTATATTCCAGCTGAGGCATTTGGTATGACCACAATTTATCACAAAAATCTTGCATTTACAGTTAGGTAAAGAAGAACAGGAAGTCAGTGCATTTGTATTTCTGTATATACGTGGGGTGTTTCCATATAAAATACGCATGTCATAGCAATTCTGTGGTAAACAACTTCAGGCAGGTACTTCCAATAAACGTTATGAATTTGTTAAGCTTTTCTTAGGCCTATCACAGTAGTTGCCTCTCACTGAATTTATTATATCACACTCCTATCTCTGATACAAACGTTATAAACAATATGCCAAAGCACATCTGGTCATCAGAGATGTTCACACAACTATGGAGTAAGCAAGGAAAGAAAAGATCATTGTGGTAGTTCTAAATGGCAGCAGTTATATCTGTATTCCCAAAGGCTCCCTTATATGCCACTTTGGATCCAACAATACATGTTAGATTTTATTGGGCCAAGTCTCCTTAACCCTTTTGAAAGAAGGAGATTGCATAGATAATATTCGGCATTCATGTGACTAGCCGTCTAGGAAGCACTTGTATTCCATGAATTAATCAATCTCTTCCTGCAGGGCAAAGCGGTCCTTCTGCCTCAGACAACAAACTGCTAGAATCAAGACTGTTGCTACTGAAAGAGATTAATTTTACTGTAATTCATTGGTTCTATCAACCAAAGTACCTCTCAACTACAGTAGATGCTGCCAGTATACAACATTCACAAACAAACTCACTTTTGATTCACATGGTCATCAAGTTCATAGACGATGCGCATTGCGTTAACCTGTAACTGCAGTAATACAGTGCCTCTTAGAGGCAAAACTGTCTTGAGAGTTGGTTCACTTGTTCTAACATTGTTCTTCCCCTCAGATACTAATGCACACACGAAGCCATCCAGAAGACATGGAAGACATTAGATTCAGAGGGAAACATTTAACATCATCTTAACATGAGTTCCTGCCTCCACCAAAATCCATAAAAATAATTCAAAGTTCTGAAAAGTATAAAGGTTTATACCCATTACTGAAATAAATAGGAAAGGAGAAGAGGACTGTAACTTAAGTTAAGCAAAGACAAATAATTCCCATTTGACAAACTATATATATTCATAAAAACTTGTAAGTAATGCTACTTTTGCAGTTTCTAAATCACATTCTCAGACAACTGAGAAGCTAGGAAGGATATTAGTTACTTCTTCAGAGCAAAAAGGAAGAAGATTACTTACAGCTAAATATAGCTAAAACTATATATAAAATTACCATTTAGCTAAATTCATAAGAATTGCTACCGAATGAATGTATCAACAAAAAAAGGAAGCAGGATAGAAAAGCTGATGCTGTGAAAGTAACTGCTGTTGAAGATTACTCAGAAGTACTAGTCCAGTATAACTGCCACATGATTCTAGTCCCCAAGCTGCCTTGATAACGTTTGTAGATTTTGATGGATAGGCACTGAGGTGGAAGGTCAAATAAATAAAAAAAATGGAAAGCCAGGGAACAATTACCTTTTCAGTGATATGATGTACCATCATTTAACTCCCAGGGACATGAGAAGAGGTTGTGGTCAACGATTTGTTCACAATCTTCATATTGTGTACTGCATAGCGTTTAATCATTAAAACTTCAGAACTTCTACAGCAGTAACATTCACCTAGTCTCATTAAAACCAGACTAGAAGCATGAGCGTAGTTATGAATACGATCTCAGATGAGCTTGGAGGTTTTCACTATAGATGCCTAAGCTGTTACTATCACCACCATCTTTGCCAAAAGTAGTAACCCTTTTGCACAGGAGGACGATGGGGAGAATAGGACATACTACTCTGCATCTTAGCCACATTTGCTTGAAGTACTGATAAAAATGGGTTTACATCAAGTAACTAGACTGAGAAGTGGCGCACAGATACATCCTGTTGTGGTATTCCTGCTGTTGGAAGTGGTAATTTCTGCAAGAAGATACAGCCAAGATCCTTGGACTGTGTTACAGCTCTTCGCTGTGTAATGCCAGCTGCAGACAAACATGGTGTCCTACAATAATTTCAAAGCTCTGTTGTTTTCCCTCAGTTTCATGGAATTCTATTATTTTTAAGACAGCAGCTGCAAAACATTTAGCCTGGCAGCAGCTCTTGTGATTCGACCCATCAAACCTTAAGACTACAAACCAGTGCCATGTTTTAACTGATGACTTAGAAACTGTCACGAAGAGATGTGTTGTACAACAGTGAGAACCTGGACTTGATGTAGAAGAGAAATAATCAGCTTTTTTCTTTTTTTATTCTAGCCCTCTTCTACATAAATCCAAGCATTTCATTCTACAAAACTTTGCATTCAGAGGCAGGTCAGGGCCAGTATGGAACCCCTCAGCAGTTTTGTAATTTATAAGCCAAATGAAAGGACACTTACTATCGTGTTTGCACACACAACAGATTGTCAGGCATTACAGGAGTTACAAAAGCTATGTGTGTGCTGGGGCTCATAGCTCCAAGAGCAAGAGTTCAGACCACAGGTAATTTGCATTTCACCACTATGGTCCAATAAAAGATTTACATGCCGGCATTAAACCATCTCCACTAACCTTTAGATCATACTGAAAAATAGCCCAAAATCACCTAAGCTGTTAAAAAACAAACCCTAACTTGCTCAATTATGTGAGCAACAATGGAAGGTAGGGTAGGAGTGTTAGGAGGAAGGACACATTTGATTAAAATAACACCTTTATCACCCACCAACATCATATTTTTTCTTGATTAATAAAGAAGTCTCATAAGACCGCTGCTCATAATCCTTAGCAACTTGGGTTTTTTACATCAGATTCTTTTATTCTCCTTCAAACTGTGGTAAGAGCAATAGTGCTGGGAAAAAAAATGCTGTTTTAGAAACAGAAATTACTACATATAAAGATTCACAAGTTCCAGACAACCTTTGGGCAAATAAACTTAACTATCATATCAGATAACATGTGTTGACTCTGTGCATTAAAAAGCTTTCAAATTTCAATTTTAGAATTCAGGATGCAGTTCTGGAGAAATAAGTTTTAAATGGTATGTTTAATGCCTCTCTTTTCTCAGCTCAAATCAGTTTCTGCAGGTAATTTCTTCTGGATGTCACAATAAATGGAATTCACAAACTAACATACTTTTTTTTGCTCTTATGAACAAAAATGTTCCCACATGACAGCCATTAGCTTCTCTGTCTTGCTTTCACAGTGCTTTTCAAAATCTCATGTGTCAATTAGGCCTGGGCAAGGAGGCACTTCCATTAATATTTTTTTATTTTCATTTTCTCCTAAGAGAAATCTTCTGGATTTTGAACACAGCAAAGCCTTTCAGAAAGCAGAGGTTTCACACAGGAAGACACAGCTCTTCTAACAGGTATCTCTGGCAGCAGGTTAAAGCACTCAAGAAGTCTCCACCTGAAGAAACACTCACTCTCACTTCCAAGAGATCTTCCTTAACATTTATGACGAGAATAAACATCCAAAAAGGAGATACTACACAGAGCTCCTCCTTAGAAGAACAATCCTGAAAGCAAAAACTGCTGTAAGCCAAACAAGTACATCTGAAAGTTTGCCACTGACTTTCATTGCGAGCAAGACCAGCTTGTGACCCGATGACAGCACTGCTCCAACAGGGAATTTGAGCCACTGTGTGCTGGTTGAATGTGAACGCTCCGCAGAGCTGCGTATGGAGCGCAAGCACAAACAATAGTCAGCATTTAGACAGAAGAGCCCATTGCTGCATTGAGGATGTGGGGAGAAAGGGGAGGAAGCAGCAGGATGGAGCTCTGTGGAACCCAAGTAAACATCAACAGAGGCAATGAACCCTATTGTTTTATAAGTAATTATTCTTCTGACATACCTCCTCCTCCCATCCGCCCCCAGTTACCAACACTGGTACTGTCTGGAACAGAACAAAGCGTGTGGACAAGGAAGCGACAAGACGACAAATTCTACTCAAGATGAGTAGAACCTCCTCAGATGCTGGCACAGAATCATTCTATGGCATCCAAGAGGCAGCCTGCAGTTTAAAACCATACAACCAAGAGAACTAGAGAGGACAGAAATAATGCTGTCACTGAATGTTATCTGCCTTGACCACTTCTTCCAAGGCTAAGCAGAAAGCTCTACTCCTCCCTCATCTAAGGAAAATGTTCCTGGGCTCCATCCATTTGAAAAATCTTCTAATGACCTTCCCTGGTTTCCAATGATCCAAGCTCTTGGAGCTAAAGAAATCAGAAGCCAAAACTAATGCTACATTCCAGATGGTCTAGAGAGGCAAAGAGAGAGCATTCCTTGCATTTAAGATCTCTGCTTTGTAAGGTTGCATTTACATCAGCTCCTTGGTTTTGGTTCTTGAGAGAGACACTGACAGACTTGAACAGACAGGAACTGAAATACTACTTGAAATAGCAACATCCTGCTTTTAAGTTCTCCGAATTAAAAAACATTGGAACTTCAGCATTTGGCTTTGCCAACTTCCACAACTTGTTCTTCTCCACACACCAAAGGCACCACTCTTCCATCAGAAAATATCAAAAACGTGGCTGGCAAAACACAATGTGCAACACACACATCAGCATTTAACTTCCAGGGTACCAATTCAGACTCTGAAAAAACTCAGCGGACTAAAGCAATAGTCTCTAAAATACAGTCCCTCTCCTTCCTGACGTGGTGTTTATGGGATACCAGCTCAAGGCTTCTTGTTTCCCTAATTCTGAGGCAAAATTCATAAAGGACCACCCACAATTTGCTGTATTCCACACCAGATTGTCTTCAAAATTTTGTAGATCTTTGCATCTTAATATAGGGAGTTTTGAGACTGTGTAAGTGAAGTATATAGGAAGGTTTCCTAAAAAGAGAAGTAGTGCACTTGAAAGACAGAGGAAAGAGAAGGAAAGATGAATTTGATGGAATTGTATGAGAAAAGATGACAGAGCATCAGGTATCTGAACCGGGGGGGCAGGGAAGACCATCTTTCCTAGAAACAGGTGAGAACGAGTGATGTAGATTTATTTTAAACACACACAC